>NC_080545.1:45234650-45555275 GCF_028640845.1 Ahaetulla prasina | reverse complement strand
CAGTCCTCAAAGCGAGGCAAAAGTTCTGAGTCAAAGCCGGGAGAGTGTAATCTGAAAACAAATACTTGTTCCTGGCAAAAGCCCTGCCTTATGGTGTCTCCTTAAATTTTACTCTCCAGGTGAACCCCATGAAGAGGGACGGGGTGCCCTCCTCCACAGTAATCGGTTTGCCCTGTGCTGACTGTGCCTCTTCTCCATTCTCTATGTATCAGGCAGGGGAGAAATTTTCCGATCTCCAGAGCTCTGTCACTACTCTGCTCAGCTGCCTGCCCTTACCATCTCCTTCCCCCTTCCTCGGTCAGCCTGCACTCTCTCTTCCTCCCTGCTTATTCTTCCGAGGTCCAAGGGACCCGGGATTGCCTCGTCATCAACAGTGCTTGCTTGGTTGGGTTCATCAGTCGGAATCTTGACCCCCATCTCAAATCCTATCTTATCTTATATCCATTCTTATCTTGTCTTGTCTTGTCTTGTCTTGTCTTGTCTTCTTGTCTCATCTTTCATCTTCTCTTCTCTTCTCAAACATTATATCATTAGCATTAAAGCTAATCAGTAAGGCATTAATACCATGTTTCCCCAAAAATAAGACCCTGTCTTATATATATATATATTTATTTAAAAATTTTTACAGAAAATTTCCCCCACCCTTTCCCCCCACCTCCCCTCCCCCCTCCCTTCACAACCCCCTCCCCCCCCGACTTCCCGGAATGAGCACAAGGTATAGTTAAAATAAAACAAACATATGCTAAAAATTTTCGTCCCAACTTAATTATACCCCTACAATCATCAATTCCTAACTTCCCCCGAAAACAAACAAAAATAATACATCATAATCATTCAAAAACAGTCTGATAACTCTTAGTCTGATATCTACTTTGAATATAGTTAATCCATTTTTTCCATTCCTTTAAGTATCTTTCTTGCATATTGTCTTTCAAAAAGGCTGATATCTTCGCCATCTCAGCCAAATTGGCAACTTTCAATATCCATTCTTCTATTGTAGGTAGTTCTTTTTTCTTCCAGTATTGTCCTATTAGTAATCTTGCTGCTGTTATTAGATTTAAAATCAATTTAGTCTCAATTACTGTACAGTCCGTAATAATTCCCAACAAAAAAAATTGCGGCAGGAACTTTATCTTCTTTTTCAAAACATTTTGTAAAATCCTTACAAGTCCACCAAATATGAAAATATGTAGCATCATCACAATTGCATCTCCAACATTTTGCTTGCATATCTGGGTACATACACGATAATTTCTTAGGATCTAAGTGCCATCTATAAAACATTTTATAAAATTTTTCCCTCAGATTCTGTGCCTGCGTGAATTTAACATTTCTAACCCAAATTTTTTCCCAAGTTTCCAATAATATTGGCTCCTGAAAATTTTGTGCCCACTTTATCATACAGTCCTTTACCAAGTCCCTTTCAGAATCTATTTCAAGTAACACATTATACAATCTCTTTATATGCTCCTGAGACTGATTTCTAATTTGCTTTACCAAATTTCCCTCGTTCTGCTCTATACCAATTTTCTGATCTTCCTTCCATCTAGCACGTAGTTGCTCATATTGAAACCAAGTATAATTTTTCCCTTCTTCTTTTAGTACATGCAGAGATTTTAATTGCAAATTACCTCTTTCAGTATACAAAAGATCTTTATATGTAATCATTTCCTGATTCTGTTCTATATTTATATTCTCTATTGTATGTCTAGGACTTGCCCATATAGGAACCTTATAATTTAGTTTGTAAGAGTATTTTTTCCAAACACGCAGAAGAGCAGATCTTAACACATGATTTTTAAAGGCCTTATCCACTTTTTTGTCATAAATTAAATATGCATGCCATCCATATAGCAAGTCATAACCTTCTATATTCAAAATTCTTTCCTCCGTTAAATTAAACCAATCACTTATTGCAGAGAGCAGCTGCTTCATAATATAATTTAAAATTGGGCATTTTAAACCTCCCTTTCCGGAATCTTGACCCCATCTCAAATCCTATCTTATCTTATATCCATTCTTATCTTGTCTTGTCTTGTCTTGTCTTGTCTTGTCTTCTTGTCTCATCTTTCATCTTCTCTTCTCTTCTCAAACATTATATCATTAGCATTAAAGCTAATCAGTAAGGCATTAATACCATGTTTCTCAAAATAAGACCCTGTCTTATATATATATATATATTTATTTAAAATTTTTACAGAAAATTTCCCCACCCTTTCCCCACCTCCCTCCCCTCCCTTCACAACCCTCCCCCGACTTCCCGGAATGAGCACAAGGTATAGTTAAAAATAAAACAAACATATGCTAAAAAATTTTCGTCCCAACTTAATTATACCCCTACAATCATCAATTCCTAACTTCCCCCGAAAACAAACAAAAATAATACATCATAATCATTCAAAAACAGTCTGATAACTCCTAGTCTGATATCTACTTTTAATATAGTCAATCCATTTTTTCCATTCCTTTAAGTATCTTTCTTGCATATTGTCTTTCAAAAAGGCTGATATCTTCGCCATCTCAGCCAAATTGGCAACTTTCAATATCCATTCTTCTATTGTAGGTAGTTCTTTTTTCTTCCAGTATTGTCCTATTAGTAATCTTGCTGCTGTTATTAGATTTAAAATCAATTTAGTCTCAATTACTGTACAGTCCGTAATAATTCCCAACAAAAAAAATTGCGGCAGGAACTTTATCTTCTTTTTCAAAACATTTTGTAAAATCCTTACAAGTCCACCAAATATGAAAATATGTAGCATCATCACAATTGCATCGCCAACATTTTGCTTGCATATCTGGATACATACACGATAATTTCTTAGGATCTAAGTGCTATCTATAAAACATTTTATAAAAATTTTCCCTCGGATTCTGTGCTCATGAATTTAACATCTCTAACCCAATTTTTTTCCCAAGTTTCCAATAATATTGGCTCCTGAAAATTTTGTGCCCACTTTATCATACAGTCCTTTACCAAGTCCCTTTCAGAATCTATTTCAAGTAACACATTATACAATCTCTTTATATGCTCCTGAGACTGATTTCTAATTTGCTTTACCAAATTTCCCTCGTTCTGCTCTATACCAATTTTCTGATCTTCCTTCCATCTAGCAATGTAGTTGCTCATATTGAAACCAAGTATAATTTTTCCCTTCTTTTAATACGTGCAGAGATTTTAATTGCAAATTACCTCTTTCAGTATACAAAAGATCTTTATATGTAATCATTTCCTGATTCTGTTCTATATTTATATTCTCTATTGTATGTCTAGGACTTGCCCATATAGGAACCTTATAATTTAGTTTATAAGAGTATTTTTTCCAAACACGCAGAAGAGCAGATCTTAACACATGATTTTTAAAGGCCTTATCCACTTTTTTGTCATAAATTAAATATGCATGCCATCCATATAGCAAGTCATAACCTTCTATATTCAAAATTCTTTCCTCCGTTAAATTAAACCAATCACTTATTACAGAGAGAGCAGCTGCTTCATAGTATAATTTAAAATTGGGCATTTTTAAACCTCCCCTTTCCCGAGAATCTTGAATTATTTTCATTTTAACCCTAGCTTTTTTACCTTCCCATATAAATTTATTAATTCCCTTCTGCCATTCCTCAAGATTCTTATCTTTCTTAATTATTGGTATCATCTGAAAGAGGAATAAAAATCTAGGTAAAACATTCATTTTAATAGCAGCTATTCTCACCAGCAAGGATAATTGCAATTTTTTCCAAACAATCAACTCCTTCTGAACTTTTTGCCATAAAACCTCATAGTTATTCTTATACAATTTCACATTTGACGATGTAATATAGACCCCTAAGTATTTAACCTTCTTTACAATTTCAAATCCTGTTATTTCCTCTAATTTTTCTTTCTGTTGTCTGGCCATATTTTTTATTATCACTTTTGTCTTTTTCTGATTTACCTTAAACCCTGAAACATTCCCATATTGATCAATTATTTCCAACAAAGATTTACTAGAGTTTATAGGGTTTGTTAAAGTAATCACCAGGTCATCTGCAAAAGCTCTCAGCTTATATTCATGTTGTCTAACTTTAATTCCCTCTATCTCCTTTACTTCTCGTATTTTATCCAATAATGGTTCTAGAGTTAAAATAAACAATAATGGTGATAAAGGACATCCCTGTCTTGTTCCTTTCGCAATCTTAAAAGGTTCTGTTAAGCTACCATTGATTATAATCTGTGCTGTTTGCTCTCCATAAATTGCCCTAATTATTCTTAAAAAACCATCTCCAAATTGCATCTTTTCTATTAATTTAAATAAAAAATCCCAATGCAATCGATCAAAAGCTTTCTCAGCATCAAGAAAAATAAATGCTGCTGGAATAAAATTTTCTTTTCTAAATACTCCAGTAAATTAACAATCTGCCTAACATTATTCCTCATCTGTCTCCCTTTTATAAATCCAGATTGATCATTATGAATTCTTCTGCAAAATCAACATTAATCTATTAGCTATTATTTTAACAAAATCTTATAATCATTATTTAAAAGTGAGATTGGCCTATAGTTCCCAGGTTTAGAACAATCCTGTTCCTCTTTGGTATCAATGAAATAAAAGAGGTTCTCCATGAGGGGAATTCTCCTATTGTATCTGATTAAATAATTCCTTAAGTGGACCTAACATCTCATCCTGCAAATTCCTATAATAACTAACTGTAAGCCCATCCGTACCAGGAGTTTTCCCCATTTTTAATTGTTTAATTACCAAAATAATTTCTTCAGAAGTTATAGGCCGATTCAGTTCATCCGTTTGTTCTAAAGTTAAATTTTTAACCTTATATTCCTTCAAATAATTATCAATATCCCTATACAATATATTATCTTTAAGATATAAATTTGTATAATATTCTAAAAAAGCTTAATTTATTTTATCCTGTTGATATCTCTCTTACCTTTATATTCTATTTTTCTATAGTACGTTGTTTTTGTCTTTTCCTTAAAGTGTATGCTAACCACCTACCAGGTCTATTTGCATTACAAAAGTATTATGTTTGGCATATTGTATATTTGTTGCCACCTGATCAGCCATTATCATATTAAATTGATTCTGTAATAACTTTATTGCATCTTTAAGTTTTTGATCATGGGTTATGTATTAATAATTGTTGTTTCTTATAAATTTCCTCTTCTAAATACCTACGCTGTCTTTGTTGCTTATTTCTCTGTCTATTATTAATATATATTAATACACCTCTCATAAAAGCTTTACTGTCCCAAACCATTTCTATCGATGTTTCATTATTCAAATTATAATCAAAAATTCTTTCATATTATCCTGATATCTAAACAAATTTTCATTTAATCTCCAAGTTCTTCTACCTTCTTTTCCATATTGCAATTCCATCCAAACAGGACTATGATCAGACAAACATCTTGGAAATATCTTAGTTTTCTTCACCCTAAAAGCAAATCATTAGAAATTAAAATAAAATCAATACGTGAGAAGGATTGATGCCTATCAGAAAAAAAAGTATAGTCTCTTTCCTCCAAATTCTACAGTCTCCATACATCTCTCAACTCAAAATCTTCTATCATGTCAAAAAAGGATTTAGGCAGCTTTGCATGTGCAGGTATCTTCTTAGAAAAAGTTCTCTTGTCCTTTCGTGTATCTATTACTCCATTCCTATCTCCCAATATAATACACAATTTATAATCCCATAGAATCAACTTATCATACAACATTCTATAAAAATTTTCTTGTTGCTGATTGGGTGCATATATACTAAACAAAAGGGTCTTTTTTGTTTCTATTGTAAGTTCAATAGCAATATATCTTCCGTGAATACCTGCCTCTATTAACTTGGCTGGTATATCTTTTCTCAAATAAACCACCAAGCCATGTTTTTTGTCCAAAGCAGAAACAACAAAATGTTTACCTAACTTTGAGTTTATTAAGTACTTTTGATCTGATAGTTTAATATGCGTTTCTTATAAACAAATTACATCATTTCTAAATTGTTTCAAATAATGAAATATTTTTCTTCTCTTCTGAGCTGAATTCAAACCATTGACATTCCAGGTCAAGATTTTATTTGCCATTACTGGCCTGCTGAAGCTTTTGAGCGATCAGCTGAAGATCGTCCTCCCGTATCTTCGGCCGTGCTCCTCCCACCGCTTCTGTAGCAGAATCCTGAACTTTACTTTGAGTTTGTTGCTTCTTTTCTTTATGCTTAAGGGCTCCCCTCGTTAGTCTTTGTTCTTGTGGTTGTTCCTCAGATGGTAACATCACTGGAATCACTTCAGCTTCCACACCCATTTGAGTCTCTTGAATTCTTTTTTCTATTATTTCTACTTCAAGTTTCAGCATGGCCTTAAGCACTGTATCAATACGATATCTCCTTCCTTGATAATACACTGTCAAACCAACTGGAACCTCCCATCTAAATTGAATCTGGTATTTCTTATTTTAGGAAACAGGGTAGAGTAAATAAAAAATCAGGTAATGAAAAGTGTTAGGAGGTAATGAGTAGTGTTGGGAGACTAGGAAATCTCTTATAAGTTAAACTTTTAGTCATTTCTAGTTCTGCTCACTGACAGTTAACTTAATGACATGTTGTTTGCTCCTTTTGAAAGCAGATAAAAATGACAATAAACAATTTGAGTAAAGTGCAGTAATATAAAATTGTTGTACAAATTCCATTCATTGGAAATAATTAAAACTAGTAGCATCTTTTAAAACACAAATTATTAAAAATCTGAAAATCTCAGCTAAAAGAAATAGGGGGAAATGGATTTTCAATTTCATTTAAAGTCAGTTGCCTTAAAATGTCAGTAAGTCAGTTTAAAAGTGAGATTTAATTCAGTTTACTTGGTATTCTTTTAGATGGAAGACTTTACTGATATGAGGGAAGGATACTGTCTGTGCTCTGAACTGGTTGCTCTTGGAGAGAGTTGAGCTGAGCTAATCCAATTCTTTTGCTGTCTGTAGTTAATTACCCTCTTCTTTATAACTTCCTATTCCCATTCAACTAACTCAACCTTCAAGATCTTCCCCATTTTTCTTTTAAGATGACTTAGATAACATACTGCATAAGCAATTTCTAGCCTATGACTACATATTGCAGCCCCTGGAGGCCTTTTGTCTTTTACACAGATGCAAGAGTCAGTCATAGTTTCATATTTCTAAAGTTTGATGGGGGGAAAAAAGGTTCCTGTAAATTGAACAACATTTTTTATGTAGCAAATCATCATTTGATTCATATGAACCTGCAGTTTTTGTAAAGGTTTTTTTTTCTCTTTATCTATTTTAACAGAAGAAACATTTTCATCCAAACAGAGGGAAGTGACCTTGAATTCTGCCTTTCCCAACATAACTGCACTTCTGACAGTTTAGATTTAAATGGAAGAAGACAGCCTATGCAAAGAAATACCCTGCCTGCATTTTAATTGCACATTTCCTGTTCTGCCCAGGTTGGCAGGGTACGGAGGCGTGAAATGTATTGTTATGCAGAAACCTCACAGGAGAGTCCATGGGGTATATCAAAAGCAAAAATGGTGGGCAACATCAAAGCTTTGATTACACTACCATAGCTGCCATGTTGAATTTTTTGACCACACTCTGGAAAGACCTGCCATCTTACATCTGCAGACCAATATGGAAGGGAATACAATATGTTTGTATGTATTGGAGCTAGGAGAAATCTTCTGTGTGTGGTATATATTTATCTACATGCAAGTGTTTGTATGTTTGTGCTCTTGTGTATGTTTTTGCATGCATAATAGATTCTACAACAAACAGAGATGATACCAAAGTAACTGCACCTATGTAAGTCTACTTTATATTTTAAAAACTGAATTATAATAATATGTTTATCCTGATGTTGAAAAGTAATGACACTTTTATTGTGTAGCATTATTGAATATTTTCTTTTTTATGCTTATTTTTTTATTATTCTCTTTTATTTCCTCTCTTATTTTCTTATTATTATCCATTATCTCCTTAAACTTTTCTTCAAAGACTTTCCCTTGTTCTTTAATCAAATCTTCTAAAGCTGGTTCAGAACCCCTTCTACCCCCAGTCTTAGGTGGTTTAGTAGCCATTTCAGTTTTTAAAATTCACAAAATATAAGTCTAGAAACTTCTCTTTTCCCCTTTAAGTATAGGAGAGCTCACTTCACTTCATTAAAATCCACAGATAACATTTCTTAGCTTCTTAGTTACACAGGCTGTTTAGAATTCCATTCTTCACTTTCACTCCCTTTCAGGCGCCATCTTAAAGAGTCAGTTGAAACAAAGAAAAAAAAGTTTCTCTTTTTAAAAGGGTAGAAGTCAGGAAATCAAAAATACTTGCAATCCAGTAATTGTTCACTCGTGCTCATTCCGTCTGCTTATAGGAATCCATAAAGATAAGCTGTCTTATATTTTTTGAACCTGAAATAAGAGCTTGGCCTTATTTTCAGGGAGGTCTTATTATTTTGGGGCGCGTGGACAAGATGGGGCTCCTCTTGCTGTCTTACCTGATTTCCAGCTCTGTCTCCCTAACTCAACCAGAGGAAATGGTGGGGACCAGCTGCGCATGCATTTAAATATTTTTGGGAGGGCTTATTTTTGGGAAGGGCTTATTTTCAGGGGGGGGTATTTTGGTGCATGCTCTCAAAATCCCGACTGGGCTTATTATCAGGGGATGTCTTATTTTTAGGGAAACAGGGTAGAGTAAATAAAAAATCAGGTAATGAAAAGTGTTAGGAGGTAATGAGTAGTGTTGGGAGACTAGGAAATCTCTTATAAGTTAAACTTTTAGTCATTTCTAGTTCTGCTCACTGACAGTTAACTTAATGACATGTTGTTTGCTCCTTTTGAAAGCAGATAAAAATGACAATAAACAATTTGAGTAAAGTGCAGTAATATAAAATTGTTGTACAAATTCCATTCATTGGAAATAATTAAAACTAGTAGCATCTTTTAAAACACAAATTATTAAAAATCTGAAAATCTCAGCTAAAAGAAATAGGGGGAAATGGATTTTCAATTTCATTTAAAGTCAGTTGCCTTAAAATGTCAGTAAGTCAGTTTAAAAGTGAGATTTAATTCAGTTTACTTGGTATTCTTTTAGATGGAAGACTTTACTGATATGAGGGAAGGATACTGTCTGTGCTCTGAACTGGTTGCTCTTGGAGAGTTGAGCTGAGCTAATCCAATTCTTTTGCTGTCTGTAGTTAATTACCCTCTTCTTTATAACTTCCTATTCCCATTCAACTAACTCAACCTTCAAGATCTTCCCCATTTTTCTTTTAAGATGACTTAGATAACATACTGCATAAGCAATTTCTAGCCTATGACTACATATTGCAGCCCCTGGAGGCCTTTTGTCTTTTACACAGATGCAAGAGTCAGTCATAGTTTCATATTTCTAAAGTTTGATGGGGGGAAAAAAGGTTCCTGTAAATTGAACAACATTTTTTATGTAGCAAATCATCATTTGATTCATTTTGATACTTTATTTTCTTATTATTATCCATTATCTCCTTAAACTTTTCTTCAAAGACTTTCCTTGTTCTTTAATCAAATCTTCTAAAGCTGGTTCAGAACCCTTCTACCCCAGTCTTAGGTGGTTTAGTAGCCATTTCAGTTTTTAAAATTCACAAAATATAAGTCTAGAAACTTCTCTTTTCCCCTTTAAGTATAGGAGAGCTCACTTCACTTCATTAAAATCCACAGATAACATTTCTTAGCTTCTTAGTTACACAGGCTGTTTAGAATTCCATTCTTCACTTTCACTCCCTTTCAGGCGCCATCTTAAAGAGTCAGTTGAAACAAAGAAAAAAAAGTTTCTCTTTTTAAAAGGGTAGAAGTCAGGAAATCAAAAATACTTGCAATCCAGTAATTGTTCACTCGTGCTCATTCCGTCTGCTTATAGGAATCCATAAAGATAAGCTGTCTTATATTTTTTGAACCTGAAATAAGAGCTTGGCCTTATTTTCAGGGAGGTCTTATTATTTTGGGGCGCGTGGACAAGATGGGGCTCCTCTTGCTGTCTTACCTGATTTCCAGCTCTGTCTCCCTAACTCAACCAGAGGAAATGGTGGGGACCAGCTGCGCATGCATTTAAATATTTTTGGGAGGGCTTATTTTTGGGAAGGGCTTATTTTCAGGGGGGGGTATTTTGGTGCATGCTCTCAAAATCCCGACTGGGCTTATTATCAGGGGATGTCTTATTTTTAGGGAAACAGGGTAGAGTAAATAAAAAATCAGGTAATGAAAAGTGTTAGGAGGTAATGAGTAGTGTTGGGAGACTAGGAAATCTCTTATAAGTTAAACTTTTAGTCATTTCTAGTTCTGCTCACTGACAGTTAACTTAATGACATGTTGTTTGCTCCTTTTGAAAGCAGATAAAAATGACAATAAACAATTTGAGTAAAGTGCAGTAATATAAAATTGTTGTACAAATTCCATTCATTGGAAATAATTAAAACTAGTAGCATCTTTTAAAACACAAATTATTAAAAATCTGAAAATCTCAGCTAAAAGAAATAGGGGGAAATGGATTTTCAATTTCATTTAAAGTCAGTTGCCTTAAAATGTCAGTAAGTCAGTTTAAAAGTGAGATTTAATTCAGTTTACTTGGTATTCTTTTAGATGGAAGACTTTACTGATATGAGGGAAGGATACTGTCTGTGCTCTGAACTGGTTGCTCTTGGAGAGAGTTGAGCTGAGCTAATCCAATTCTTTTGCTGTCTGTAGTTAATTACCCTCTTCTTTATAACTTCCTATTCCCATTCAACTAACTCAACCTTCAAGATCTTCCCCATTTTTCTTTTAAGATGACTTAGATAACATACTGCATAAGCAATTTCTAGCCTATGACTACATATTGCAGCCCCTGGAGGCCTTTTGTCTTTTACACAGATGCAAGAGTCAGTCATAGTTTCATATTTCTAAAGTTTGATGGGGAAAAAAAAGGTTCCTGTAAATTGAACAACATTTTTTATGTAGCAAATCATCATTTGATTCATATGAACCTGCAGTTTTTGTAAAGGTTTTTTTTTCTCTTTATCTATTTTAACAGAAGAAACATTTTCATCCAAACAGAGGGAAGTGACCTTGAATTCTGCCTTTCCCAACATAACTGCACTTCTGACAGTTTAGATTTAAATGGAAGAAGACAGCCTATGCAAAGAAATACCCTGCCTGCATTTTAATTGCACATTTCCTGTTCTGCCCAGGTTGGCAGGGTACGGAGGCGTGAAATGTATTGTTATGCAGAAACCTCACAGGAGAGTCCATGGGGTATATCAAAAGCAAAAATGGTGGGCAACATCAAAGCTTTGATTACACTACCATAGCTGCCATGTTGAATTTTTTGACCACACTCTGGAAAGACCTGCCATCTTACATCTGCAGACCAATATGGAAGGGAATACAATATGTTTGTATGTATTGGAGCTAGGAGAAATCTTCTGTGTGTGGTATATATTTATCTACATGCAAGTGTTTGTATGTTTGTGCTCTTGTGTATGTTTTTGCATGCATAATAGATTCTACAACAAACAGAGATGATACCAAAGTAACTGCACCTATGTAAGTCTACTTTATATTTTAAAAACTGAATTATAATAATATGTTTATCCTGATGTTGAAAAGTAATGACACTTTTATTGTGTAGCATTATTGAATATTTTCTTTTTTATGCTTATTTTTATGTTTTCTCTTCCTTTCCTTGTAAAAAATAGAAGAAAAAATTTAATTCTATTATTTATAATGCTTAACCATTTCAGTAGTCAGAAAGGAGAAAATACAGAATTCTTTCATTTCCAGGTAGGGAATATGCTCTGAGTTAAGAATTTAGAATAGAATACATTTTACTATTAATTGTTTTTCCCATTAATGGTAGATTCTGAATTATATGGTTACAAATACTGTGCCATAGTTATTTCATGTTGTTAGTAAATAAACCAAAAAAGCACTTTAAAGAGTGAAAAGTTCACTTGTTAAGGCATCTGAAAGAAGACATCACAGTGGGATTTTTATTTATTTTTCCTTTACATCTATGCTTCAGAAGTTGTCCTCAACTTGCTCTGCATGGATGTGCATGGTGAAGTTTTTCACTTCACCAGAAAAAAAGGGAACTGATTGGGCACATCTGCACAGAAACAGCTGGGCACAGATTTTGAAGGTGTTACAGGTCCTTTGCAAAAGATATGGCTGTTTAATTATTTGAAGAAAAAAGGCTTTGTTAGTTCCAGCCCATGCTGAAAAACACTACTTCTATTAAATAGTTACAGTAGCAATAAATAAACCTTAAAAGGAGTATACTTACATTCTTTTCCAGAATTCACCTCCCAGTGAATCATCTGTTTTTTCTGTTTATTTTCTTTAAAATTAATAAAATCTAAGTTTATCCATCAAAGAGTTTCTGTAATTTGATTCATTTTGATACTTTATTTTTCTTATAGTCTAATCTTTAATATACAAGGTATCCTATGAATGGTATCCTACCTTATCTTTCTCTGTGGTACTGTGACCAGCATTACCACAGATAGTAGTGGTCATGTGGCCATCATGATTATATACTGAGGTGCATGGAACAGTGTTACCTTTCCACCAAAGTGATGCCTAATTATCTATTTGCATTTGTATGCTTTTGAACTGCTACTGTAGCTGGGGCAACTAATGGGAGCTCACCCTATCATGTGGCACTCAGGTCTTGAACCCGGGCTGCAAGGTTTTCAGAAAACAAGCTCAGTGTGTTTAACAGATGACCCTTTGAAATACAGTATGTAAGTTGATTCTTGATATTTTCTAGAAAACTCTATCCTCTAGTCTGCCATATCCCATGAAATACATAATTGCAAAATGTGTTTTCCCCCCCAAAAGTCTTTGGTTCTTTGTTTCATTTATATAATCTCATTAATATTTTGGAATTTTTTTGTGCATATGTCATAACAAGTAGTTTAACTCTGTTGTACTTTTTATCAACAATAGATGAACTTTTTCTCTTTCCTAAAAGTTTTATTTTTACAATCATATCAAATAGTTCATCCAATGTACAGTTATATACAATTAGTCGGGCTTGCCCAGTCACCACCCCCCTTTTTAACACTCTTCCCTCTTCTACCTTCTTCTACTTTCCAAACCTTCCTCTCCTTCTCTTATCTACATCCTCTCCTCCCTCCACCCTACACCTTCCTTCTCCCTCTTCTACCCCTCTTCCTTCCTCTTCTCCTCTTTCCTACCTCCTACTCTCTCTTTTCTCCCTCCCCACCGTTCTAAAATGGTAACTGGGCAGACCCGACCCTGCATTAATTATATTTATACATCTTCAATTAACCCTGTACATTAACCATCACTCCATCTCTGCCAAACCCCCCAATTCCTCCCCTTACCCCCACCCCCACCCCGACTTCCCAGAACAAAATGCAGGGTATCAAAACTAACAATCATAATCTAAAATAATTCCTAAATTATAATCTCTAGTCACACCACACTTAGTCACACTCTCAATTCCCCTCTCCTTCAAAACTATATCTAATACAAAATATTTCCTAAATTTACTCATATGCTATTCGATATTTTTTTATCTGATACTTATTTTGAATATAATCAATCCACATTTTCCATTCTAAAATATATTTTTCTAGTGTATAGTCTTTCAAGTAAGCGGAGATTTTTGCCATCTCTGCCAAATTTGATACTTTGAGTGTCCATTCTTCAATTGTAGGTAATTCTTCTTTCTTCCAATACTGAGCAATCAAAAGTCTTGCGGCTGTTATTAAGTTCAAAATCAATTTAGTCTCTATAGCTGTACAGTCCATAATAATTCCTAGTAGAAAGAACTGCGGAGTAAACTTAATCTTCTTTTTCAAAATATTCTGCATGATCCACCATACTTTAATCCAAAATGCTTTAACTTTTTTACAAGTCCACCATATATGGTAATAAGTGGCATCTTCACAATCGCATCTCCAACATTTAGCCTGTACATTAGGATACATACATGACAACTTTTTGGGGTCTAAATGCCATCTATAAAACATCTTATAAAAATTTTCTCTCATATTTTGCGCTTGTGTAAATTTAACATTCCTCACCCAAATTCTTTCCCAAGTTTCCAACATTATTGGTTGCTGAAAATTTTGTGCCCACTTAAACAATAGATGAACTTTTTCATGGTTTATTTGAATAGTTTTGGAAATAAATGTGGAATTCTGGAGAATATTGCAATAAAAGAAAGCATGCACTTATCTAATTGATTTTATGTCACTACTTTGTAATATTTTGTTCTCCTGGCTTTTGAAATATTAAACCAGAGTGGTATTTATTTAATATAAGGTGTTTTAACATTATATGCAAACAATTTAAATTTAATGTCAGATTATTAAGATCATTTATTGAACTTTTGGTTCTAGGATGTATTGGAAAGGTAATATTTCAGTGCCCTTTTAAAATCAGATTACAGGTAATCTTCGAGCTACAAATGTAATGGAGCCATACATTTGTAATTGGTGGATTTGTTGGAGTGAATCACATCAAATGAATGTGATCACTCCCTGATTTTGCCTTGGGTAGTCTGAAGCAGGTGGCCTGTTCCATCGCTAGAAGATGGCCTTTCCCACCCTGAGATACCTCATGTGCACTTAACGATCCATGCAATCACTAATCAAATGCTTCCTCCTTTGGGGTTCCCACAATTGCTTTCCCCCATCCTGCTGTGCCAGGTCACTTACCTTGTGAAGATCTAGCAAGCTGTCTCCTCTCCAGTCCCTTTGCCATCGTTCCTTTGCCTGTTTGCATTCTTGGCGTGAAAAGTGTTTGCAAGCCGATGAGACTTTGGGGCAGTGAAATTGCATTGCTTCAAGACTCCCATTGACTGGCAAATGCTTTTTGTGCTGAGACTGGAAGCTTCTGTGGGGGGAGGTAATCTCGTGTAATCTCATACTACACTACTTTAGGCCTCTGTTCTCTATGAACGGAGGCCTGTACCAGATCTGCAGCAAAAGACTTTGCCGACGAAGGGGAGGTCTCTCCGCTTGCAAAGCCTTTTGCCACAGATCTCGTGCAGGAAAAAGAGGCCTAACGTACTGTAGTGTGAGATCATGTGAGATCGGGCACTATTTAGGCTTCTGTTCTCTGCAAATGCACCAAAGCAGACAAAGAAAACAACGGCTTGCTAGATCGTCACAAGGTAGGTGAGTCTTCACAGGCCCAGTTCAGAGGTGGGTTCCAATGTTTATACTACCGGTTCTGTGGGCATGGCTTGGTAGTCACGTGACTGGGTGGGTGTAGATGGGTGATCAGGTGACTGGGTGGGTATGGCCAACTTGATGCCACTCACGTCAAAGGTTAGGGTTAGGGTGCCTGGCCACTCCTTGCCTCAAAGGTCTCAATGAGATACAATTTCCCTGTCTATTTATATACTACTACTGAGATCCAAAATTTACTAATTAATCCTATGTATATATGCCACATGTGTACATACATATTACATAGTATAGTGTATATAGGCACAAAAAGATACATTATCTACTATATATACTATATGTGTAGTACACACACACATCTCTTCTAAAACTATACACATTCAACCTCACTACATTTGGAAAAACACACGCAGAGTCCATTTTCTGCCACACTAGAACTTCTGTACATTTAGAACATTACACACGCCTTCAGGTATTCTTTCCTAGCTTGCACATGACTGTTAGAGTTAGGAGAGGTCATGGATTGAGTAAAATGTGGTGAAACTCACTTAACAATGCTCTTGCTTAGCAACCAAAATTTTGGCCTCAATTGTGGTTGTAAGTCAAGAACTATCTCTGCAGCCTTGTCCTAGTAAACTCCTTCTCCTTTCTGGCAATTTTCCTCTCTGTTAGAGGCACCAAAATAATCCAGATGATATAAAATTTCCTGCTGGAGCAGGGGGTTGGACTAGATGTACTCTGAGGTCCCTTCCAGCCCGAGATTGCTCTCCTGTTTCAAAGCTCTTCTGAAGCCACGTCTAGTGCCAGAGTTTGTGGTCCTTCCTTCCTTTTCTTTCTTTCTTTCTCTCTTTCTCTCTCTCTCTCTCTCCTTCTTTCCTCTCTCTCTCTCTCTCTCTCTCTCTCTTCTCTCTCTCTTCTCTCTCTCTCTTTCTCACACACATTTTAGGAATCACATCTAAAGGACCTCTAGAAGTCTTGTTCAAAACTGATTGTACTCCATGACAAAAGCTTTAGCTCAGATTCATTAACTTGACTATAAATAATCCCATTTAGAGGATTTAGGTTTTTTTTTAAGAATGTGGAAATGAGCAAAACAATATAATAGAGAAAGAAAGAAAGAAAAAGAAAGAAAGGTATTCAATTCTTAATATTTGAATGTATATTCTTAATAAACATACTAGTAATAATGTATTAGAATATTTACTTTCTCCCTTCCTCCCTTCCTTCCTAAAAGTTATTTGGGGCCACATACAATTCTTCCTTCCTTCCTTCCTCCCTCCCCTCTCATTCCCATCTCCTTCCATCCATCTCATTCCCAGCCCCTCCCTCCCTCCCTCCCTCTCTTCCTTCCTTCCTTCCCTCCTCCCATTCCCTATTGCAGTATATTATGTGCCATTCAGCAAAAGTCTTAATACTTTGGCTTTGAATAATCTTATTGTTATGGTTAGGATTTTACGTTATAAATATTACAAATAGTATTAAATGCTTTCCATCACCTGTGGGGGGGGGCAGAGATATTTTTTTACAAACTATTTGGGTGAATAGGTTGTAAAAAATGCTTTTAAAAGTAAAAAAAAAAGGCTCTGACGATCAGGCAGCTCAGCTATAGTTAATTCTTCTGTGCCAGTGCAGTATATTCAATAAAGCTTTACTTTTGAGAAGCAAAATGTCTCAGGAGTTTTCTTTTTTAATTCTCTAGCTGGACAGCTGACAACTTGGAGAAGTGTGTGTGTGTGTGTGTGTGTTATGTCGTAATTTTGAATGGTCACTAAGTGAATTGTCATAACTCATGGATTATTGTAATTTATTCTAAATATGCCCATGTTAACAAGATACAATAAGAATTTTTCTTATACTCTTTTAGACTAATATATAGTTCTGTCATTTTATATTGGAGTAAAATATAAAAAGTTCCAAAGGAAATACTATTACTTTATTGTAGGGTTCATTATTAGTGTTAACTAGCATATTTTTCAGAGTATAAGACACACCTTTCCCCCCAAAAAACAGGATGAAAATCTGGGTGTGTCTTATACTCTGAATGTAGCTTCGCCCAGCCTCTCAAACGGAGGTCAGAGGCTGAAAAAAGCATCAGAAAAGAAGCTTCAGAAAAATTGCCTCCAAACAGAACTTCAGAAAAAAAGCCTCAGAAACAGAGCTTCATGAAAGAAGCCTCTGTTTCGAAGGCTTTCAGAGGCAGAAAAAAAGTTTTTTTCTGCAACGGAGTTTCAGAAGTTTCAGAGGCTGAAAAAAAAAGCAAGGCACAGAGCTCACAACCAACAAACCTGTTGCTAAAATTCACCTCTGGGAACAGCTTATTGGGGGTATTCCAGGAGGCCAATCCACCTGCCAAACAGTTTTTTTCTTATTTTCCTCCCCAAAAACTAAGATACTCTGGTGTGTCTTATAGTCCAAAAATATGGTAATATTAATTGTAAATTAACTGGGGAAATACTAAATATGAGGTTTTAGAAATGATAGGTTGAAGTTAAATTTGTTCAGTACTTATTACAGATTAGAGGGGGTTGAAACTTTATCCAAGGTTTGTGTATTTTTTTATTCTGAGTGTAGTTTTAGTTATAGATTTGATATTTATTAGATCTATTTGAGAGAAGGGCATATTCACTAGTAAAATATCTGTATCTTAGTTCACAGAAGAACCAGGAATAATGGAATAAAACTATATTGGTTTGCCAAATTCTCCAGAAATCCACCTAAGACTGTTCTAACTAGAGAATCTCATGACCACATTGGACATTTCAGGGGTTTACAGATGCTTCAGACATTCTATATGTTGGAACTGCAAATTTTGAATGGTACCATTATTGCACGATCCAATCTGGGTCAGTCACCAGGACCAAAGGTTTTGTCTTCCAAGCTTTTGAACTTATACTGGAGCCCATCCTCAGGAAACTTCTCAGCATGCTCTGGGCTGTTTTGTGTGTGGCTGTTATTTAGATGTTTTGTAGATTGGGATGCTGATGCTGGCTATTAAGCTATTTTGAGTGATGGGCAGGCTGGCTTCCAAGAAGGCTGCTCAACCATTGACCATGCTCTAATCCTTTAACATCTAGTCGAGAAATACTCCTCTCTAGCACACTCGTCAATTTATGCATCATGCATCAATCTTAGATATGCTTTTGATTCCATTGCTAGACTCAAATAATAGGAAAAACCAAACTCTTTCTCAATGGACAAAAGACTACTGATATTTATATATAAGTTCTATGAGAATTCCTAGATGTGGTCCAATGTAATACCTATGTCACTGTTCCAAAAAAATCCTGTTAAGAGGGGAGTAAGACAAGGTATATATTCGCCCCGCTTCTCTTTAACATATATATCAATTTCCTTATTGACAAACTCGAAACCCCATCTCTTCAACCACCAAAATTGGGAAGCAGACACATCTCTGTTTTCCTGTACACATATGATGCTGTCCTGCTTTCCCAAACACTGATTGGCTTGAAATAGACACTTCAAATTTTAGTTGAGCAGAGTCAAGGAGATTCCCTAGAAATAAATTATTCCAAACCCAAGTGCCCTAAAATGCATATCTGGCAACTAAACAACTACCAAATAGAGCAAGTCAAGACCTTCAATATCTAGGGATTATCTTCCAAGCTACAGGTAACTGCAAATCTCATGCTGAGTATGTCACTCTAAAATACATAAAAACCAGTGGCAACCTTACAATCTTTTTACTTCTCCAAAGGAGCTCAGCATATGCCTGTAACTATTAAAGTCATCTCAGGTAAGACTCAAGCCCAACTTCTTTTTGGACTCAAATGGACCCTTACAGGTTATTCCTTCACTTGGAAAGAGTTCTGTCCAAATTTCTGAGAACCATCTTTCAGGCACCTTCCTGTGTTTCACTGTGAAGCTGGCCTTCTCAAAATTAAATGTCTGCTGGATTCACATTTTCTCCCACTGGTTTAAGATCCTTTCCTTTCTGCCCCTCTAATAATGACCAATAGTTTCTAGAAGCCAAAATACAACTCTATGGCTATTCATGGTCAACCATCATTTTAATGAACTACATATCTAACTATCTTAGACGGTGGGCCATTGATTTAGAACTGCAAGCTGCTTTCTCAGCCCTACCCAGAAATACCTCCTTGAGTCACTCTGCATACCCTCTGCAACCAGCCAGATAACTCAGTGACATAATAGTCCCAAAATTCAGAAGGACTCTTTTTAGCCAGATTCAATGTCCTTCCGATAGCTGTCACTGAAAGAAGTTATTTTTTAAAAACCCTTCAAACAAACACTGTGCGGTGGTGGAAATAATTGAATCATTGAAATATGTTATGCTCTATTGGCTCCTCTATGCAGGAGCATGCCAGGAGCTATTGTTTCTGCTTTTTATTAAATACCCTGGTGATTCCAATTTATTTTATTTTAAAATGCTATTATCAGATCAATCTGATTCCATCTTTCTGTCCATATCCAAATACTGCTAAGTAATCTGCCCTTTAAGATTAGAAGTATCCTACTCATATAAAGTACAGTACTACATCAAGGAAAATGTAGTGCTATAAGCTTTATCCATTGGTCACTAGTCTATATGATCCTTTCAGGATTTTAAGCACAAATTAATGTTTGCTTTGTTGAAGAAATAAAAAGGCAGAAGCATGGAATCTTTCTTGAATTGAACTTGACTCCTGGGGACTTCACAAGATACCATGGAGCATTGTTTTACTGGCAATTATTGTCTGCTTTCTTCTAGTATGTTTTTTCAACTTCCTAGGTTAGTCTAGAGCACCAAATTTAGATCATGAATTTGGACTTTTCTAATCCAAATGGTTATAATTTTTATTAGTAAAGCTGTCATATAGATTATCTGGTAGTTCTACTTCACTTTTAAAGCTTTTTTCTGAAGACTTTATAGTTCAGAATGATAATATATTATATCTGCATAAGTTTAAAATGTGTTTTATACTAGGCAAGGTCACATTGATTTAAAGAATGGGAGTCACACTATGTCCTGTCAGAGGAAATGCAACAACTCATTTCAGAATGAATTCAGTAAAGACAATCACTTTATCTCTTACTCTGGGGTTACTTAGAAGAGTTATGGTTTTAAACAGAGCAATCAAAATGCTATAATAGGTTTTCCTTCCAGGTGCTCTTTAAATGTGTTGGGATTCTCTTCCAATAAGTAAAGGTAAAGGTAAAGGTTCCCCTCACACATACATGCTAGTCGTTGCCGACTCTAGGTGCTCATCTCCATTTCAAAGCCGAAGAGCCAGCGCTGTCTGAAGACGTCTTCGTGGTCATGAGGCCAGCATGCCTCAACGCCAAAGGCACACGGAACGCTGTTACCTTCCCACCAAAGAGAGGACCATATTTGGAAGAGCTGTTTTACAAAGCCTAGCTATAACTTGTAGATAAGAGTAGCTGTTAAATCAGTAAAGTAAAGTAATTTCATCAGTAAAATGAATGAACATTTCTTGGAATATAGATACATCAAAGGTGGAGGAGATATGTGTGTGTGTGTGTAAGATATATATATATATATATATATATATATATATATATATATATATATATGTGTGTGTGTGTGTGTGTGTGTGTGTGTGTGTGTGTGTGTGTGTGTGTGTGTGTGTGTGTGTGTGTTTATATGCTTACAAATATGCTTAGAAATACATAATAAACTATGGGACAGACATCTCTCCTTCTTGACCATAGTGGTCCTCCATTTTCTTTCCTACAGTACAGCCATCCTGGAAACAGTTGGCCCAGAATCTGATTGAGGAAAACCTTTCCCTACTTTTGCCAAAAGCAGTGGTTCTACTTATATTTTCACATTCTTGATCTTCTTTAGTATCCTGCATCTTATGGACACATATTAATTCTCACTTTGAGATTACAGTAGTGAAGGTGAAAAAAACGTATAATTTAAAGTCTTTATGTCACTACTAACCTTTCCTAGCAACAAGAAAATGAAATGCTGCCTTAATATCATACCTAATCATTCTCTATAAATAATCATATCTCTCTAATTGCTCTCAGGTTTCCTGGAATTTTATACAGTTTCTTCTTTTAAAATCTGATTTATTTATACTCCTGACCTGCTTCTCTGTCCAGCATCTTTCCAATATTGATTTAAAAAAATACAAATAATAAAAACTCAGGGATGATTTATCACTAATTTAACTATTTATGAAACAAATTATTATTTATTATTCATTCACTATTCTTTTGAAAGGACTTGTACTGAGTTTGTCAAGCTAAATCAAATAGGAAAAGGATGGTTTTTTTTTAATTCTGATTTTTTGATGAACTAATAAAACATTATTTCCAAATATTGAAAAATAGATTTCTAGTAAACTCTTTGTTTGTAGTATTTTTAATTATACTATGGATCAATGCAGTCTGCCAAATAAGAAATATTATTACTGCATGGCATTATACCCAAAATAACATTCTAACATGCTTTTAAAGATTGCTACTAGGTAAGAAAGAAGTTAAAAATAAGACAGAAAAACATTAAATAAACTTTTAAACTTTTTGAATCAAGCTAGAAAAGCAAGGAGAGAAGAAAAAATGTAAATTTTTTCTAGTTAGATTTTCCTTGTTGTTATTCAGGCAATCAGGAAGCAAGAATTAAACATAAATAAAATATAAATTGAAAGAAAATATAAGTCCATGAAGAAAATTGTTAAACAGTTCATCATTCAGGAGTAATTTAAAAAGCATTCAGCCATGTTGATTATGTAAAATGAATGAACATAAAAGGATGCTTATTCCTCTCTTTAAAAAGTTCATTCTTAATAATGCTATTAAATTTAAGTGTTATTCAAGCAACTATTTCTTTCCACTGACCTTGCTAAACTAGTACCAGTCTTTAGGATTGAATCCTAAAGACTTTTAGGATTCTGTTTAAAGACTTTTAAACTGGTGCATATTTTAAAATGACCCTGTCTAATTTGGTCTTTCTGTTTCGGGTTTTCTCCCGTGTAAAATTGGAAGTGTCTTGGCGACGTTTCGACGAAGTCTCATTCGTCATCTTCAGGCTTCAGCTTCGTGCTTCTGGGAGCAATGTGTGATCACAGCTGTTTCTTCCTTTTAACTGCTAGTGGGGGTTTGAACTGATTGGGTGGGAGCTTGGCTGTGCTCTGATTGGATGGGGTTTTTTTTGTGCTCTGATTGGATGGGGGTGTGTCCTGTGTTGGTGGGGGCTTGGTTGTGCTCAGTTTAGTCTGTGTTGCAGGGGGATTTGAGCTGGTGAGCTGCATAGCTGTTGTTTGGCTTTGTGGTCAAACAACTTTGTGGTCGATGGCCTGGATGGGTTAGGCCAATTTAATTCTGGCTTGGTGTGGCCTAATATATCCCAGTTCAGTAATATTTACATCTGGAAAGATAACAACCAGCACTTTGAATTGGATCTGAAAGCTGGCTAGAAATACAATACAAAAAGAAAACAACAATAAAGCATATCCTTTGGAACAATCACATTCACAAAATTAAAATAGGCTTATAAAACATCCCCCTTGGCCTCTTGTCTGGGGAAGAACTAGATTAATAGGTCATCCTAAAAGATGGCAAGGATTGTTTACTCAAATTATTCTAAGCTTACTCAATACCACCATAAGATACTTGGAGAGCAATATTGTGAAATCAAAGCTTTTCCAGAAATTTGAATTATGCTTAGAAAATGTTGAAAAAAACTCTAATGTAATAGTTACTGATTTTAAGGTTGTCCCAGAAATGAACAAATGAGAATGGTTTTACTAAGAAGACTCTGTGATGGTAAGAGATGAAAGAAAGAAAGTTATATCTCTCCTCTTTTCTTTAAGTTTTCTGATGGAAAACAGTAATTGAATACTTGGCTTCAAGATAAGGCTTGCCTACATTGATTATCGAGTAAATTCTGGGTGCAATTCATAGTGTTGATAAAAAGCCCTTCATGGCAGAGGTCCAGGTTATTTGAGGGACCATCTATCTCCACTTGGGCAGAGTTCATGCACTCCAGTCTTCCATTTAACACTGTCAACATGTGGGACCAAGGAAATGCATTTCTCTACATCTACAACAACATTTCCGTGGAGATACATATGACTCCTACACTCTAAGTATAACAGCAATCTCTTGAGATCGGGCTCTTGAGTTCCTGGGTCTGAAGTTATGATAGCAATAGCACTTAGACTTATATACCACTTCATAGTGCTTTACAGCCCTCTCTAAGCGGTTTACAGAGTCAGCATATTGCCCCCAACAATCTGGGTCCTCATTTTACTGACCTCAGAAGGATGGAAGGCTGAGTCAACCTTTTAACTGCTAGTGGGGGTTTGAACTGATTGGGTGGGAGCTTGGCTGTGCTCTGATTGGATGGGGTTTTTTTTGTGCTCTGATTGGATGGGGGTGTGTCCTGTGTTGGTGGGGGCTTGGTTGTGCTCAGTTTAGTCTGTGTTGCAGGGGGATTTGAGCTGGTGAGCTGCATAGCTGTTGTTTGGCTTTGTGGTCAAACAACTTTGTGGTCGATGGCCTGGATGGGTTAGGCCAATTTAATTCTGGCTTGGTGTGGCCTAATATATCCCAGTTCAGTAATATTTACATCTGGAAAGATAACAACCAGCACTTTGAATTGGATCTGAAAGCTGGCTAGAAATACAATACAAAAAGAAAACAACAATAAAGCATATCCTTTGGAACAATCACATTCACAAAATTAAAATAGGCTTATAAAACATCCCCCTTGGCCTCTTGTCTGGGGAAGAACTAGATTAATAGGTCATCCTAAAAGATGGCAAGGATTGTTTACTCAAATTATTCTAAGCTTACTCAATACCACCATAAGATACTTGGAGAGCAATATTGTGAAATCAAAGCTTTTCCAGAAATTTGAATTATGCTTAGAAAATGTTGAAAAAAACTCTAATGTAATAGTTACTGATTTTAAGGTTGTCCCAGAAATGAACAAATGAGAATGGTTTTACTAAGAAGACTCTGTGATGGTAAGAGATGAAAGAAAGAAAGTTATATCTCTCCTCTTTTCTTTAAGTTTTCTGATGGAAAACAGTAATTGAATACTTGGCTTCAAGATAAGGCTTGCCTACATTGATTATCGAGTAAATTCTGGGTGCAATTCATAGTGTTGATAAAAAGCCCTTCATGGCAGAGGTCCAGGTTATTTGAGGGACCATCTATCTCCACTTGGGCAGAGTTCATGCACTCCAGTCTTCCATTTAACACTGTCAACATGTGGGACCAAGGAAATGCATTTCTCTACATCTACAACAACATTTCCGTGGAGATACATATGACTCCTACACTCTAAGTATAACAGCAATCTCTTGAGATCGGGCTCTTGAGTTCCTGGGTCTGAAGTTATGATAGCAATAGCACTTAGACTTATATACCGCTTCATAGTGCTTTACAGCCCTCTCTAAGCGGTTTACAGAGTCAGCATATTGCCCCCAACAATCTGAGTCCTCATTTTACTGACCTCAGAAGAATGGAAGGCTGAGTCAACCTTAAGCCTGGTGAGATTCAATCTGCCAAACTGCTGGCAGCCTGCAGTACTGCACATTAACCACTGTGCCACCGCGGCTCATGATGTTTGAATAACTTCTGTTAATTTTTCTTTTAAAAGTTATTGATGCAATTTTTGTCTACATCTGTGATGCATGTTTTTTAAATTATGTATTTTAAATATTATAAACTTTCCAGAGTCTTTCTGGAGCCAGGTAGCCTCAAAAATAAATGAGTAGGTAAGTAAGTAAAAAAGGAAAATAGAAAGGACTGTATTATTTTCAGCAAGGCTTACTGAGCAAAGTCTACTGAAAGAAGACATGCAAGAAAAGTGAGAATGCCAGACTACTGATAAATTAAACTGAGTAAATTATAATTAAGGGTCTTCTCTGTGCTGAATTTCTCTGGAAAGTTCAAAGATGCAAACTTGAGCACTCAGCCAAGAGCATTTTTGGGGGCCAGAGAATGGCAGAATGCAGAAAAACTAAAAATAGAGCAGTACTCTTAATCAATGTGAGGTTCTTTCTTTCTCAGCAAATGATACTTGTTGATTCTTTCTCCCTTATGATCAAAGGGGTTATAATAATCTCTATATGCAATAGCAGATTAAATCAGTGATCATTTTTATTATAGTGAAATTAATTTCATTTCTCATTTCATCATTTCCATTTCCTTAAAAAATAAAAAAGACATTTGCAGATAGTTTTTTCATCTTGCCTTAAGCTAAACTTTTGCAGGTTATTTCAGATTGCAATTCTCTTAAAGGTTTCATGCAATTAAGATGGAAGAAAATATTCATTTGTGAAAAATATATAGCTCTTCAATGTAGCACAGGCAAAGCATTTTTTTTAAATTTGCATTTATATCCCGCCCTTCTCCGAAGACTCAGGGCGGCTTACACTATGTCAAGCAATAGTCTTCATCCATTTGTATATTATATCCTCATTTTACCTACCTTATGATGAATATGTAAAACTTTCCTGTAATTATTACACTTGTTCTAAATGTGTAACTGAATTTTCAGACTGACAGGATTTTTATAAGTCAGCTAAATATATTAAACATGTTGGGAAACTGTGTTTAATTACTAGAAAAAGAGTTGCTATCAGTTAAATTTCCCAGAAACATGATTCTTTGGCTGAAAACTTATAATCATTCATTTACGATGCTTTCCTTATACACACTCACAGAGGCCAAGTTCACATGACACATTCCACTATAAACTACCCAATATTTTAGCCTTATGTTCTATCTTGTGTTATGACTTGGGTTAATTTGGTAAAACATGGTTGTTGACTTTGGGAAGTCATGCTGTGTAAACTCATAACAGTCTCAATATCATCATGAGTTTAGCAACAATGCAAATGGGCTAGAATAATTGCCCTTTATTTGTCCACCTAAATAATGTCATTTTCTTCCAAATAAATATTCCACCAGGTTTATAGGTTTGATATATTTCACCAGTTTTGGGGGAGGTGTCATGTCCCACTCCTCCGCTGACGGCCGGGTCAGGGAAATCCGAATCAGGCTTGCCTCTGCAGCTCTGCCCAAAGTCCTAGCAAAGTCCTCAGAGCAGGCAGGAGACCAGAAAGTGACTTCAGCAAGATAAGTTCGACTTTGCCTGACTCAGAGACTGCCAGAAAGCAGATCCTTTATATAGGCCATGGGGTGTGGCTCCATGACTCAGCACTCATTAAGGCCTGCCCCTCCCTTCCTTCTGTTGCCTCCGCCTATCCAGTCTTCTGATGCGAGGGTCACTCCAATCAGCAGCTGTTGGAAATAAACTTTCCTCAGGCTCACATGCTGTGGAGGAGGGGGAGGGGTCTAGCTGCTCCATTTGCCTGGGCATGGAGCCAGGGCTGGGGCCGGGGGTGCTCCCTCCTCTACAGCCTGCTTGGGCATGGAGCCAGGGCTGGGGCCGGGGGGTGCTCCCTCCTCTGCAGCCTGCTTGGGCATGGAGCCAGGGCTGGGACCGGGAGGTGCCCCCTCCTCTTCAGCTTGTCTGGGCATGGAGCCAGGACTGGGGCCGGAAGGCATACATTCCTCCATGTTCGGGAGCAGATAAGAAGGCCCCGGCTGCTGTGAGAGCGGGCAAGACACAACAGGAGGTTTTTTGGATTAAGATTTTGACCTCCAGCTATTATCTGGACTAGCCTCTGCAGTTTTCTTGGGAAGGTTTTTTTTCAGAAGTGTATTGCCATTGCTTCCCCTCCTAATTCTGAGAGAAAGTGACTTTCCCAGGGTCACTCAGCTTGTTTTGTATCTAAGAGGGACCAGCACTCATAGTCTCTTTGTTTTTAGCCTAATACAATCATTACATCATATTGGCACGCTGATTCACAAGGTTCCTTACCTACTTGCTAAACAAAAGTTCTGATTAGTGCTCAGATCCCCTATATTTTTTGCTGTAGGAATATTGTGTGTGGAAAGGGGGCAGAAAAGTTCCTCTGAAAAGTTGTGAGAGTGTATGATTCTTGGACTTGTCCCTGTGTATAAAATGTGATAAAGGAGTACAGCTGCTTAACTAAAAGCATTGCAAAAAGGTTACTTTATCTGGATTTATTGCAATGTTTGTCTTAGCTCTAGCATAAGAAATGGTGTGAAATGAAAATAAAACATTACTTTCTGCTTGCATATTTTAATATTTATAAATCATCTTAATATTATTAGTTTTTGGAATATTATTTGATTTGAATTATTGGATGATTTTAGTTCCTGGTATTTATTGCTTTAGAAATGACTCCAAATATATGTCTGATTTATATCAGGTTAATTTCTGTTTTGTTGTGATGCTTTTAAAAAGATTTTTAGATGTTGAAATGGACTCTATAACTATGTTTTGATTTGATATCCATGTATTTCTCATATAAATTATGTTTTGAAATGACTTATAGAAGTACTGTTAACTTAATAAAACTCTAATACTTGCATTACTTGGAACAAGAATTTTATTTACTCAAAGTATGGCCTCACGGCAGTCCTTTTTCCACTGAACTTCTTTTTTAAAAAGTGATTTAATATATATCACCTCTCCTCTCAAATTCTATTAAATAGAATTTCAGCCCAACACAAGGATGCAAAGATTTTAAGTTTATGTGCCTTGCATTTTTTCCAATGAGAAATGAGGGAAAATAATAACTATCAGTGCAAATGAATCATAACACTTGTGAAACTGGCCCCCTCCACTGTTTCAAATTATATATTGAATTCCCATTGGATTTGTTCCCTCTACCAGAGCTACAATAACTTCTGGTTATCTAACAACAAAGCATCTCACAGATGCATGGAAGTCATTGCATGCCACCCTCATTACTTAAAAATGTTCTGGCATGAAGAGCTATATAATTTGAAGTTATTGTTAAAGAGGGATGTGTATTTTAATTTTAATTTTCAGCTGAACGTAAGGGGAATGAGCCTTCATTTGCCAAACAGAAAACAAATTGGTAGTTTCTTTTTCTAGGAAATGTGTATATTCTCCTTAGAGAGTGGGATAAATTAGAGGTAGAGTAAAAGCTATAAAGCTAACCCTCTTATATCTTACTTCTAGCAAAAGTACTTTGGAAAAGGAAAACAAACACAAACATATTTTAATTTAAACCGGATCTCCACAATTGGTGCTTCCCCTTCCCCTCTCTTCTTTCCTACTTATAATCTTATCACCTATTGCCTGGTGTGTAATTACAGTAGGATTGCTATTGCTGTACTGTTTCTGTCTTGGATCTCAAAGCTTTAGTACAACAGGCAGAGCTAAGGTGAATTGTAAATAAACTTTAGGCTTGCTGGATCTTTTATTTTTATTTTTATCCATTACTAGCTATCTGAATAGATGACACTCTTAAATAGATGAGACTCAGAATGTGCCATTCCTGTCAGATGTGACATGACAGGTAGAGACAAATGAAGAAACGTTTCCTGAAATATACTTGCCCAATGCCATGTAGGTTTTAATGACTGTTGGCATAAAGCACATAGAAGGTCAGCGGGAGCCAGTATAGTTTGCCAAGCAAGGATGTAACATGGGCACCATCACATTCTGGACTAACTGGCCCTTCTAGATATTTTTCAAGATCAGCCCCATGTAAAATGCATTTGTAACTTGAGAAAAACATTTCAGACAAGACTAGTTCTAACAAACAAACTCTTTGGGGTCCTGAGCCCCGGCAGCCTGTCCAGTCCCAGGAGTGGCCCACGCCGATTTTGCCAGGCAATGGCAGTCCACCCAAAAGCTCAAACAGAGAAGGCCGAGTGACAAGTGGTGCAGGAAGAAGAAGTCATTGCAACTGGGGACCTCTACCAGGCAGAAGAGGAAGTCTGGTGGAGAGAGCACCAAAAGTGGCCGAGGCTGAGTTCCCATTGATTTCTTCACTCACCCAAATCCTGAAGTGGAGAGTGAGGAAAGCAGCCAAGTGGGATGAGCCCATGAGTGGAGATACCTGACTGCCTGCTGGAGTGGAGCAGTTGAGGGAGAAGTTTCTCCACCTGGAAGTGTGTGGAGCCGAACCGGTGTGGAGGATGGAGCTGTTGGCCGAAGTCATGGCCCTGTCAGCTTTGGAACCCAAGCCTGGAAGTGGCAGCAGGAGCAGCCATCAAGAGCCATGGCCTCAACCAGTTCTGCTCTGAGGCAGGGCCCTGAAAGACATCAGTGAGCTGTAAGCACACTTGCAGGTGCCACCAGTCAGCCACTACCCCATCTGGGGTTGGCTGGTGCCCAGCCATGGCCCTATCCTCCTAGGCCTGGCTGGTTTTCTTGATAATGGGGGCCCCCACCTCCCCCCTGGATCCTTTGCTAATACCACATTTAATGGGAGCCCAGAGAAGCTGGCTATCTTCCTGAACCAGGTTTGTGCATTGGGATCCTGCCAGGACCGAAACTCCCCAAGCCAAATATGTACTCCATGACCCAAAAAAAGGATAGAGGAACTAAGAAATTACATTGACAAAACCCTAGCCTGGGGCTTTATTCAGCCAGCCAAATCCTGTGTGGTGATCCCAGTGCTATTTAAAGAGAAGAAGGGTGGGTCATTAAAATTATGTGTGGACTTTAGGGGAATAAATGGGGTGTGCATGCGGAACATGTACTCCTTCCCCTTATGAAGGACATGTTGGCCCACTTGGCAAAAAGGAAGATCTTTAGAAAACTAGACTTGAGAGAGGCATGCTACCGAATGAGGATCAAAGAAGGTGATGAATGGAAAGCAGCCTTCACCTGTCTATTAGGAAGCTACCAGTTTAAAGTAATGCTGTTTGGGCTCTAGGGAGCTCCAGCAGTATTCATGCTACTAATTAATGAAGTGCTACATGATCACCTGTACAAAGAGTTCCTAGTGTATCTTAATGACATCCTCATTTACTCAGAGACAATGGAGGAGCCCATAAAGTTAGTGCATCAGGTCCTGAAGAAGCTCTTGAAGGCAAATCTGTATGCCAAGTTATCCAAATGTGAGTTCCACAAGATCAGCCTGGACTACCTGGGTTACTGAGTGTTGTATAATGGGATAGAAATGGACCAGGGGAAAGTGAAAGCCCTGTTGGAGTGGCAAGCCTTCTGGACTTGTAAGCAAATACAGAGCTTCCTGGGATTCACGAATCTTTTTTTTTTTTTTTACATTTATATCCCGCTCTTCTCCGAAGACTCAGGGCGGCTTACAGTGTATAAGGCAATAGTCTCATTCTATTTGTATATTTACAAAGTCAACTTATTGCCCCCCCAACAATCTGGGTCCTCATTTTACCTACCTTATAAAGGATGGAAGGCTGAGTCAACCTTGGGCCGGGCTTGAACCTGCAGTAATTGCAGGCTATTGTGTTCTAATAACAGGCTCCTTACAGCCTGAGCTATTCCGGCTTTACAGGCAATTCATCCCCTCCTTTGTGAAGATCCCCCTGCTGATCACAGAACTGTTAAAAATTGGAGGAGTGGGACGAAAGCCCCAACCGAGTCAGCCACTAAACTGGACGATGGAGTGTCAAGCAGCTTTTGAGAATCTGAAAAAAGCTGTTTGCAGAGGAGCCGGTCCTAAAGCATCCTAACCCTGAGGAAAAACAGGGAGGGAAAGTTGCAGCCATGTGCTTACACCGTCCATAAATTAACTGAGACCGAGAGGTGCTGAGAAGTATGGGAGAAGGAAGCTTTCACATTGAAGTAGGCATTACTAACTTGGTGGCAATTCCTCGAAGGAAGTAAAGTGCCCTTTGAGGTGAGAACTGACCACAAAAATTTGGAAGCACTGAGAACCCTCTGAAAGCTCTCCCTGAAACAAGTCTGGTGGGTACAGTACTTTATTTGATTTCACTTCAAACTGATATACATCCCAGGGGAAAAGAACTTCCTAACCAGTGCTCTATCTCACATGCCACAGTACAAAAGTAACATAGAAGAAGTTGTAAATGCAATGAACTCTTCAAAGCAATGGGCAGCATAAGCAACCACAAGGCAACAGGCAAGAGAGATATTGCCAGACCCCAGTGGTGAGCTGACTCGACAGATGAAAAAGGAATTACAATCTGCTACCTGGTTTGGAAATCATGGAGTAAACTAACATTAAGAGAAAGGCTGGCATGCAAGGGGGACAAGCTGTATGTCCCCAGCAGCCTACGAGTCCAGCTACTGCAATGGAGCTACAATACCAAGCAAGCTGGCCACTTCGGGTTCTTAAAGACTTTGCATTTGGTTAAGAGGCAGTTTTGGTGGCCAGGGATGAAAAAAGACATAGAGAGTTATGTGCAAAGTTGCACAGTGTGCGCGGCAATGAAAAAGAGAAAAAAAGAGACCAGGGAGAGTTTTGCTGCAGTAAGTGGCGGAACCAACCCAGCCCAGAGAAGAGATCACAATGGACTTCATAGTTTAGTTACCAGAGAATGGGGGGGAATATTTTCCAAGCAACCTCACTTCACAGCCTGTTCCCATCCGTCCAGCCTCCCATCTGCCCAGAGGCTGAGATGTTTCTTCAACATATTTACTGACTGCACAGAATGACAAAGTGAATAATCTTGGACCAGGGGATCCAATTCACCGCTAAATTCTGGAGGGAATTCGTAAAACAGATAGGCTCCTCCCAAAGGCTTAGTTCAGTGTTTCATCTGAGTATGAATGGGGCCGCAGAACTAACGAATGCCATGATAGAACAACACATACATTGCTATGTAAACTATCAGCAATCTATCTGGGCAGAGCTCCTGCCATTTGCTACGCAGTGCATAGCAGCATGGGACTCACCCCTTTTAAAACAGTTACAGGGCTGGAATTTGTACCTATGCCAGAGTACCCTAGGGAGCCTCCTTCCTCAGTAAGTCTGATTGACTGGGTGGGTTCTCTTCAAAATGCCTGGGAAAATGTGAAGCGAGCACTAGTGTAAGCAACCAAAAGTCAGAATGTTCAGGGAGACAAGAAGTGGTTGTCCCAGAGGCCATTCCACATAGGGAGAAAGTGTATTTGTCTACAAAGTATCTTAAGCTAAGACGAGATTGCAGAAAGCTGGGTCCAAAGTAGGACCTTTCCCCATAACAAAAGTCATAAATCCAGTCATTGTAGAGTTAAAACTACCTCTCATATTAGGAAAAGTGCACCCTTTGTTCCACTGCAGTCTGCTTAAGCCAATGCTGGGGTCTGAACTAAGGCCAATGGCTAAGATTGCCCCAGGTCTGATTATAGGTGGTGGTAGTGGGGAGAAACAATATGAGGTTAAACAGATTCTGGATTCCTGACTACAAAGGGAAAATTCCAATACCTAGTCCAATGAAAGGGATACCCAATGTCAGAGGCCAGATAAAAGCGCAGAACATGAGGGCAGATAGATTAGTAAAGAAATTTCATGAGAAATCCCCCAGAAGCCAAGGAGCCCTTCCTGGGGGGTTAAGAACCCCTGAAATAATTAATGTGTGTGTATTTTCCAGATGTTCTCACTTTCTAGGAGGTGGGGTCCAATTGTCAACTTCGAAGTGTGCCTTTGCTATCTTTTTGTTTCTCAGCTGGCCACAAACTATAGGAAGAGGAAACGTTTGGATGACAAACTTTTGTCATCAGATGACAAGAAGAAATTGTCCCATGGGAACCAAGGTCATCTCAACAGATGTTTGGCAAAGATTTGAAGAAGTTGCCATAGTGTTGCCATAGAGACAATGTCACCTGTGTGAAAGTGGGGAAGAAAGAATCTGTGCTTTAATTAGCTATGTGGGATCTAGCTAGAATTGGTTTTGCTTCATGTGTGCCGAAATGATGTACTCAATAAAGTTATGCTTAAATGCTGACTTGATGATGACTTGGTTGGGTTCATCAGTCAGAACCTTGACATAACTGTTGTATCTCACCAAGATAGGTTGGGAAAAATGTCATCAATTAAAGCTGAGTGAGAGGTCCTCTGACCATACCTTCTGTAGCTTTCATAAACAGGACACCTTATTTTTCAGTAAACTCTTCAATCAGTACTCATTTGATTTAATTATGATTATGTCCAGGACTTACCCTTTCTTGTAGATAGATAGATAGATAGATAGATAGATAGATAGATAGATAGATAGATAGATAGATAGATAGATAGATAGAAAGAAAGAAAGAAAGAAAGAAAGAAAGAAAGAATTTTTATTGGCCAAGTGTGATTGGACACACAGGGAATTTGTCTTGGTGCATATGCTTTCAGTGTACATAAAAGAAAAGATACCTTCATCAAGGTACAACATTTACAACACAAATGATGGTCATAGGGTACAATTTAACACTTAATGATACAACACTTAATGATAATCATAGGGTACAAATAAGCAATCAGGAAAAATCAATATCAATATTAATCACAAGGATTACCAGCAACAAAGTTTCAGTCATACAGTCATAAGTGGAAAGAGATTGGTGATGGAAACGATGAGAAGATTAATAGTAGTGCAGATTTAGTAAATAGTTTGACAGTGTTGAGGGAATTATTTGTTTAGCAGAGTGATGGCCTTCGGGAAAAAACTGTTCTTGTGTCTAGTTGTTCTGATGTGCAGTGCTCTGTAGCGTCGTTTTGAGGGTAGGAGTTGAAACAGTTTATGTCCAGGATGTGAGGGATCTGTAAATATTTTCACGGCCCTCTTCTTGATTCGTGCAGTATATGTATATGTATGTATACATATATGTATATGTATGTATACTGGTATGTATATGTAGCTTACTGCCTGACAAGTATATATCCCAACAATATGCATATACAAGTGTGGAATGTAAGCCTTTTTATTTGGGAGGCAGAAATCTGCAGTTTTGATTTCTGATAGAGTTGGCAACCCTAGACTTACAAAGGGTAGAAGCTGGGCATTTCTATCTGTTCCATTTTTATTTTAATGTTTACTCTTGATTGGACCATGCAGAAGGGAATCATCTTGAATTCAAGGTTATCTTCTTTTTCAATAAACATAATGCACATGAGAAATACTGCATAGAGCTAGACCGTGATTGCCCTTGTCACACTCCATACCTGACGGCAAACTTCGGAGCCTGCTCTCTATGTGCCAACTCTCTGCATAATTTGGATTCATGGTAGCTTTTAAATTCTAGAAGGAAGTTGCCTGCTTTGAACCTCCTGCTTCCCCAGAATCTATATATAGAACTAGAGAGAGCAGGTAATAGATGCAAGAAATGGGCAGCAAAACCTGTAATGTGTAGTTTTATGGTAGTAATTGCAGGAAGGGAAAATAAAGGAATGGGACCACAGCCTTCACCTGCAAAATGAATGTAAGAGACACAAGCATTGGCTCAAATACTGTAATGTTCTTTTATTATTTAATATTATCCCTGTAATTACTTAAATGTCAACAGTGAAGGTGAAAATAAGGGTAGAGAGAATGAGATGCATGTACAATGTGATAGATTTGCTGTATTTTGGAAAATATTTGGGATAACAATGAGCTGTAGTCACAACAAAATAATAAATTGTGTTCAAGGAGAGAATGACAGGAAAATTAACTTTAAAAACAAATGAAAATCTCTAAATAATGGATATTGAGTACTTAAGATCTGCAGTGAGTGAGCAATCCTTATGGGTATGCATATAGCAACTGATGAGGGCAGTTATCAAGCCCAGGAAAAGATGCAGATCATTAGAGGAGCTTCTGATTGGCTCTATATCTATATCCACATAGGCTCAGAATTAAATTAAATTGTCCATTTATTTTTTAGACTTCAGTATACTTGTGAAAATTGTGAAATTATTGTGAAAATAATTTAAATCTGATTTTACTTGCCTCAATATTATTATTATTTTGCTAGTTTGTTGCCTTTAGTCATTTTGGAGATATTTTCTGTGCAAATTTCTGACATTTTATATTAGTTCTAAAATGGCCTTCCCAAAGCTTTTCATCTTTCTTCATGAATGTTAGAGCTACTCCTCCTTCCTCTATGCTTATGGCAGGTGACACTGAAGTATAGCATATTAACAATTATGTAAATTATTAAAAAAAACTCAGTCTGAATCTTCCTTCCTCCTTCCCTCCCTCCCTCCCTCCCTCCCTCCCTCCCTCCCTTCCCTTCCCTTCCCTTCCCTTCCCTTCCCTTTGGAAAATAAGAAATACAAGCTATAAAACCAAAAGATACTGTAAGGTCAGTGATAGATTATCAGATTAATCCAGCTCTAACTCCAAGTATTGGTGGGACACGCTGTTCCATGGATTGCTGTACCTTGAGGTCTTGATGGTGTAGCAAAGAAAGACCTTTTTCCTGCATGGCAAGTCACAGTTTCCTGCTGTGCAACAAGTTGCATCTTTTTTGGTGGTGACATTTTTGACCAGCTATAAAAGAAGAAATTTCAGAGGTGAATTCCATATTTTCTTTCATGCTGAAATATCCTAGCAAATGTTCTATGAATAAACACAAAAATCATTAATACTTTTAAAAGTCATTAAAAAAGAGGTAAACAGAACAGAAATTTCAAAAAATAAACTTGGGCTCTTAGAAAGGTAGGACATATTAGTACATTTTCTAGCATCCCAACAGTACCAGAAAACCAAATTTGCAAAACAAAAAAGCCATAATAAGCAATGTTATGCTGTTTGGGGAACCATGGACAGTAAAATAGACAGTTTTATGTTTGTACTGATATTCTGAAAACTGTTCTGAAATATTTATGAGTGCCAGACAACAGCTTTCTTAACTCCAGAATAAAGCCATGCAGCTGATAAGAAAAAAAGGAGGGAATTTGGAGCAATTCCCTTATTTCATATCAAAGGAATGAAGTTTTAGCCAAAGTTGTAGGATTAGTTCTTTCCAAATTTTGGTAGTTCCAGGTAGTATTCTAGGAAGATCCCCTGATCTCCAAAGTACAACCATATCCCAGTGAAAAGAATGGTTAACTGATGACTTTCTAATTTAATTATTGCTGGCATCCTATGCATGAACCGTTCTCAGAAGCAGTTAGAAGCATGAAATGGAGGGATGATATAATACCAAATCCTGATGAACTTGCCTGGGAAATTATCTTCCAACCAAATTCAGGGGCTGTTTTGATCTCTGAGGCAGTTTGAGATACATCTCAAATATGTTTCACTGTCTAATGTCCTTCCTGCCCTCTTGGATGTATGAGAAAAGGATTGCAACCTTAGTAAACTTAGACATGGCATTTTATTTTAAAATTTCTATTTATAAATAGAAATGATAGAATAGAGAACTAAAAAAGCAAAATACGTATGTCGATACAGAATGCTGTAAAATTACCATTGACGGTATGTAATGTTCAATACGTTATGTTTTGACGTGTTTTTTTTATATATATGTGTGTGATTGTTTTTTGTGTTGTTTTTAAAGACAATCTGTTTAATAAAAAATATTTAAAAAAAGAAAAGAAAATATATGTCATATCGTTAACTCCATAAATTAAGTAGGATGCTATCTATCTAAAGCAGCCTCAGAAATGTCAGGTGTCACTATTAAACAAAGATTGCCTTTTATGGATAACAGGTTGAGAATTAGAAGATGTCTACAGGGTATCTTAAAAATTGTAAGACAAATGCTATTTCTGTTTGAAGCTTTGATTAATAAGGTGTTTTTACCCTTTAAAAATGTATTTATGAACAATTGCTTTCATAACCTCCCCCTGGAAGAAAATATACATACACTCATAAAAGATCATTCATCAATAGTTTTTTAAAAAAGGCACAACCCAGCATTCCTGAGACAGAAAGAAAAGTATTCCAGACTTCCCTAGGAAAATATGGCAAATATTGATGACAGAATCAGTTTTTAGGGGAACAGGAACTATAGTCTGCAGACCAGTCAGTCAGTCTAGGGAGGTATATTGTCTCCCTGGAACAAAAACCAAAGATGTAACCGAGTACCTTATTAAAATAATCCCCTTTCTTCTCCTACATATGGGGACAAATGACACAACAATGAACCTGAAAACAATAACAAGAGATTACGAACAGCTAGGGAAGAAAGTTAAAGAATTTGGAGGTCAAGTGGTGTTCTCATATATTTTATTTATTTATTTATTTATTAAATTTTTATACATACATACATACATACATACATACATATATATATATATGTATGTAAAATACATATATATACATACATACATACATACATACATACATACATATACATATATGTATGTAAAAAAATATGCATCAACTATATTAATTTGATATAATGAAGAGATCAATAGGACAGGAACGGTAGGCACTTTTGTGCTCTTATGCACACCCCTTATAGTCCTCTTAGGAATGGGGTGAGGTCAACAGTAGACAGCTTTTGGTTGAAGATTTTGGGATTTTGAGTAGAGACTATGGAGTCAGGTAATGAGTTCCAAGCATTAACAACTCTGTTACAGAAGTCATATTTTCTGCAATCAAGTTTGAAGCGGTTGACATTTAGCTTGAATCTATTTTTTGCTCTTGTAATATTGCGATTGAAGCTGAAGTAGTCTTTTATAGGAAGGATATTGCAATAGATGATTTTGTGTGTTAAACACAGGTCATGTCGAAGTCGATGGAGTTGTAAGTTTTCTAATCCCAGGATTTCAAGTCTGTTGGTATAAGGTATTTTGTTGTTTTCGGAGGAGTGAAGAACTCTTCTAGTAAAATATTTCTGGACTCGTTCTATTGTATTTATGTCAGAGATGTGGTATGGGTTCCAGACGGATGAGCTGTATTCAAGAATAGGTCTGGCAAATGTTTTGTATGCTCTAGTTAGTAGTGTAGAGTTTTTAGAAAAGAAGCTGCGTAAAATTAGGTTTACAACTCTTAGGGCCTTTTTTGCTATGTAGTTGCAGTGGGCTTTGGCATTAAGGTCATTTGATATGAGAACTCCAAGATCTTTGACAGGGTGGGGGTCGTCAGTTAGGTAATGTCCATCAAGTTTGTACTTGATGTTAGGGTTCTTTTTTCCAATATGTAAGACTGAGCATTTGCTGGTTGAGATTTGGAGTTGCCAAGTTTTAGACCAATCGGAAATTAAGTCGAGGTCTTCTTGAAGGGTAGAAGTATTATTAGTGGTATTAAATAGTTTGACATCGTCAGCAAAGAGAACACAATAACTTGAGATGAGGTCACAGAGATCATTTATGTATAGTATGAAGAGTGTTGGTCCAAGAACACTACCTTGGGGAATGCCACTTTTGACAGGAACAGGATTTGATATAGCGTTGCCAATTTTGACCACGTTGTCTGTTTGAATATATCCAATATATCCAACAAAATATATCCAATATATCCAACAAAAGGCCACATCCAATGAGGGAGTAAACAATTTTAGAAATGAACCACTAGCTTAAAAACTGCTGTTGCCACAGAACTTCAGCTTCCTAGACCATGGTCTGCATTACCTACATGAAGGATTACTGGCAAGGGAAGGACTGGACTTCCAAGAACTGGAAATAATATATTTGGAAAATGACTGGCTCATCTTATCAAAAGGGCTAAACTAAAATTGAGGAGGGCAATCTTCATGACCTTTAGAACCATTTCCAATGATGAAAGGATGGAAATCCCAGTTACAAAGTAGGAGATATAAGAAAAATACCCAAGGCCCATAAAGGACTCAAATGCCTGTTTAGGGAACAAACAGGGTGAACTTGATGTGTTAGTACATGAAAGCAGATATGATATAGTTTCCATTACTGAAACTTGGTAGGATGAAACTCATGATTGGAACGTATTGATGGAAGGGTACAAACTATTCAAAAAAAACAGACCTAACAAAAGAGGAGGTGAAGTCGCATTATATATAAAAGTTCACTACAGCTCTACAGAAATACACAAAACTAAGGATGAAAACCACCTAGAATCCATAAGGGTAAATAAAAAGGGAAAAAATGACATTGCTATAGGAGTATACTACTGTCACCCAACTCTTTGCTAATCAATTAACAAATGTATTAGGAAATATACTACAGTAGTAATGGGAGACTTTAACGACTCTGATATCAACTGGAAGACAAACTCTATAGTAAGTGGGAGATTGAACAGATTCCTAACCAACTTAGCTGACCACTTTGTCATCCAAAAGGCAGAGGAAGGAACTGGAGGAAAAGCTACAGTATACTGGACTTACTAATAGAGAAGACGTAATAGAGGAAGTTGACTGGGCGAGAGTGACCATGTTTTTTTTTTATTCAAAAAGTTTTACAAAATTTTTTTCCCCCTTCCCCCTCCTCCCCTCCTTCGCAACCCCTCCCCGACTTCCCGGAACGAGCACAAGGTATAGTTAAAAATAAAACAAACATATGCTAAAAATTTTCGTCCCAACTTAATTATACCCTACAATCATCAATTCCTAACTTCCCCAAAGCAATCAAAATAATACATCATAATCATTCAAAACAGTCTGATAACTCTTAGTCTGATATCTACGTTGAATATAGTCAATCCATTTTTCCATTCCTTTAAGTATCTTTCTTGCGTATTGTCTTTCAAAAAGGCTGATATCTTCGCCATCTCAGCCAAATTGGCAACTTTCAATATCCATTCTTGTATTGTTGGTACTTCTTTTTTCTTCCAATATTGTCCTATTAGTAATCTTGCTGCAGTTATTAGATTTAAAATCAATTTAGTCTCAATTACTGTACAATCCGTAATAATTCCCAACAAGAAAAATTGCGGCAGGAACTTTATCTTCTTTTCAGAACATTTTGTAAAATCCACCAAATTTTTATCCAAAAGGCCTTTATGTCCTTACAAGTCCACCAAATGTGAAAATATGTAGGGACATCACAATTACATCTCCAACATTTTGCTTGCATTACTGGATACATACACGATAATTTTTCAGGATCTAGATGCCATCTATAAAACATTTTATAAAAATTTTCCTCAGATTCTGTGCTCATGAATTTAACATTTCTAACCCAAATTTTTTCCCACGTTTCCAATAATATTGGCTCCTGAAAATTTTGTGCCCACTTTATCATACAGTCCTTTACCAAGTCCCTTTCAGAATCTATTTCAAGTAACACATTATACAATCTCTTTATATGCTCCTGAGACTGATTTCTAATTTGCTTTACCAAATTTCCCTCGTTCTGCTCTATACCAATTTTTTGATCTCCCTTCCATCTAGCATGTAATTGCTCATATTGAAACCAAGTATAATTTTTCCCTTCCTCTCTTAATACTTGCAGAGATTTTAACTGCAAATTACCTCTTTCAGTATACAAAAGATCTTTATATGTAATCATTTCCTGATTCTGTTCTATGTTTATATTTTCTACTGTATGTCTAGGACATGCCCATATAGGAACCTTATAATTTAATTTATAAGAGTATTTTTCCAAACACGCAGAAGGGCATTTCTTAGCACATGATTTTTAAAGGCCTTATCCACTTTTTGTCATAAATTAAATATGCATGCCATCCATATAACAAATCATAACCTTCTATATTCAAAATTCTGTCCTCTGTTAAATTAAACCAATCACTTATTGCAGAGAGAGCAGCTGCTTCATAATATAATTTAAAATTAGGCATTTTTAAACCTCCCCTTTCCCGAGAATCTTGAATTATTTTCATTTTAACCCTAGCTTTTTTACCTTCCCATATAAATTTGTTAATTCCCTTCTGCCATTCCTCAAGATTCTTATCTTTCTTAATTATTGGTATCATCTGAAAGAGGAATAAAAATCTAGGTAAAACATTCATTTTAATAGCAGCAATTCTCCCCAGCAAAGATAATTGCAATTTTTTCCAAACAATCAACTCCTTCTGAACTTTTTGCCATAAAACCTCATAGTTATTCTTATACAATTTCACATTTGATGACGTAATATAAACCCCTAAGTACTTAACCTTCTTTACAATTTCAAATCCTGTTACTTCCTCTAGTTTTTCTTTCTGTTGTCTGGCCATATTTTTATTATCACTTTTTGTCTTTTTCTGATTTACCTTAAACCCTGAGACATTCCCATATTGATCAATTATTTCCAACAAGAAAAATTGCGGCAGGAACTTTATCTTCTTTTCAGAACATTTTGTAAAATCCACCAAATTTTTATCCAAAAGGCCTTTATGTCCTTACAAGTCCACCAAATGTGAAAATATGTAGCGTCATCACAATTACATCTCCAACATTTTGCTTGCATTTCTGGATACATACACGATAATTTTTAGGATCTAGATGCCATCTATAAAACATTTTATAAAATTTTCCTCAGATTCTGTGCTCGTGAATTTAACATTTCTAACCCAAATTTTTCCCACGTTTCCAATAATATTGGCTCCTGAAAATTTTGTGCCCACTTTATCATACAGTCCTTTACCAAGTCCCTTTCAGAATCTATTTCAAGTAACACATTATACAATCTCTTTATATGCTCCTGAGACTGATTTCTAATTTGCTTTACCAAATTTCCCTCATTCTGCTCTATACCAATTTTCTGATCTCCTTCCATCTAGCATGTAATTGCTCATATTGAAACCAAGTATAATTTTTCCCTTCCTCTCTTAATACTTGCAGAGATTTTAACTGCAAATTACCTCTTTCAGTATACAAAAGATCTTTATATGTAATCATTTCCTGATTCTGTTCTATGTTTATATTTTCTACTGTATGTCTAGGACTTGCCCATGTAGGAACCTTATAATTTAGTTTATAAGAGTATTTTTCCAAACACGCAGAAGGGCATTTCTTAGCACATGATTTTTAAAGGCCTTATCCACTTTTTGTCATAAATTAAATATGCATGCCATCCATATAACAAATCATAACCTTCTATATTCAAAATTCTGTCCTCTGTTAAATTAAACCAATCACTTATTGCAGAGAGAGCAGCTGCTTCATAATATAATTTAAAATTAGGCATTTTAAACCTCCCTTTCCGAGAATCTTGAATTATTTTCATTTTAACCCTAGCTTTTTACCTTCCCATATAAATTTGTTAATTCCTTCTGCCATTCCTCAAGATTCTTATCTTTCTTAATTATTGGTATCATCTGAAAGAGGAATAAAATCTAGGTAAAACATTCATTTTAATAGCAGCAATTCTCCCAGCAAAGATAATTGCAATTTTTCCAAGCAATCAACTCCTTCTGAACTTTTTGCCATAAAACCTCATAGTTATTCTTATACAATTTCACATTTGATGACGTAATATAAACCCCTAAGTACTTAACCTTCTTTACAATTTCAAATCCTGTTACTTCCTCTAGTTTTTCTTTCTGTTGTCTGGCCATATTTTTTATTATCACTTTTGTCTTTTTCTGATTTACCTTAAACCCTGAGACATTCCCATATTGATCAATTATTTCCAACAAAGATTTACTAGAATTTATAGGGTTTGTTAAAGTAATCACCAAATCATCTGCAAAAGCTCTTAACTTATATTCATACTGTCTAACTCTAATTCCCTCTATCTCCTTTACTTCTCGTATTTTATCCAATAATGGTTCTAGAGTTAAAATAAACAATAATGGTGATAAAGGACATCCCTGTCTTGTTCCTTTCGCAATCTTAAAAGGTTCTGTTAAGCTACCATTGATTATAATCTGTGCTGTTTGCTCTCCATAAATTGCCCTAATTATTCTTAAAAAACCATCTCCAAATTGCATCTTTTCTATTAATTTAAATAAAAAATCCCAATGCAATCGATCAAAAGCTTTCTCTGCATCGAGAAAATAAATGCTGCTGGAATAAAATTTTTCTTTTCTAAGTACTCCAGTAAATTAACAATCTGCCTAACATTATTCCTCATCTGTCTCCCTTTTATAAATCCAGATTGATCATTATGAATTCTTCGCTGCAGAATCAACATTAATCTATTAGCTATTATTTTAACAAAATCTTATAATCATTATTTAAAAGTGAGATTGGCCTATAATTCCCAGGTTTAGAACAATCCTGTTCCTCTTTGGTATCAATGAAATAAAAGAGGTTCTCCATGAGGGGAATTCTCCTAGTTGTATCTGATTAAATAATTCCTTAAGTGGACCTAACATCTCATCCTGTAAATTCCTATAATAACTAACTGTAAGCCCATCCGTACCAGGAGTTTTCCCCATTTTAATTGTTTAATTACCAAAATAATTTCTTCCGAGGTTATAGGCCGATTCAATTCATCCGTTTGTTCTAAAGTTAAATTTTTAACCTTATATTCCTTCAAATATTATCAATATCCCTATTCAATATATTATCTTTAAGATATAAATTTGTATAATATTCTAAAAAGCTTTTTAATTTTATCCTGTTGATATCTCTCTTTACCTTTGTATTCTATTTTTCTATAGTACGTTGTTTTGTCTTTTCCTTAAAGTGTATGCTAACCACCTACCAGGTCTATTTGCGTTACAAAAGTATTATGTTTGGCATATTGTATATTTGTTGCCACCTGATCAGCCATTATCATATTAAATTGATTCTGTAGTAACTTTATTGCATCTTTAAGTTTTTGATCATGTGGTTATGTATTAATAATTGTTGTTTCTTATAAATTTCGTCTTCTAAATACCTACGCTGTCTTTGTTGCTTATTTCTCTGTCTATTATTAAGATATATTAATACACCTCTCATAAAAGCTTTACTGCAGTCCCAAACCATTTCTATCGATGTTTCATTATTCAAATTATAATCAAAAAATTCTTTCATCTGCTTTTTACATTGATTTACATTATCCTGATATCTAAACAAATTTTCATTTAATCTCCAAGTTCTTCTACCCTCTTTTCCATATTGCAATTCCATCCAAACAGGACTATGATCAGACAAACATCTTGGAAATATCTTAGTTTTCTTCACCCTAAAAAGCAAATCATTAGAAATTAAAATAAAATCAATACGTGAGAAGGATTGATGCCTATCAGAGAAAAAAGTATAGTCTCTTTCCTCCAAATTCCGCAGTCTCCATACATCTCTTAACTCAAAATCTTCTATCATATCAAAAAAGGATTTAGGCAGCTTTGCATGTGCAGGTATCTTCTTGGAAGAAATTCTCTTGTCCTTTCGTGTATCTATTACTCCATTCCAATCTCCCAATATAATACACGATTTATAATCCCATAGAATCAACTTATCATATAACATTCTATAAAATTTTTCTTGTTGCTGGTTGGGTGCATATATACCAAGCAAGAGAGTCCTTTTTGTTTCTATTGTAAGTTCAATAGCAATATATCTTCCATAAATATCTGCCTCTATTAACTTGGCTGGTATATCTTTTCTCAAATAAACCACTATGCCATGTTTTTCTCCAAAGCTGAAGCAACAAAATGTTTACCTAACTTTGAGTTTATTAGGTACTTTTGATCTGATAATTTAATATGCTTTCTTGTAAGCAAATAACATCATTTTTAATTGTTTCAAATAATGAAATATTTTTCTTCTCTTCTGAGCTGAGTTCAAACCATTGACATTCCAAGTCAAGATTTTATTTGCCATTACTGGGCTGCTGAAGCCTTTGGGCAATCAACTGAAGATCGTCCTCCCGTATCTTCGGCCGTGCTCCTCCCACCGCTTCTGTAGCAGAGTCCTGAACTTTACTTTGAGTTTGTTGCTCCTTTTCTTTACGCTTAAGGGCTCCCCTCGTCAGTCTTTGTTCTTGTGGTTGTTCCTCTGATGGTAACATCACTGGAATCACCTCAGCTTCCACACCCATTTGAGTCTCTTGAATTCTTTTTTCTATTATTTCTATTTCAAATTTCAGCACTGTAGAAAGAAAATCTTTGGCCTTAAGCACTGTGTCAATACGATGTCTCCTTCCTTGATGATACACTGTCAAACCAACTGGAACCTCCCATCTAAATTGAATCTGGTATTTCTTAAGTTCTTGTGTAAAAAATGTAAAGTCTTTTCTATCCCTTAACATCTTGGGAGGGATCTCTTTCAAAACCTTCAACTCCTGTTCCCTATTTTCAAGTTTTTCTGAAAAGCAACTTGCAAAATTTGATTCCTCACTGTTCTTTTCAAAAAATAAACCACAATGTCTCTAGGAAGTTTCTTTTGCCTAGCAATCCAAGAATTAACTCTATAAATTTTATCAATTTGATAAGCAACCTCTTGTGGATCAAGTTCAATAAATTCAGCCAGAGCTTCTGATAAAATTTTTTAAATCTTCCCCTTTCTCCTCATTCAAACCTCTAATTCTCAGAGCTCCTTCCATCATTCTATACTGCATCACCACCACTTGATCTTCATTTTTATCCAATTTGATTTGCATTCCCCATTCTATTTTCTATTTGTTGATTTGACTGAACAATTTCTTGCACCTCCTCCTCCACCACCTCCAGTCTTTTGCCAAACCTTGAAAAGCCATCAAGATATCTTCTCTTATTTTTTATTATTCTCTTTATTTCTTCTCTTATTTTCTCATTATTATCCATAATCTCCTTAAACCTTTCTTCAGACACTTTCCTTGCTCTTTAATCAGATCTTCTAAAGCTGGTTCAGAACCCTTCTGCCCCCAGTCTTAGGTGGTTTAGTAGCCATTTCAGTTTTAAAATTCACAAAATATAAGTCTAGAAACTTCTTTTCCCTTTAAGTATAGGAGAGCTCAGTTCACTTCATTAAAATCCACACATAACATTTCTTATCTTCTTAGTTGCACAGACTGTTTAAAATTCCATTCGTCACTTTCACTCCCGTTCAGGCGCCATCTTTAAGAGTCAATTAAAACAAAGGAAAAAAATTCTCTTTTTAGAAGGTAGAAGTCAGGAAATCAAAAATACTTGCAATCCAATAATTGTCCGCTTGCATTCATTCCGTCTGCTTAAAGAGATCCATAAAGATAAGACAAGTAGCAGAGATGGACACTTTCTTCTTTTCCTGCTTTTGCAGACACACACTGAAGTCGGAGAATGGCAGGAATATTTATGGGACCCGTCGACCCTTCGAGGCTCTGCTTAATTAAAACAAAGCCTCTGGGGAGGTCTACCAACATTTCCTATTTCTCTTATCTTCCCCCTTTCATCCAGGGAAAAAGATTAAAGCCGGCTTTTCCTGGCTTACGATGTTCAGTGCGGAGCCCCTTTAATTAGGGCTCAGCGAAGAGGTGGAGCCACCCGGAAGTCCGAGAGTGACCATGTTATATTGGAATTCAATATAATGCAAACACAAGCAATAGAATATAATCTAACCAGTGTCTTAAACTTTAAAAGAACTGATTTTAACAAACTCAGAGAGAACCTAAGCAAAATTTCATAGACAAAAATCCTAAAGGGGAAAAGAGTTAAAGAAGTGTGGAAACCACTGAAAAATATGATCATAAAATCCCAGTCCAGCACAATACTACTGAAAAGCAATAAATCCAAGAAGAAACTAGCAGGGTTGCACAAAGATCTCTCTGATAAACTGAAAGACAAAAAGGATAAGGACAAAATATGGAAAGAGGGACAAATAACTAAGGCAGAATATCAGCAGATAGCCCAAATCTGCAAAGATGCAGTCCGGACAGCAATGGCTCAGAATGAACAAAGAGTTGCAACAAAAGTCAAGATAATAAAAAAAATTCTTTCAACATATAAATAAAAAGAAAAAAGTCAAGGAAACAGATGGTCCACTAAAGAGAGAAAATGGCAAGGAAGTAACAGGAAGTAGAGAAAAAGCAGAGCTGCTTAACTCATTTTTTGCATCAGTCTTCATGCAAAAAACAAAACAAAAAACCTCCAAACCTGTAACCCAACCTACCAAAAACATACCTGTAAAAGACAGACTAAAAATAAAATTAAAATAAGCAAGAAAATGATAAGAGAACACCTGTCTGACCTTGATGAATATAAATCACCTGGTCCTGATGGATTACATCACAGATTTCTGAAGGAGCTGGCAGAAGTTATCTCAGAACCATTGTAGCATAACTCAAGCACTGGGGAACTACAGATAATCCCTAATCACTTAGCGCCCATTCGAAGTTAGGCCCCCTAGTGTTTATGAATAAGTTCCAAAATTATGAAAGTTGCAGCACCAAGGTAGTCAGGTACTGCAACATTTGCCCTTCTTATCCCCTCCCCCACCCCGGCTGGGTCTTCATAGGCACTAGACCTGTGGATACTCACCTTGAGAAGATCCAGGGAGCCTTTGATTTCTTGGCCTGTTTTGGTGGTTCAGGCCTTTGGTTTGCAGAGAATGGAGCCTAAAGTTCCAAAAGATCATGCAAGATTAGTAGTACAAGATCACGCTATTGATCTCGCATGATCTCACAGTACAGAGGTCTAGACAAGATCTGTGCCAAAAGGCTTTGCAAATGGAGGGAAGGCCTGAAACAGTGAAGATTTCCCTCCAATTGCAAAGCCTTTTGCCATCTTTGCAAAAAGCCTTTGCTGCCAAGAAGCAGGGAGGGATGCAAGCTGGGAGGAATGCAAGCATCCCACATGGCTGTGCGCACATTGAATTTTGGGAGTTCGGATGCACGCGTACTTTGGGCACTCGGTCCAGAAAAGATTAGCCATCACTGATATAGAACATTACCAATAAATTAAATAAATTTCAATAGAACAGAATTATAAAGGTTTTAATAACTTTTTGTTATTGTTCTTTAAGTAGAGTGAATTACATGAAGGACAAAATAACATAATAATGAATCACATGGATTGCTGTAACTTAATTCATGCTAGGGATACTAATGCTGATTCCCAATAGTAATTTCTGAAAAAAAACTATGTGCATAAAAGCAATACACACTGTCTAGATTAAACATTGCTATCTGATAAGTCTAAGTATTTGCATGAATTATCATACTGCCATACTGCCTGTGGTATATTTAAAGTTAGTCTGGTACATTGATGAATGTATTTTACAATGACTATGTCGATGATCTATTATTATTGTTGCATGTTAATTGACAGGAAATTTGGAAACAAATTTCTTGTGTGTCTAATCACACGTTGCCAATAAAGAATTCTGTTCTGTTCCGTTCCGTTCCGTTCCATTCCATTACATTCTTGGAAGGTTCAGGTTCAAATCTCTGTTCAACCATGATACTCATCAGATGAGCAAGCCACTATGCCCATTTAAACTACCATCAAAAACTTCAAGAAAGGCTGAAATAAAGTAATGAAATTAATAACACTTAATAATAAATACACTTTGGTTTTTAAGGTAAAGTATTTGAGTGAAGTCTTAAAGAGGCCCTTTAATTACTTAGTTTAAAATTAGTAGTTTAATAACTCTCCCCAAGTTATCTCTAGGAAGTGACAAATAGAAATGAAGGAGAATTTTGTAGAACAGCCTCTTGGAAATGAATAAGATTATTTTTGCAATGAAAATGGATAAATATCTGATGTGAATTTCATCTGCTTTCAATTGCTCATCCTACAGAATAAGCATGGTCAATGTAAGGTCATAGAATGCAGTTCTGTAGGATACTTCTGCTGACTGACTGTTCTTTCTGCGCCAACTCAGTAAACTCAAACTGCCCAAGGAGCTGCTGATCCAATTCTACAGAGGAATTATTGAGTCTGTCATTTGCACCTCTATAACTGTCTGGTTCGGTTCTGCAACCCAACAAGAAAAACACAGACTTCAGAGGATAATTAGAACTGCAGAAAAAATAATTGCTACCAACCTGCCTTCCATTGAGGACCTGTATACTGCATGAATCAAGAAGAGGGCCGTGAAAATATTTACAGATCCCTCACATCCTGGACATAAACTGTTTCAACTCCTACCCTCAAAACGACGCTATAGAGCACTGCACACCAGAACAACTAGACACAAGAACAGTTTTTTCCCGAAGGCCATCACTCTGCTAAACAAATAATTCCCTCAACACTGTCAGACTATTTACTGAATCTGCATTACTATTAATCGTTTCATAGTTCCCATCACCAATCTCTTTCCACTTATGACTGTATGACTATAACTTGTTGCTGGCAATCCTTATGATTTCTATTGATATATTGATCATCAATTGTGTTGTAAATGTTGTACCTTGATGAACGTCTCTTTTCTTTTATGTACACTGAGAGCATATGCACCAAGACAAATTCCTTGTGTGTCCAATCACACTTGGCCAATAAAAATTCTATTCTATTCTATTCTATTCTGACTGCTAACTGCCAGCAGTTTGGCCGGTTGAATCTCACCAGGCTCAAGGTTGACTCAGCCTTCCATCCTTCCGAGGTCAGCAAAATGAGGATCCAGATTATTGGGGGCAATATGCTGACTCTATAAACCACTTAGAGAGGACTGTAAAGCATTGTGAAGTGAGATATAAGTCTAAATGCTATTGCTAATGCTATTTATTAAAGATATTCTAATGCAACACATAGATTTATTCAAACAATTTGGTTATAGTGAGTGAGAAATTAATGTTAAAGATTTATTGCTAGAAAATAACTTAGAGTAGGACTGAAGGCAAAGTGTTCAATGTATCTCTTCCTTCTCTTATTCCGCTGTAGGTTTAATAGGTTCATTTTCAAAATACAGTTTTTTTACAATGTGTTTTTTATTACCACAAAACTAACTGCTGCCTATAAATACATTCCTTTCAAATTGTCTTCTCAAGATTATTCAACTGTTTATGTTTCAATCTATACATAGATTGGAAATAAAGACTTTTATACTGGTGGTGAAATGAACCTATGAAGATTTGATTATGTTATGTCTTTCAGTCTTGATTAATATAGAACCCTCCAAATGTGTTGAAGCTTTCAATTCCTAAAATAATTAGCTAAAATTACCTGGCACATTCTGATGACAGCCTACAGGTAGTGCTTAACATACTACAGTTCGTTTAGTGACTGTTCAAATTTACAAATTATGGCACTGAAAAAAGTGATTTAAGGCAGTTTTTCACACTTATGATCATTGCAGCATCCCCATAGTCACATGACCAAAATTCAGATGCTTGGCAATATAAATTTTGGGCTCAATTGCAATCATAAATTGAGGAGTATCAATATTCCCTAGTTTGACTATCTGTAGTTCTGGTCTTTTTAAACATGTGTTTCTATGATGATATATAACATAATATATCATGGCCTAGAACTAGAATTGTAATAATATCTGCTGCTAAAGGGAACTATGATAACCTTTGATTGATGCAATGGTATTTGAGCATTGTGCAGCAATTATAGTATGTTTATGATCACTGTTATTCATTGTGGTCATATGTCAGGAGTAGCTGAATAGGAGACATGAGCATCTGTGTATCAACATATATGTACTTCTGTTCTCTTTATTTTCTTTCCTTGAATAGGAAAAGCATGTGGAGATATTAAATGGTTAGTTTTCTTTAGGAGAGAGAGCTCTGATGACTACTGGCTTTGTTAGCTGCACATTTTTAAATCTGGAGCAAACCTAAGGAACAACTATGAGTGACCAAAAGCCAAACATATTCCTATTAAACATTTACCTGGATCATACTGAGAGTCTCATTTTATGGTCTGAATTTAGAGAAATGGGCAAACTTATTACAACTAGCATATTTACTTTCATTTTTATTCTTTTATATCTCTGAAAACTATACTAGCCCTGATAGTGGCATTATTATACATGAATGTTCATGAGAGCAGGAATCTAACCTGCACAGTCATTACTGAAGCAAGTTTACAACTATAATGTAAAGAAGATTTATGAAGGAAGTGCATGAGAGGAATAGACAAAGTCTGGCTCATCTCTAACTATTGTATATCCTGTTAGAAGAAGAAGAAAAAGAAAATAATGTGCATGTATGCCTGGAAATAAAGCAGAAGGAATGATCCTGAGTTTAACAATCTTATGTAGAAAGAGCAGGCAGAGAAATAAAGTAAAATTTGTAATTTTTCAACCATACCAGATTGCTCCTTGTGGACAGGGGGTTGGGAAATGCTGAAGAGTCAATGCCACAATCACTCTACCAACAGTTATGAATGACCATCATCTGAACGACCAAGGTGGAATTTTTTAGCTTTTCTTGGGGGAGAGAGAGATTTGCATTTCCCCCATCTTTGCCTATACTTTGCTGAGACGGTGGGCTAAGGTGTAATTGTAGGCTGCTAAAAATAGTGCCCATCTTGTCAACCTCGGTGACATGGTGATGGGTGTTGGTCTGTCCCCAGCCAACAGTTCTAGAAGGGGGTGGTGGTCAGTATTGAGTTCGAATTTCCTCCCGAATAGGTATTCATGAAATTTCTTGACCCCAGCGACTGCAGCTAGAGCTTCCATGTCCAGTTGGCTGTAGTTCCGCTGGACAGGGTTCAGGAGAAAAAGGCGATTGGTGCTTCGGAGCCATTGGGCAGTCAGTGGCTTAGGACAGCGCCTACTCCAAAAGGGGATGCATCGCAAACAAGGATCAGGGGGAGAGTGTGGTTGTATTGGATCAAGAGACTCTCTTCTGTCAGTAGTCTCTTGACCCCTGCGAATGCTGTGTTTTCCTCTTTGCCCCAGACCCAGGGTGTGTTTTTTGCTAATAGTCTATGGAGCGGCTCCGCTATGGTGGCCTTTTGTTTGAGGAAGATTGCATAAAAGTTTAGGAGGCCCAAGAATGCTTGCAGTTCGGTTTTGTCCCGAGGAGTGGGAGCCTCCCGGATTGCCTTGACTTTGGACTCAGTGGGGTGGATGCCGGCTTGATCTATACAGTAGCCTAGAAATTCAACGGATGGGATCCCAATTTGGCATTTCCCAAGTTTTAGTTGCAGTCCTGCATTTCTAAAGATCGTCAGGACCTCTTGCAACCTGTCCTTCAGCTGCTGCTGGTTTGCAGCTGACACTAGGACATTGTCAAAATAGGGAACCACCCCGGGAATTCCTTGTAGGAGTCTTTCCATTAGATTCTGGAATAGCTTGGGGGCGACGCTGACCGCAAATTGTAGTCGGGTGCATTTAAATGCGCCTCGGTGTGTGACAATGGTTTGCGCCCCTGCTGTGGCATCCTCCACAGGCAATTGTTGATATGCCTGGGCCAGGTCCAATTTTGCAAAAATTTTCTCCGGCCCTAGGAATGCAGTAGGTACTGCACAATCGGCACCAGATAGGCGCTCTTCTGTAGGTCCTTATTTAGGGTCGCTTTGTAGTCCACGCATATGCGGATGGACCCATTGAGTTTGATGGGGGTTACTATGGGGGTCTCCCATCTGGCGTGGTCGATGGGACTGAGGATCCCTTGCTGGACTAGTTTGTCCAGCTCTTTATCTATTTTTGGCTTTCGCGTGAATGAGATCCGCCTGGCTTTTAGTCTTATCAGGGCAGTCCCAGGATCAAGATTAAAGGTGATGGGGGTCTCCACATAGTTGCCCAAAGTTCCGGCAAAGACGTCCTGGAATTGTCATAGGAGATCGTTTTTCAGGCTATTGCGGCTAGTGTGAACCTCCCTGACTCCGTAGAGACCCATGCCCAGGGCTCGGATCCAGTCCCAGCCCAAAAGGCTTGGGACTTGTCCTCAAACGATTGTGACTGGTAGCTTCTCTCGGTAAGGTCCGTAGTTGACGGTAACTGTTGCGATGCCTTCCACAGGCATTCGGTTCCCTGGGAGTCCCGCACTTGGAGTCATTGGGGCTCCAGCTGGCTTTTCCGGATGTGAGGAAGAGACGCTTGAATGGTGCTCCAGGATAGAATTTTGATGCATGATCCTGTGTTGATCTCCATCTCGATTTGCCGCCCATCGATGTCAACCACTGTGAACTTTTTGTCCTTGGGGTTTGTGTTGGCTTGGCCGATCTGGACTAGGTTTGAATTTGGACCCTTTTTGTAGCGGCCATTTTGGTTGCACCTGTGGGAAGGTGGCGGCTGGCTGGTTGGCCTCCATGCCATGTGGTCTTTCTGGCAGGAAGGTTGACTCACCCTGCAGACTCGAGCCAAATGCCCTTTTTTGTCACAGCGGTGGCAAATGGCATCTCGGAAGCGACAGTTGTTCCAGTTGTGGTCCCCTCCGCAGCTGGAACATTCCCCTCTGCCATCGTGGCTGGACTGATCTGTCTGAAAAACTGCCTCTTCTTCAATTTCTTCGCTCTTGTTCTCTTCTTGGGTGACTGTTTGGTGAATAGGTGCCAACTCGGACGGGTTGCTGGTCAAGCCTGGTCGATGCATCGTCTCGGTGGCTTTGTTGGATAGTTCATGTGCCTTGGCTTCGTCTATCGTGATCTGCCATGTTAGACTGGATCTGGATCTGGATATCAGTTGTCTTTGCAGTCAAATGTCCCACCATATTAGTTGTTTGAGCAATGTGTTGTCCAGGTGGTCCCAGTAGTCACAGTGGGTCGCCGCTCTTCACAGGGCAGCAATGTATTTGCAAATCATCTCGCTTTCTTTCTGGACCCGCTGGCAGAGTTCGTATTGTTGGGCGAACTTAGATGGCGTTGGAGCATAGTGAGCCCAGAGTGTTTCCTTAAGTGTGTGCCAGGGCACGTTCTGCACCGGAGTCGGGTCCGATCGAGATCCTGCCACATTGAACACCGCCGGCCTGCAGTGATGTAGGAAATAGGCTCTTTTACGATTGTCCGGCAGTCCTTGGAAGTTGTTGGCTTCCAGGAAACAATCAAATCGCGCCATGTACGATCCCTATTTTTCGTTGGCAGGGTTGAAGGGAGCGGGTGCATTATATGCGGTGGTCATCCTGTAGATTCGGTGCTTTTGGAAGTGATGGCCAGGCTGGATCTCCTTTCGATGGGGTCCCTCTGTTTGCTTGGTTCGTTCAGCCTGTTCATGCCAACCTCAGCATCCCACCTTCATCACCAATGTTAGACGGGTAATGGAGGAGGCAGAGACAAGCAAGTGACAACAGCTCTCTTTATTAGAGTGAGACTCCAGCAAGGGGGACCGGCGGGAGGTGCCCCTTTTATCCTTACCTGGCTGAGACACCACCCAATGAGTTTTGAATGTTTTCCCGCCGGGGTATCCACCAATAGGGTCCTATACAACAGGAAGAAAATCTTTATAGGTCAATTGTTATACAATTATACACATAATTGCATACACACACACACACACACAATTGCATACACACTTATTAGTAGACCAAAGAATCAAGGAGAGGGATTAAAATTGACAGTGCAGAGAGTAAATGGCACCAGTATATATTCAATATGAGGCAATAACTTTCCAGTTTTACTTCTATGAAATTTCCAATGAAAATTACTGGTCTAAATAGCTCAATTTTGTTTACTTTGCAGTGCTGTCCCAAAATTTCATTCGGAAACCCCTTCTACCATGAGCCTCAGGACCTTTGTCTTACCTTGAGATATGAAGAACTGAAATAGGGAAATTCCATGTACAGACCATGTGCTCTGGTCTCTTTGAGCTTTGCTTATTCTTCTCAATGTTATTAGGAGCAATATATTAGAAGACAGAAAGTAATAACCCACACACTTATGCTAGCAATATATTGATTGGCTTTAAGAAAATGATCTTTGTGTTTATGCTAATGTGTGGATGCATTTATTTATGTTGCTTATAGTCACAGTTATCTCTGCATAACTCAAGGGTTCTAGTTCTGCATAGTTGCCTATAAAGCTTTGAATATGAAATATAAGCAAGTTTTAGTAATTCACTTGAGCATGCAAATCCATGCTAAGAAAATGTAAAGAGCTGTATATGTATCAGTGGCATAATGCTTTTGTGTCATATTAATATTCATTTTATTACAAATTGGGCCTTATAGCTTCTCATTACATCTTTCATAATCACTACTTCAATATGAAATATTTTATTCAATAATAAATGTAGCTATTCGTTCTAATTATAACTATTAATAAAGCAGTTTATATTATGTTGTACATGTAGTTCATCACTGATCAACAGACTTGCTTTAAATATTTTGCCAAAATATTTATTTCCTTAAACAGCAGTTAATGGATCATTAATACTGATATCATTCTAAGGATGTTCATAGAAAGTGAGTAGTCTGAGAACCAAGTTAGACATAACATAACACTGTTTTTATAAATACATTCATAAAAATATAAACAATTAATTAAAATCTATGTGGTAGGAAAACATGAGAATGGGACATATTGAAAGAGCAAGACACTGTAATAATTGTGAGTAAATAAAAATAAATAGTATTTTCTTCCTGGGTATAGTTAAATGCTTCATGAAAGTCATCCAGAGGCTTGGGAGAAACCCAACATTTGCATAAATACATCTTAAAAAGTTCAAAGGGGAGTCGGTTTATGCTATGATGTGGAATTATGGTTGACTGGAGCATGTGAATACATCATGAAAGAAAACGGGAAACAGAATGATGCACCATTCATGAGGATAGGATTAACTGACCAGAACCCCACAATAACCTCACACTACAATATTTTCTTGAAAAATTCATTGTATTGCAAGTAAAAAACATATGTAATCTATATGTCAAGACCTTACTTTTATATAGGGTATACTTTTTGTATCTAACAACCACAATTTGTTCTCTTGAGCTCTTTTTTTTGAAACCTTATTGTACATGTGAATACTATGACTATGAAATATTTTGATTTGAAACTTTGATTTGAAGGTGATTTGATGTAACCAAATCAGTATTTCAAATTTGTCAAATACAATCAATACTTTGGAATCATTCTAGTGACTCAGTGGACTTTTATACATGTGCACACATATTTTTAATCAAACTGAATCTTTCAAGTCCAAATCAAAGTTTCAAATCAAATCAATTTGATTCTTCAATTCAAATTGACAAGATTATTGAACTGACAGTTTGAATTGGTTCTTGCTTAATTAGTATGTCCAAAGCAGGGGTGAAATCTAAAAATTTTCCCTACTGGTTCTATGGGCATGGCTTAATTGGTGGGCGTGGCTTGGTGGTCAGATGATTGGGTGGGCATGGCCAATAACAATAAATAATAAAAATAATAAACAAAGTATAAAAAAAATAAGAGGTACCAAAAAACAACTTTCACACTTCACACACACACAACACAACACAACTGATTCACACACAGTGTAAAAGCAGCTGCACTTCACACTTCACACAGCCACAAAAAGCTCAAAAACCAACTTGCACACTTTACACGCACAACACAACACAACACAACACAACTCTCTCTCTCTCACACACACACAAAATACCACATACAGCTTTCTGAGATTTTGTGTGTTTGTATAGTTAGAGTGAAACACTACAGAAACACACCAAATCTCAGAAAGCTGCACAAATATTTTATTTTATTATTTTATTTTATTTATATTTTTTAGATCAGGGGTCTCCAACCTTAGTAACTTTAAGGTTTGTGGACTTCAATTCCCAGAGTTCCTCAGACAGCAAAGCCAGCCAACATTAGTTGCTCAGTGATGAAATAGATTAGCTAAGCAACTGATTCTGTCTGGTGCTGAAAGTGAAACTGGGGCTTTTGGGCTGGAAAAAAAGCCATGCGTTCAATCAGTAATCAGGTAAGTGCCTTAGAATCTCTTAAAAGGAGGTTTTCTACAGAAAACATGTTTTTTAAGGTTCTGCTGATGAGGAACTCAGGTGAGATCGCCAGAGGAGCCTTAAATTTTTTTTTAAAGTTTAAAGGCTCTGCCGATCTCAGCTGAGGGACGGGATCCTAAAGGCTTTTTTTAACTTTTAAAGGCATGTTTTGGCTGAAGAAAAACCTGCTTTTAAAACCCCTCTGATGGTGCGGTTCAGCAGAGGCGGGGGATGGGGCGGGGCCAGGGATTTTTTCTACTGGTCCTCTGAACCAGCAGCTGCCATCACTACCGGATCGCGCGACCAGTCCGAACCAGGAGCATTTCACCCCTGGTCCAAGGTCAGTGCAGTTAAATTAGCAATATATTGCTGCTGTTGTTACTCCATTCTTAAGGTACAACTGTGAAAAGGTACATGAAGAACACAACATAAAATATCTCACAGTAAAACTGAAAGGCAGATATTTTAAGGGATTATATATATGGATTATATTTTGCTCAATAAAGTGGAAACAGATCGTGTCGTTTTGACACCAAGCAGTGAGAAAGTGGCTTTATTTAAAAGTCAGTCATGCATCTAAAGTTTTCAGGATGCTCATCTGTGACAGAGATAAGGTTTGGATGGCCTTTATACATCATTATCCTGATATCATTTCACATATACCTCAAATCAAGGGCCGGAATAGCTCAGGCTGTTAAGAAGCCTGTTATTAGAACACAGTAGCCTGCAATTACTGCAGGTTCAAGCCCGGCCCAAGGTTGACTCAGCCTTCCATCCTTTATAAGGTAGGTAAAATGAGGACCCAGATTGTTGGGGGGGCAATAAGTTGACTTTGTAAAAAAATATACAAATAGAAAGAGACTATTGCCTTATACACTGTAAGCCGCCCTGAGTCTTCGGAGAAGGGCGGGATATAAATGTAAACAAAAAAAAAAAAAGACTTCTTTCTCCCATTTTTTTGAACCTATGCACACACAGAAATCTACCAGCTACCCACAAATATGCCAGATTCTGTGGTATGATGGGCCAAGAATGTTAACTTTTGTAACTGCTCTTGCAAACAGAGAGTACCTCTAGCTACTAACTTTGTTGCAGAGGGTACCTCTAGCTACTCTGTTTCTCTGAAAACAAGACATCCCCTGAAAATAAGCCCTCCCCCAAAAATAAGCCCTCCCAAAAATATTTAAATGAATGCACAGCCAGTCCCCGCCATTTTCTCTGGTTAGGGTTAAAGAGACAGAGTTGGAAATCAGGTAAGAGAGCAAGAGGAGCCCTCTCTTGCTCCACATGCCCCAAAATAGTAAGACCTCCCAGAAAATAAGGCCAAGCGCTTATTTCAAGGTTCAAAAAATATAAGACAGGGTCTTATTTTCGGGGAAACACAGTACTAACCATTGCCCAATTTTGTTATATAAATTACGTTAAAATTACATATTGTTAAGTTACAGATACACAGCCTAATTTAAGGAGAGAAAAATAAGACACAGCTGTTGTCAGCTTTGGGATTTTTGGTACTGCCTCAGCTTTTTTTTTTTTTTTGCTAACAATTAGAACTAATTAGAAGTTCCTTAAAGGGAAGTTGTACCTGATTGCAAAGCTAAGACAATATAAATAGGATGCTGCACATTGAAAAAATAACTATAATTGCAACATTGTAAGAAACTTAGCATTATTATTAAGTATACAAAAATATTAAAAATGAATTTCAATACCCCACAAACCAACTTCTTCCTCTCTAAATGATGCATTTATTTATGTTTCCATATCTTTATGTTTAATCAAGGTAAAAAAAAACCTAATGATGTAATCAGTGTTTAATTTTCAAACAAAATAGCCTGTGTTTACTTTTTAATCTCTTTCATTCTTAGAATTGGTATGAATTGATTTTAGATGTGACTTTTGAATTAATTATTTAAGTTGCTAATTGGAAAATGTTTAGTAATTTGACATTGCTCCTCCATTTGCCTAACTGTCTGTGTTTCTTAAAAGTAAAAAATTGTAAAATCCCATCATATATAATACCAACTGTGAAATTGGTATTACAAAAATAAGTCATGTTTATGGCCATCATAATTTAATTTGAATTTCCACACAATTGCAACACATCCCAGAATTTATTTATATTTTGTATTATTCAGGCTGATTTACCACTTTCAAACAAAGTAGTTGCAAGGAAGTTTTCATTTTATGAAATCATAATGCATTTTCTCCGAACTGTAAAACTACTAAATTGACCACCACCAAAATAGCATTTTCAAGACAATCTGTTATGGAAAAGAATACTAGGGAATAAAATATGATCTCCAAGGAAACTGCATTTGGCCATATAAGGCAAATGAGATGCAGAAAAGCCTCTGGGTAAGAAAATGACAATGAATTGGAGAGAAGGTACCCTAAAAGTATCTTGTCATCTGGTCACACCATGTTGATGTTGATGAACTCAGAAATAGGAAAACCATGTAAAATAAAATATCAAAATGATTAATTCCTTGGGTGTTTCTTACCTCCAGAAAAATAGCAGAATGTTGTAACAAGTGACACACAGAGAAAATGATAGAAAACAGTGCAAAGAATTCTCAACGCTTAAAGTTAGGATCTAGGGTTCTATGTAACCAATTTTACTCAAATGTATTGATTAAAATAAGATTGGAAAATGAATATGATTGCCCAAATTTTACAATTTGGGAAAAAATGTTATCTCAGGTCATATATTCATTACTATTGCTTAAACCCAAGAAATGAATTTTTAGGCAAACCAATTTGAAAAATTGTAAAAGGAAAGCTCAAACTCACTTGTACAAATCACACTGATCTGCTAAACTGGTATGTTTATTACATAGATGCAGTAATGATTAAAATGCTTTACAATCCTAACCTATCTGTGAAACTATTTTAGCCTATTCTAAAGTAAAAAGAAAAAAATATTCTTTATTAGATTTAAAGATAAACAATGTGTCCTTAAGGAAAATATATGCTGATAAACTCTGGAGGGCAAGATGTTCCAGATGGATGGTATGATGGCAGAGAAGGCCCTTCTCCTGGACCCCATCAGCCGATGCAGCCCACAGCATGCCTCCTCTGTCCCCTGTCTAGACATGCTGGATCAATTGAGTGACACCCCCGTGTTGAAATAAATAAATAAAATGTAAATATGTATGCATATTTCCGTCAGATAACCAAAATGTATTTTTATCTATTTCTTATTTTTATTGCAACATTGCGACCTCACTGGAATGTTTAGCAACTGATCCATTACTTTCAACTGACTCATTAACCTCTCAGTGGCAGAAAAGGTCAGTTTGCATCTGAATTCACAAGAAAAGAATTCATGATCCATAACTTCCAGTGAGATGCATTTCATCTCCTACTTTTGGTTATATAGACACAGTTTTATTTCATAAGGCACAGAGAAGGTGGTAATATGTTACATACAGCTTAGTTATTTTCAGCTTTTGCTTTCTTAGCACTCTCTCTACAGACTACGTTATTTGCTGGTAGTCATCCTTGCTGCCATGTTTTCAGTTCAGTTTTTAATACATATTCTTTTAAAAATAGATCTCAATGCTAAACTTTCTCTTCAGTGATGTGCAGGCACCTCCTACTTTACTTGATTTGCTGCACATTTAATAACACTTTTAGGAGTTCTCATCCATGTACTGATTTAGAGGTATAATCTATTGACCAGATTTCCTGAAATCCAAGGCATATTTCATTATTTTCACCTTCAGCTTAAGATCAAAAATTGCACTCCTCATATATCAATGTTTTCATATTAGTTTGGATCAAGTCAAAGATAGATAATACTTTTATTCATTATTCCATCTTCTAGAAGAGAAAGTTGTCAGCAAAATCTTAATATTGCATCTCAATGGATTTTTTTATGGCAAAGATGTTGGATTTTTATAATTGTTTTATATTGTTTATTGTCTGCCTAACCATTTTCTTGCAAGAGCTAAAAGGAATAGTATTGGAATTACCAATGTTTATTGCTCTGATTGAATTTTGCATTCAAACTGAAGCGATCTGTCAGGAGAGGAGCATTAGGGTCAAGATTTATGGCCTCCATGGCTCCAATTGAATTTTACTGAATGATACTTTGACTTATGACTTCAGTGCAATACTGAAAAACATATCAAAAATATTAAATACTGTGTATTATTGATGTGGTATCAAAGGATTCTTAGTGGTGGTGAACATACTTATGAAAACCTACCTGGGATTAATTTTCTGATAACTCTCATCTAAACAAATTGTTTAAATCTTTATTGATCTGTGCCAAATGTTTCTGTAACATGGTCTTAACAATGTTGTCCATTTTAAAAATGAATATGATTAATAAATTAATTCTAGTTAGCTTCTGTGCCTAATATTATTATTTTTCCTTAAGAAGAACTGCAAAACAGAATCTGTAGATGTGAAAAGAGCTAAACCAATCAATTCTTCTCTGCCAAGATCTCTGTTGTAATGGAACACTCACTTTCCTCTTGGACAAAAATAAACTTTTAGAAAAAGCTGGTATGCAATAAAATACAACTCTGACTTGCTTTCAACTGTTAATAACTATAAAAATAAATTTAATTGTTTGCTGTTTTTTAAAAAAATATTTTTTTCGTTTAAGAATAATAGCTTTATATTGAATTTAATTACCTACATAGATTTGAATTACATTAAATATTAGTATACAGCATCTAAAAATCATGAGTTTAACTGTTCATCTGAATAAGTTGTATGTCCATATAATGTTTATATATATGTACGTGTGTGTGTATGTGTGTGTATTTAAGGTACATTAAGTTTATAATTTGTTCCAAATATGTCTGATTTATAAGCAGTTTACAAATCTCTAATCAATTATAAAATTAGAAACTAAATAACATAATATATCTGTGTAAATGAAAAAATAAATTGTTCATTGCCTAAAATGCAAATCTAAATATTTCTCTTAAAGAACCTTGAAAAATCAATAAAATATTTTATATGATGAGTAAAAGAATCTGTATTACTGGGAGCTCTTAGCATTTATTGATGTTTGTTATCATTGTGAATGAAATGAAACGTCCTGTGAATATTTGTCTTAGTTTATTATTTTTTCTCACAATGGTACATTCAGCGATATTTATTAAATTGAACATTAAACTCAGCTTTATTACTGTGGTTCTAAACCAGCATACCAATCGATGTATTTAAGGTGAACTGAATTGAATATCACTTTTATTAAGGAAAAACAGCAATCTAATTGGATTTTATTGCATGGTGTTTTAACAAGCTGTTAATTATTTTTCTAATGGGTTTTCCCAACAGTCTTACTCAACTTATTTGATCTGTGAGTTTAAAGTTGCATAAAAGCACAGAGTATCTCAAAGAAAAGGAAAAAATGAGACGAGAAACTTTGCTATTTTGCTTATACTATTAAGCTACATTTTGTCCTTAGCCATATTACAGGGGTTTCAAATTCACATTGTCATGTTGTCATGTGACATATCATGATTCCCCCCGCTTCGACATGGCCAGTGCGTGACGCATCTGACCTGCGAACCACCAGTTTGACATCCCTGCCATATTGCATTCACAAATTGCCTTGAAACAAAGTTATTTTCCACTAATTTGCTTGCATGTAATGCATACCAAAAGGGGCAAGTCTCCAATTGTGTGGTTATGCCCAATATTTTGAAATTTTAAAAATTTTGTTCTTGTTGTTTTGTCTCACTGGTAGAAGCCTATTTCAAACATTGTCTCTGTATAGTATAAACATGATTATATTTAGGAAGTTAAAACTATGATTCCAAGTTTTTCTATTGCTTACACAAATCCATTTTAATGCCAGAAATGAATTTTTGAATTTTTGCCTATTTGCATTGTTTATACTGCATAGAGAGCGTCCCACACATGAATTGAGGGCTAAAGTCACATATTCAAAATGTATCTCAATATTATGCCATGCTACTTCCCTCATAGCCTGTTTAAATGGAATCTGATTAAATATCTCTAAGATCTTTAGGTGAGCTTCAAATATAGAATAATTTATGCAAAATAGTAGCTCATAAACTACAGTGCATTCATTCATTTGAAATTCATTTTTTCTCATTAATTTACACTCAGTACCCCATAATGACAAAGTGAAAACAGAATTTTAGAAATGTCTGTAAAATTGTTAAAAAGAAAAAACTGAAATATCAGATTGGATAAGTATTCAGACCCTTTGCAGCAACAGTTGAAATTTAGGTCAGTTGCCTCCCATTTCTCTTGATCATTGCTGACATGTTTCTACATCTTGATTGGAATCCGTCTGTGGTAAATTAAATTGATTGGACATGATTTGGAAAGGCATACACTCTATAGAAGGCCTCACAGCTGACAATGCATATTGTAGCAGAGCAAAAGCCATGAGGTCAAAGGAACTTTCAGCAGAGCTCAGAGACAGGATTTTTGCAAGGCACAGATCTGGGGAAGGCTACAGTAAAATTTATGCTGCACTGAAGCTACCTAAGAGCACAATGGCCTCCATAATTCTCAAAAGGAAGAAATTTGGCACTATCAGGACTCTTCCAAGAGTTGGTTGCCTGGTCAAACTGAGCAATCAGGGGCCTAGGCCCTTAGTAAGAGAGGGGGCCAAGAACCCGTTGGTCACTCTGATTGAGCTCCAGAGATCCTGTGTGGAGATGGGAGTTCCAGAAAGACAACCATGGCTGCAGCCCTTCACCAATCTGGGTTTATTTGGCAGAGTGACTAGGTGGAAGCTTCTCCTCAGTGCAAAACACATGAAAGCCTGCTTGTAATTTGCAAAAAAGTCCTTGAAGGCTCTTTGGCCTCAATTTTAAATATTATGTCTGAATGAAACCAGGCACCACTCATCACCTGCTCAATATCATCTTAACAGTGAAGCATGGCAGTGGCAGCATCAGGGTGCAGAGTTGTTTTTCAGCAGCAGGGACTGGTCAGGATTGAGGGAAAGCTGAATGGAGAAGCTGAATGAAAACCTGTTCTGGATCTCGGACTGGGATGAAGGTTTACTTTCCAACATGACAACGATCCTAAGCATACAGCCAAGACAACACAGGCTTAGGGACAATTCTGTGAATATCCTAGAGTGGCCCAGCCAGAGCCTGACTTGAACCCTACTGAACATCTCTGGAGGAACTTGAAAATGGCTTTCCACTTTTTTTTTTTTTCAGCCACAGAAAATGGCTGTCCACTGATAGTCGGCATCCACTCTGACTGAGCTCGAGATGATTTGCAAGGAAGAATGGCAGAATGTCCCCCAATGCAGGTGTGCAAAGTTTGTCATGTCACATACAAAAAGACTCAAAACTGTAATTTCTGCCAAAAGTGCTTCAACAAAGTACTGAATAAAGGATCTGAATACTTGTGCCAATGTGATATTTCAGTTTTTAATTTTTAATAAATTTACAGATATTTCTAAAATTCTGTTTTCACTTTGTCATTATGGGGTACTGCGTGTAGATTAATGAGAAAAAAATGAATTTCAACAACTGTAGAATTAGGTTACAGCATAACAAAATTGACAAAATTGAAGGGAGTCTGAATACTTTCTGAATTCACTGTATATGGACTGTTTCATACTAGATGAAGTTTCATTATCCAGGTTTTGTGTTATTGCCTATACAATTATTCATTGTCTAATGATCACAATTAGGACCAGTATATTAAGTAAAAAATCATGTGAATGTGATTGTACTTCAGGTTTCCTCCTCAGTCCTTTGGAATGCTTGCCCCACTGGCATAATTTAGCAAGAAGGGAATTAATTTTCATACTTACATTCATTGGAAAGAAAGGAATTCAAAGACAGTAAGCAGACAGATACTGGGGAATACACATTGAAAGAAACATCTGCTGTTTGCCTAGTGTGCCTGGGGCTGGAAGCAAATAGCTGATGTATTCATCATTGTATGCTTGATAACTCTCTTGTAATCCTTTCCTCTCCAATCTCTCCATTGTACAAGGGGAAGAAAAGAAGAGAGAGGCAGAGGCAGAGAGAGAGAGAGAAAAAAAAGAGGGAGAGGGAGAGAGATTGAGAGTGAGAGTGAGATTGCAAAGGTGGTAAATGCATGTCTTGGTTGCTAAGTTATTTTATCATCACTGTTGTAAAGTCAAGCAGTCATTACACAAGGCAAGCAAGATCTACCCTCATAGATTAGATAGATACACTAACAACTTTTGCAAATTGTGTCTAAGATTTGCACTGTAAATGTATTCATGTGCATTCTTCAAAACATACTGGGCAAATTTTGCAGATTATATCACTATTCTGTAAATCACTTTTGCCTCTGAGTCTTCTTTCTATATTGCTGCTTGTAACAATTAAGATAAAGAGGGCAACATGAATTCTCTAATAGAATTCTCTAATTTCTTTCTATCTGCAAAAGGGAAGAAAAGTAACAGTATGTGAGAAATAATGTCTCGTGTACAAATCTCTTTGGCAGACAGTCAGCTTGTTCGCTTGGCGTGTTATTGGTAAAATATGTCATCAGAACATCTATGGATGTTATATGCTGGATAGCATATCTTATTTTAAAATATCCCTGGCAGTTGGTCAATTGTCTGAATTATGACCAAGTTACTGCTAAGATGTACCAAGAGATCCCTGGTATTTTGTTGTTGTTTATATTATCTGTTCTGTGAAGAAAAATAAAAAGGAGGCAAACCCAGACTCTCTGAACCTTACTAACAGAGGAGAATATTTGTAGTTCAGATTAGTACTAATGGTGTTACCTGGTTTGGGTAATGAAATGTCTGCAAGAAAACAAGCAAGTTCAGAGAACACCAAGGACCCCTCATCTCTGAATCTTAGTGTAGATCTAAAGACTCAGGAGAAGTGCTGTGCCAGCTGCCAGCTTCAGGAGGTTCCTGCAAGCATAACAAATGTGGCTTAGTGTAAACTTTTTTAATTTGTAACTTTCTTAATGTTTGTTCAGTAAATATTTTTGGCATTTCACTCTGGTTTGAACTGATTTCAGTTTGAACTGAAAGAATCTGTCGGTTCCTGGCTTGCCACAGTAGTAACTCATTGCATTATAATATTTAAATGTAAGGATGAAAAGGTGGTAATTATGCCTCATAAAAAAGAAGGGGAGATTACTGCAATTATTGTTAATTATTTCCATGCTGCAATAATACTATATATCATCCCTGTATCAGAGATTGTAGTAACATTTAAGACAACATATAATATTAAAGCAGATATGATATTTATATTGTAGATAGAAATAAAAAGAAAAAGATACATAATTTATTTAGGAAAATTATAGCAATCAAAGTACGATTTTATGCAAAGATGGACATGAAAAAGAGCATAATGGGCAAAGATCTTCTGAGTAAAGAAGAGATAAAGAATAAACAAATATATGCAAAATTTTAAAGTGTAAAATTGATGATCTGTATACATTTTTTTTTATCACTGAATAATAGCCTGAGTGTTTGAAAGTCCCCGCCCCCCCAAATATTGCCAAGAACCAAGGTGCTGGAATTGATGAAAAATCAGCAGGACTGTTTAAAATTTTAGAAGATAAGACAATTACAGAGCCACTTGCAGTTTTTAAGCAGGTATAGAAAACCCAGCAGTATCTAAGAGACTTGAGAAGACAAATTTGTATTTCAATGCAAAAAAGAAAGAAAGGAAAACAATGCTAAAGAATTCTCAAACTATAGAAGAGCATTTATTTCACAAGCTAGGAAGAGATAATGCTCAGGATTTTGTAAACCAGATGTCATCAATACTGTACATATTAAAAACGTGCCACTTGTCCAACATGAATTCAGATGTGGCATGAGTACTAAGATCGTGTCCTAGAATGCAGTGGATAATGGATAAGGCAAGAATGTTCCAAAAAGGAATATGTTCTTACCTGAATTATTACATTGCTTTAATCACAAAAATATGAAAAGTATTTTAAAAATATTAGTATATCTATTCCCTTGAACTGCCTATTGAAGAATTTGTATGATGAAGAAGAAACAGTCAGCACTGATTAGAGAGCAACTGAATGGTTCAAAACTGAGAAACAAGTCCCTCACAATTTTATGTTGCCATCTTGTTTAATTTCCTGTGTATGCAGAATATATAATGAGAAACATTGAACTAGAAGAAATTGAAATTGAAATTACCATTGCTGAAGAACATCAACAATCTCAGATATATCACTTGTCTACAAATTTTGGGAAGTTATCAACCTCTGAGATAAAATGTGTTAATTTTACATATTTTGATTAGATGAATTAGAAAACAGGTGATAAAGTACTGGTTGGCTAAAATTTTCAAGATAATTCATAATAAAATTTTATACACAGGGGAATATATTCCTACAAGGGAGGGAGGTGTGTAATGATCATTATATCTCATAACCTCTTGACAAAGTATGATAGAACAATGAAAATGATACTACATGGAAGTGTGTGAATTTATCTTCACTATGAGAACAGCAAGGCAGACTATGAAAATTTGGTTAGGCTCAAACTTGGCTCAAACATGTCACTGAAAATTCACTTCTTACACTCGCATTTAGACTATTTTCCTTTGAACTGTGGGGCAATGAGTGATGTGTATGGGGAGAGAATCCACCATGATATCACAGGCATGGAGAAAAGTTACCAAGGAAAACGGAGTCCATCCATGCTTGCCAATTACTGCTAGAATCTCCCCAGTGATGATCCTATTGCAGTTCACAAGCGAAAAGCCAAAAAGCAGAGTTTAGATACTGAATAAAGATGGAACCTTGTTGTTTAATCTGATGTTAGAGCTTTTCAGTTTTTCATGCAAAAAGCATGAAAATGTTACATAAAAAATCAGTAAATGAATGGAAAGTTATATTATTGATATCAATAAAATATAAATTTATAATGTTTTTTTTATTGAAAGAGTTTTTACAAAAAAAAGCTTTCCCCCCCTTTCCCCCCTCCCCCCTCTATCCCCCTCCCCCCTCTACCCCCTCCCTCCTCCCTTCAAAACCCCTCCCTCCCCCGACTTCCTGGAACAAACACAAGGTATAGTTAAAAATAAAACAAGCATATGCTAAAAAATTTCCCTCCTAACTCAGTTATACTCCTCCAATTCTCATCAATCCTAACCTCCCCCAATACAATCAAAAATAATACATCCTAATCATTCAAAGGCAGTCTGATATCTCTTAGTCTGATATCTGTTTTGAATATAGTCAATCCATTTTTTCCATTCATTTAAGTATCTTTCTTGCGTATTGTCTTTCAAAAAGGCTGAGATTTTTGCCATCTCAGCCAAATTGGCAACTTTCAATATCCATTCTTCTACTGTAGGTAGTTCTTTTTTCTTCCAATACTGTCCTATCAGTAATCTTGCCACTGTTATTAGATTTAAAATCAATTTAGTCTCAATTACTGTACAGTCCGTAATAATTCCCAGCAGAAAAAATTGCGGCAGGAACTTTATATTCTTTTTCAAAACATTTTGTAGAATCCACCAAATTCTTATCCAAAAAGCCTTAATATTCTTGCAAGTCCACCAAATATGAAAATATGTAGCATCATCACAATTACATCTCCAACATTTTGCTTGCATATCTGGATACATACACGACGATTTCTTAGGATCCAAATGCCATCTATAAAACATTTTATAAAAATTTTCCCTTAAATTCTGTGCCTGCGTAAATTTAACATTTCTAACCCAAATTTTTTCCCAAATTTCCAATAATATTGGCTCCTGAAAGTTTTGTGCCCACTTTATCATACAGTCCTTTACTAAATCCCTTTCAGAATCTATTTCAAGTAACACATTATACAATCTCTTTATATGCTCCTGAGACTGATTTCTAATTTGCTTTACCAAATTTTCCTCATTCTGCACTATACCAATTTTCTGATCTTCCTTCCATCTAGCACGTAGTTGCCCATATTGAAACCAAGTATAATTTTTCCCTTCTTCTTTTAATACGTGCAGAGATTTTAATTGCAAACTACCTCTTTCAGTATACAAAAGATCTTTATATGTAATCATTTCCTGATTCTGTTCTATATTTATATTCTCTATTTTATGTCTGGGACTCACCTACATAGGAACCTTATAATTTAGTTTATAAATACATCCATATAGTAAATCGTAATCTTCTATATTCAGGATTCTTTCCTCCGTTAGATTAAACCAATCACTTATTGCAGAGAGAGCAGCTGCTTCATAGTATAATTTAAAATTGGGCATTTTTAAGCCTCCCCTTTCCCGTGAGTCTTGAATTATTTTCATTTTAACCCTCACTTTTTTACCTTCCATATAAATTTATTAATTCCAGTCTGCCATTGCTCCAAATTTTTATCTTTCTTAATTATTGGTATCATCTGGAAGAGGAATAAAAATCTAGGTAAAACATTCATTTTGATAGCAGCTATTCTCCCCCTAATTCTCAAAGCTCCTTCCATCATCCTATACTGCATCACCACCATTTGATCTTCATTTTTGTCCAATTTTATTTGCATTCCTCCCATTTTATTTTCTAATTGCTGGTTTGACTGGGCAATTTCTTGCACCTCCTCCTCCAACCCCTCCAGTCTTTTTGCCAAACCTTGGAAAGCCATCAAAATATCTTCTCTTATTTTTTTATTATTCTCTTTTATTTCTTCTCTTATTTTCTCATTATTTTCCATCAACTCCTTAAACCTCTCTTCAAACATTTTCCCTTGCTCTTTAAGCATATCTTCCAAAGCTACTTCAGATCCCCTTCTGCCAGCAGTCTTAGGTGGTTTAGTAGCCATTTCAGTTTTTAAAGTCACAAAATTTAACTTTAAAACTTTTATTTTCCCCTTTGAGTATAGGAGAGCTCAATTCGTTGCAATCCACAAATAACGTTTCTTAGTTACACAGCCAGCTTCCACTTTCCCTTCACTTCACTTTCACTTCCTCTCAGATGCCATTTTAAACAGTCAGTTAAGGTAAAAAAATTTTTTTTCACTTTTTAAGGGGTAGAAGTCAGGAAGTCAGAAATACTTGGAATCCAATAATTGTTCACTCGCGCTTGTTCCATCTGCATATAGAAATCCACAAAGAAAATTAATTAAGCAGAGATGGACACTTTCTTCTTTTCCTGCTTTTGCAGGAGCGCGCTGAAGTTCGGAGCTCGGCGGGGTTCAGTGGGACTCAACCCTCTGGGGCTCTGCTTCACAAAGCCAAGCCCCTGGGGAGATCTACCACTCTCCCGATGCTCTATCCTCTCCCTTTCTCCCAGGGAGAGAAGTTGAAGCTGGCAAAGAGCTGATTTTCACTGTTTTGCTGGCTTTTACGAGATTTCAGCACAAAGCGCCTTGATTAGGCGCCCGGCGAGGAAAGTGGCGCCACCGGAAGTCCATAAATTTATAATGATTGATGGCACTCTCATTGCTATATCATAGTTTGCAGAACAGTTATGTAGCATAATTGTACATCTCGCTCATAATTTTGAATTATTTTAATGCAATTTTGACCTGATCTTGGAAACTGAAGCCAATTAATACTTAGGACTTAATTTTCCCTTATTAGTGACCCAATTCTGGGAAAATTAAGCTACTTTCATTTCTGAGGCTTCCTCCTTGAAGACCATTGTATGCTGAAGTAACCACTTTAATGACTAAAAGCATAGATGACTTAAAAACTCTCTTGTTAAAGCAATGGGAAGATAATTTAAAAGTAAGCCAAATGCTCAATGCTAAAAAAACAAAAACCTCTAATCATGTCAAATATGAATGCTAACCCAGTGCAAATAGGAAGAGAAATTGAAGCTTTAAATTCAGCTTCAAGAACAAAACTTCTTAGGCTGAAGGATGGTTACTTGGAAAACAGACCATATCAAATGGCAAAATATTATAGTGCAGAAACTTCAGATTGAAAACAAAGACATGTATTGTCAAGGTCATGGTTTTTCACTTGTAACATATGAGTGTGAAAACTAAATGAAAAAAATTATAAAGTATGTGCCTTTGGATTGCTGTTCTTGAAAAAAGAGGTTGAGAATAATTTGGACTACAAGAAAAAACAAATGATTCAATATTAGATAAATAATTCAGATTGTTCACTGAAAGCATTTATAATAAAACTAATGCTTAAAGATCTTGGGTGTATAATGAGGAGGCAATACTCATTTGAAAAAATCCTGGTTCCAACAGAAGGCAAAGTAACTGATGATATAGGTATGAGATTAAAGATAGTCAAAGAAGCTATAGATAACAACAAAATAATGCATATAGGGTCATGAAGTGTTAGAAACAACATAAACAGGTGACATCTAGCTAATCCAGAGGCAACTATAACAATCAAGGCCATACATTCTTTTGAAAAAGAAGGAAAAATAAAAAGATAGGATATAAAATAATGTAGAAGTATTGCTGAAAAATAAATCATTTAAGAGAATGACACTAAATTAACTGCCTTGCCTCCAAACATTCAGAAATATGTCAATCAGCTAAATCTCTCTAAGGAAGAAAGGGGTAATTCAGATTCCACCACTGAAAATCCATAATCTTTTCAGCAATTTACATTTTATAAAACAGAGTAATGGAACTAATTGTTGATAATGAACCCAATTAAATCATAGGGAACACACTGGAATATTTGCTTTCTTATGATGTCCAGTTCAGAATAGCCAGCATTGTGTAATACAAACAATTGGATAGACATTTGGAAGGACTTAAATTCTTATTTCTGTTGAAGATAAGAACCATTTTCCTGGAAACCTGTGCTAATAGCTAAGGTATAGATAAACCCTTAAATGCATTTTTAAGGTTTCTAAACTCAATGTCAGCATGACTGAAATAGCAATAGTACAGACAAACATTTACTTAAGAAGCAAGGTAGAATCCTGATAGTGATGGTGGTAGTGGTGTAATAATTTAAAAATTATTCAATTAATAAATCACTTGATAGATATGCATCTCCATTAATGCAAACTTTTCTCCAAGTGCAACTGCTAAATAAATGTTTATTTCACATCACAACCAGAAGTATACATTACTATATAATTATACATATTTAAGCAAATATAGAAGTAAATGACACATTATCCTGAGGCCGATAAATACATTTTCTCCTAACTTCAACTATTCTATTTTAAGCTATAGGGGAATAAGGGAAACTCTGAAGGAAATATAGATAAATTTTACCGCATAAGCAGGATTTAATCAGTGTGAAAAGATGGCATTGACATCTTATTTACATAACATTACAAAACATTATGACAGAAATATGTCAAATTCTTTTATTTTTGTCTTGAATAAGTGTTGCTCCCAAAGATTTAGTAAGGAAACATATTTCAATAAAGATACATGTTGAATCCAAAAAGGAAGGAGGAAGGGAGAGAGTGTGGAAGAGAAGTACAAATAGTACTTCTACTTGTAGTATTAGCATTAAATGTATTTATTATACACTCATTATTATTGTTAATAAATTTGTTTGCTGCCCATGGGGGAGGGGGATAAAGCATAGCCTGAGTTGAAAGATTCCATTTTTTATAGCTGTATCCTGTAGATAAAATTAATCCTATTAATAAAAGTAGGTTTGGCTTTTCTGTGGAGTTGATTTCTTGGTTTGGTTTACATAGTCAGGCTGACAGATATTTTAATTGTCAGGAAGGCACCATAGGTTATAAAATCCCTCTTTCTTTTTCACATATACACTTGGTTTATTTTTCTTACATTTAAATTTAATTCAGTATAGCTATTATTTAATCAATTTTGTTATTAAGTTTGAGAAATATATTTAAGTGAGGCACCCAATGTCTTTGGTGATCTCATTCATCTTTGATGTTTCAGATGGCATACATTGCTGTATTGTCTTGCAGACTGCTGGAATTTAGACTGGAAAGCTCCATGACTAATGAATTGGAGAATTACCAAATTTTTATTGTATATTAATTGTCATAGGCAGATGAAAAAATAAATATTGTGATTTCTCCTAAGATTTTAAAATTATGCTTCAATTTTGCTGTATCAGAAGCATATACATGGCATTTACTCATTCCCCTGGAACAGAGAAAATGGAAGAGTACAAAACCATCTTCTAAAAGAAGTATCACAGGAATACTATTGCATGAAGCCCTTTTCCAAATACATACCCAATTCACCAATTAATATCAAAGTTATCAGACCAGTGAGTTTCCAATTATATCAATCTAACATTTTGTTTCAGAGAAAATATAATCAAACCAATCCTATTGTAATTGTTAATTACGATAGTATCAACATTTAATAAATTGCCCCAAATGGCATGTCATAGACTAAGTAAGAAATTGATTATATTAGGAAGAGGAGAAACCAAAATGGGTACTGGATCTTTTTTCTATCTTTCACTATCAAACATTTTAAAGCTCATAATTTCAACACTGTATTGGTCAAAGTGATTGGAAAATGAATGAATTTTAATAAAGGCTAGTTATAAATCTCCTAATTCCTTGGCATATTAATTACCAGCAATGAATGGAACTCCCTTAAGTGTCTCATTTATTGTTTTAAATATGAAAATGTTTTAAAGATTAGAAAGGAAATTATTGAATTAATTAACAGAACTGACACTCTAGGGATATGGGACAGGATTTTAAAGACAAAAACTGGGGATTTGCAATAATGGCCTATCCTTTCTGGTTAAATGTACAGTACCAGAGGGACTCTGAGTCACTTTTAACATTTTATTTGATGCCTGCTGGGGGCTAGAAATTCCTCTGAAGGTATTCATTTAATTCATTGGTGACTCCTCTCAAGTACAGCATGAAAAGATATCATATTAAAATAGACAGGCCAAATATTTCATGATTTGAATGAAACTGGATGACTAGTACAATGAAAACTCAGAATGTAAATGGGACTGTTAGGGTAATAACATCATTTAAAAGTAAAATAACTCTGTTTTCATACTGGAGAGGCTACACATATAAGACAAATACAGAGCTATGCTGAGCACAATCAAATTGATCATTTTTTCATTTATTCTTTCTGTAATGTATGTTTTATGCAAAACATTCCTATATGAAAATGAAAAGACGATAATGACATTGTGAACCAACTTAGTCAAGTAAAAGTTTGGAATGTGCCATAGCTTTCCAGAACGATTGGACAATTCAAAATATAACATAGAATAATACAGTAGGAAGGAACTTTGGAGGCCTTCTAGTCCAAACCACTGCTCGAACAGGAAACCCAATACCATTTCAGATAAATGGTTGTCTATTCTCTTTTTGAAAACCTCCAGTGATGGAGCAACACAACTTCTGAAGGCTATTCCATTGGTTGATTGCTCTCACCATTAGGAAATTTCTCCTTAGTTCTATGTTACTTCCTTTCTTGGATGTTTCTTGTCTTGCCTTTTGGTGGTTTGGAAAATAGTTTGACCTCCTCATCTTTATACAAGCATGTTAAATATTGGAACACTGCTATCATGTCTCCTCTAGTCCTTCTTTTTATTAGACTAGACATATCCAATTCCTGTAACAATTATTCATGTGTTTTAGCCTCCAGCCCCCTAATCATTTCGCTCTTCTCTGCACTGATTCCAGAATGTCAACATATTTTTTTATACTGAGGTGACCAGAACTGAATGTAGTGTTTCAAGTGTGGTCCTACTAAGGCTTTGTAAAGCAGTACTAGAACTTCACATGATCTTGATTCTATTCCTTTATTAATGCAGCCTTGGATTTCATTGGCATTTTTGGCTACTGCCGCACACTGTTGGCTCATATTTAAATGATTGTCCACCAGGAGTCCTCTCATATTGAAGATATGATTGTCACTGTTTTTCTGATAAAATTTATATAGTAAAAATTCTGCTATGTCAGACAGTATCCATCAATTAAAGTGCAGCAGCATGTTTTCCTCAATGGGAAATGTGTCTGAAATGTGTTCAGTCTTAATCCTTTCACAGTTTCTTCCAGCAAAAGTAATAATATTACTTCTGTACTCTGGCTATGACCATCATAACTAATTCCTATTAATACTCTTAGTCTGAATAAGAAGAGAATTCACTTAGCTATTTATTAAATTAGTTTCTATCTCACCATTTTTCCAAAAGCCCACTTAGTTTAAATAGTCTCAACTATTCTATATTCTTAGCAACGAAGGAGATAACAAATTTTATATTCCAGGAACTACTTGTGTATTTATTATTTATCAGGCAGTTAGCAATCACCCAAGCTGACTGGGCAGGGATATCCACTTTATTCTTTGATGGGAAGAATAGGATAAAAAAGAGCTTCCTCACTGGAAGAAGATTTTGTGTCTAATTACTTTATTTTGTTAGAAAGCTAACAAATGTTTCATTCAAAACAATTTATTATTATTTTTGAATACATGTAAGCCAACCATTGTAATCAGATAATGGCCCATCAATTTAGCTCAGGGATATCAAACTCGATTTCATTGATGGCTGCATTAGGGTTCTGTTTGACCTTGGGGGGGTTGGGTGTTGGTGGCTGGGGTGGGTGTGGCTGGGTGGACATGGCCATCTCGGCATCACTCATGTCAGGGGGCATTTGCAAAAGGGGAAGCATTTCTCCTTTTGTTTTGTTTTACTTTTAGTTTGTTTTGCTACCCCTCTGCCAGCGAAAACAGAGCTCAGGAGGGTTCACTGGCAGAGGATGCAGGAGGCCTTTGCGGCTAAAAATGGAACCTGAGAGGGCCATGTGCGGCCTTCCCGAGCTCTGTTTTCATTGGCAGAGGCACTGCAGGCTGGATCTGGCCCACTGGCTTTGAGTTTGACACCCCTGGTTTAGCTGAAGAATAAAATCAGATTTGCAAGTTCAGAATTAATGTTATTTATTGGAATTCTAAGCTATTAATGCAAATGGTTTTAATGGCACTTTTTCACTCTTTTATGAGAATATATTCTATTTTGTGTTACAGTGACAGATCACCTATCCCGAACTTAGAAAAGCTATGTAACATAATGTGTTACATCTGTCAAATTGTCATTGCCACACATTTCACTCCAATGTTATGTATGAAATTAAATATATTACAATATGTTCTTCATACCTAGTAGAAGTTTAATAACAGGAATTTAATAATTAAATCTGTAGAGCATGATATGCGTTAATGTTCCAAAAATGTAAGTAAATTGTATACTAGAATCCATATGCATGTCTTGGTTACTTTTTTGCTCTTTCTAAGGGGGTGGATGTGATGAACCGGTTATCCATCCTGTTTTTTTAAGTGATGTGATTGATATCCCCGCCCTATTGCTGCTCTAATTCAGTTACATGCCTTCTAAATAAACCAACTGATGCTTTAGTTTTATAATTTTATTCTGACCTTACACTTAACAGAGAATTATACAACTATTTTGGTGCCTGTTTGTTAAATATCTCCTAGGTCATAGTGCTGGAATACATATGAATGATTAAATATTATCTAGAATCAAAAAATGCTTTTATAGCATCACTTCTGGTTAATTTCTCATATTATATTCAGCAGTCTCCTAAGTCTACATTTCACAGTAGTTACCATTTGTTGGAAGTGAAAATGAGAAAATCAAACATTGCTAACGTTTGAAAATAGAATCAAATGGAAATCAAATCATCCACAAAATCCATTTGTTGCTTATTTGTAGACCCAACCATAAGCTTACTGAAACTTATAAATAAAGGATTTTCTCACAGCCCTCTAATGGAAACTGAATGGGTATTTGCCAGACCACCCACATATCTCTCATGTTTTAGTCCAATGCAAGTGTACTTTGAACATGCTTGATAAGGGACTCATAATTTCAGCATCACTTCCTCTCCTATGGGGGGAAAAAGTGCTATTTAGCACTCAAGGGAAAATAAGATTACGATCCTCATTTCTGCTTATTTACTTCTAGCTTGGCAGGTTTTCATAACAGCACGCTAAATGTAACTGACTTGGCAAAGTCTCTGTGGACATTAGCCATTCACTAAGACTTGATTACTGGCCTAGATGTATCCATATGTAAAATACAGCCATAAAAGAAAATAAATGTAATAAAATAGGCTCTGCGCATGCGCAAGATGGCGCAGCGTTGAAGATTTGGTCTCGGCGCTTTGGATGGCCCTCCGAGGACGGTAGCATGTAAGCCGCCCACCTAGCCGTCTGCTGGCTCCGACCCGGATTGTCATCTAGTGGGGCAGCCGTGGGAGAGGTTTTCGGACATTTGATCCCACGGCTGCTGAGAACGGAGCCGGGTAAGCAGACGGCGGAATTCCGGCGGCCATGTTGGTTTGCGGGCCCAGAGCGGAGTAGGGGCGGGGCGATGACTTGCTTTTCTCTCGGCCGTTTTTCGGCCGGGGTTTTGGCATCCTCTGGCTGGTCTGTCTCCGATTTTGCTTCGTCTTCGTCTTGTTCCACCTTACCATCGGGCTGTGCTTTGCCATCCGGACTTGGGTTTCTAACCCGGACTGGAGGATGGAAACAGAGCAATAGAGGCGTTTTCATCTGCTTCCGGCCAGCCGTTTTTTGGCTTATTCCCCGCAGCCAGACTGTGACCATGGCGCCCTTCATATCCTCCTGCCTCTCGGAGAGGTTCAACCTGTTAGACAGGTTTGGCCCCTCGGAAGGAGAGGTTTGGAGAGACCTGGCCTCCGAACCGGGTAAGGATGTACCAAGGGGTGCTGGAGTTGGAGGGCCCCCCGGATTGCCTTCTGACCTGGGTTTGGAGGTGATGGTTGGAGGACAGTGGGAAGGCGACGGAGATACTATGGAATCATCTGCCTGCTGCCCCCCTTCGATGGTTTATCATCTACTACGTCTCTTCTGGCCAGTTTGGGATTCTTGGCCGTTGGTGGGCCTTGGGCCCCTTAGAAGAGGCAGTAGTTCCGATGGGGGACGGAGGCTGACACTGGCTATGATTGGAACACCTTCCCCACTCCCTATACCATGATGCTGCTTCAGACTTCCGACAGACTATCATCTGGACTGTATGGTTTTTACTATTCTTGTCTGCCCTTAGTGGGGACTAACAGCACTCTGGATTATTGTTTTGAGTCATCTTTTTAGGCCTGCCTTTTTATCCTAGTTTTTATTATCATCTGGAACTGTCATCTAATTGTTATCATCTTTGCCACTCGGAGATGGACCATCCTTTCGCCGACATGATCTTCCATTGTTATGCGCTATTCTTCTCATGAACTCTTGCAACTGCGAGGTGCCCCCGCCTCGCAGGAACGGCCCGCCTCGTTACCAAGGGCCGGCCTCAATGACGGGTCTTGGGACACACAGAGGTGGCATGCGAAAAGAAAGAGCCTTTGGGGCTTTTTAAATAGGGCACTTTTAAGGGGTGGGAGGGTTAGGGCGGGTATTGGGGGTAGCCCGTCGGGAGGGAGACCAGTTCCTGCGTGTGCTCGTGGCAACTTTTTAACGGGTTCGGAGGTTAAGGGGGGAGAATGCGTTCCTTTCTGTGAGGGTGGTTCTATATGCACGGTAAGTGGGAGGGGCAGATATGGTGGAAGGGGGGGATCGTATCGGTTTAGGGGGGCACGTGCTCGATGCTTGCAGGCGATCACATGCCCCGATCCCTCTGACTTCTCCCGTTCCCCGGATGGTCAAGACCCTCAGAGCCTGGGCCTTCGGCTTATGTTATGCAACGCACGATCCGTGGCCAATAAGGCCTCCCTAATACATGATCTTATTCAGGGGGGCGCCGCAGATCTTATAGGCGTTACGGAGACCTGGTTGGGCACTGAAGGGGTGTGCCCCTGGTCGAAATGTGCCCACCGGGCTTCCATGCATTTCATCAGCCGAGGGCCCAGGGTAGGGGTGACGGGGTGGCGGTTGTTATTAAAGAGAGTCTAGAGCCGAGGGAGACCACTGTGCCTCAGATTGCCGGGAGTGAATCCCTCTTTGTGAGATGGGGTCATAGGTGTCAGATGGGCTTGCTGGTCGCGTACCTGGCTCCTTGCTGCGTGACAGCTGCCCTGCCCGAGCTCCTGGAGGTGCTTGCTGGGGTGGCAGTGGAGACCCCCAGACTTTTAGTCATGGGGGACTTTAACTTGCCATCTGCCGGCTCGTCATCAACAGTGGCTCGGGAGTTCATGGCTTCCATGACGGCCTTGGACCTGACTCAAGTAGTGGATGGCCCCACTCACATCGGGGGAGGCACACTGGACCTGATTTTTATCTCTGGTCAGTGGTTGAAGGATCTGGACTTGAGAGATATAGTCACAGAACCTTTGTCATGGTCAGATCACTCTCTCCTTCGCCTAGACTTTCTGACCGCTACTCAACACCGCAGGGAGACGGAACCATTATGTTGGTACCGTCCCAGGCGCCTGATGGACCCGGAGAGGTTCCGGACGGAGCTTGGGCCATTTCCTGAGGGTCTGGCTCACGGCACGTCCGAGGAACTAGCCGCAGGCTTGGAACGGGCTGCGGCTGGGGCTTTAGACCGTGTCGTGCCTCTGCGGCCTCTGACCCGGCGCAGATCCCAACCGGCTCCTTGGTTCTCCGAGGAGCTGAGGGGGATGAAACGCCGGAGAAGACGCCTAGAGAGTTCCTGGAGGTCCAGCCGTTCAGAGACTGACCGGACACTAGTTAGATCCTATACCTAGTGGCACTGAGGGAAGCGAGGCATTGCTACGCCTCCTCCCTCATTGCGTCGGCAGATAACCGCCCAGCCGCCCTGTTTCGGGTGACCCGTTCCCTCCTTCACCAGGGGGAGCGGGATGACCCGTTGCAGGGACGTGCTGAGGAGTTTAACGGTTATCTATACGATAAAATCGTTCAGCTTCGGGATGGTCTGGACCAAAATTGCGATGATTCAGATGGGGCATCTGAGGGCGGTCTTGGTGATATTGTCTGGGATGAGTTTGATCCTGTGGCTCCCGAGGACATGGACAGGTTGTTGGGTAGATTGAATGCCACCACGTGTTTACTGGACCCGTGCCCCTCCTGGTTGGTGCTGGCCACTCAGGAGGTGACACGAGGCTGGCTCCAGGCGATTACGAGCGCTTCCTTGTTAGAGGGAGTCTTTCCGGCCGCCTTGAAAGAGGCAGTGGTGAGGCCCCTCCTCAAGAAGCCTTCCCTGGACCCGGCTGTTTTAGGTAATTATCGTCCGGTCTCCAACCTTCGCTTCGCGGCGAAGGTTGTAGAGAGTATGGTGGCATATCAGTTTCCCCTGCACCTGGATGAAACTGTCTATCTAGACCCGTTCCAGTCCGGTTTCCGGCCCGGTTACAGCACTGAGACGGCTTTGGTCGCGTTGGTGGATGATCTCTGGAGGGCCAGGGATAGGGGTTGTTCCTCTGCCCTGGTCCTATTAGACCTCTCAGCGGCTTTTGATACCATCGACCATGGTATCCTGCTGTGCCGGTTGGAGGGATTGGGATCACCGTTTATCGGTGGTTCTCCTCCTATCTCTCCGACCGGTCGCAGACGGTGTTGACGGGGGGGGGCAGAGGTCGACCCCGAGACGCCTCACTTGTGGGGTGCCGCAGGGGTCGATTCTCTCGCCCCTTCTGTTCAACATCTATATGAAGCCGCTGGGTGAGATCATCAGTGGTTTCGGTGTGAGGTACCAGCTGTACGCGGATGACACCCAGCTGTACTTTTCCACACTGGGCCACCCCAACGAAGCCATTGAAGTGCTGTCCCGGTGTTTGGAAGCCGTACGGGTCTGGATGGGGAGAAACAGGCTCAAGCTCAATCCCTCCAAGACGGAGTGGCTGTGGATGCCGGCATCCCGGTACAGTCAGCTGAGTCCACGGCTGACTGTTGGGAGCGAGTCATTGGCCCCGATGGAGAGAGTGCGCAACTTGGGCGTTCTCCTGGATGAACAGCTGTCTTTTGAAGATCACCTGACGGCCGTCTCCAGGAGAGCTTTCCACCAGGTTCGCCTGGTGCGCCAGTTGCGCCCCTTTCTAGACCGGGATGCCTTGTGCACAGTCACTCATGCCCTTGTGACATCTCGTCTGGATTACTGCAATGCTCTCTACATGGGGCTCCCCTTGAGGGGCATCCGGAGGCTTCAGTTAGTCCAGAATGCGGCTGCACGGGTGATAGAGGGAGCCCCTCGTGGCTCCCGTGTGACACCTATCCTGCGCAGACTGCACTGGCTACCTGTGGCCTTCCGGGTGCGCTTCAAGGTTTTGGTGACCATCTTCAAAGCGCTCCATGGCATAGGGCCGGGCTACCTACGGGACCGCCTACTGCTACCGAATACCTCTCACCGACCCGTGCGCTCTCACAGAGAGGGACTCCTCAGGGTGCCGTCAGTGAGACAGTGTCGTCTGGCGACACCCAGGGGAAGGGCCTTCTCTGTGGGGGCTCCCGCCCTCTGGAACGAACTCCCCCCAGGACTTCGTCAACTTCCGGACCTCCGAACCTTCCGTCGCGAGCTTAAAACATATTTATTCATCTGCGCAGGACTGGACCAGATTTTAAATTTATAGGGGTTTTAATTGGTTTTAATATTTATACTATTTTTAATAATTTGGCTTTTAGAATAAGTTTTTTAATGGTTATCTTAATTTGTATATATATGTTTTTATTTGCCTGTGAACCGCCCTGAGTCCTTCGGGAGATAGGGCGGTATACAAATATGAATAAATAAAATAAATAAATAAATAAATAAAACTATGTGTGTTAATCTGATTCTTCTGAGGGACCATAATCTGACAAATTCTTGATGGCAAAAAGTAGTATTTTGCAACTGTATATATCACCTTTAGGTTTTTGTCTGCCAGAAAATCATATTTTAATTGTAAAATTACATATTCTATCTTCAGAAACTATTCTGATTAGTACGGGTACAGGCTTCTAATGCTTGGAATATTCTTAAAACTTAAGACTGACGACAGTGGGGGCAAGGGAGAACATTAAGATGGAAAAGATCAAGCTATATATGTGAAGTGTAAGTAACTTTCAGTAATTGTAGGAAAGGATATTGAACTTTCTTGAAGCTAACAATACATCCTGAGGCTTTGATGTTGACATTGTTCATACAGTAGCTTTCTTGGCTTTATCTAAACCTCAGATGGTCAGAAGATTGTTCACAGGTGCCCATATAATATAATATATAAATATTACAATTTATAATATTTCCTATACCTTAAATCTATCACAAACACACACACACACGCTCATGCACACACACACATAGCTAAGAGCTTCGGAGAACTACATAACTTTCATTAAAAATAATTGATAATAATTGGTATGGAACCTATAAGAAGAACATAACAAGCTACTTTTTAAATGGAATGAATAAGAACTGTTAATGATTTTTTTTTCTTTTTACCTTTTTCTTTATCACAATGTTTAAGAAGAAAAGTTTATTGAATTTTTTTTTCTCTTTTGGGTAGATTTTACAGTTTAAAAATGGCTCTTAAGCAAACAGAACTAACTACTAAAATCTTGGAAACTTCTTCAGTTCAAATATGGAATTTTTTTTTTATAGAAACTTTTGGAAGCTTATCTTTTCTTAATAAGTTTTTAAACAAGAGATTTTTACACCAATATATTAAAGATTGGAAATTCTTTATTGTTAGATGTTAAACTGATTGGTGAGCAGATGGTAGAAAATGTGTAAGACAGAAGACAAGGGGAAGGAGAAGGTTTAAGATGTGATTTTGATGGTTTGTTTTTTTTAAAAAAAATATATATATAGGGTTTAATTTTTACAACTGATCTATTTTGGGTATAAGGTGTTACTATTTGATATATGTGAGGTATAAAGGAATGGGAAGATGGAATATTGTTTAACTTTTGGAGGACAGATAGAAAAATGGATGTAATGTTGGTATTAGGTTAAATAGAATTTAATTGTTATAATTGATAGATTTTGGATATAAGTTATAAGTATAATTTAATAATGTTATTTGACAGATGTAAGGTAAATTGAAGAAATATTAATATTAGCAATGTTATTAGCAATGTTATTTGATTTATGTAAGTGATATTAAAGATATGAGAAGATAGAATATTGTTTATTTTTGGAGATTGGATAAAAATTTAAGAATTTAAGCTGGAAATATGAATTATATTTGGGAGACTGTTTAAGGAAGAAAGGTATATTATAAAAGAATTTCTGATGAATACTGGAAGATGGAATATCATCTGGGTCTTGATTGATGAAGATTGGATATTAAAAACTATAAGATTCTGAAGACTTCAGGAGTGGAATGGATTGATATATATTTGGTGTTAATCGATGAAGATTGGATATTAAAAACTATGTATTTTATTAATGAACTGGAAATACTAATTTAATTGGAAGATTCTGAAGATTTTAGGAGTGGAATGGACTGATATATAATGGACTGGAAGAAGAATGTACTTTTTTGTTTCTGGAAAGGGAGTTAAGGTCTTAGAGAGAGGAGTGACTATGGATTATGACTTATGTTGTATTTTAATTTATGATTGTTAATTTTATACTCTGTACTTTGTTCTGGGAAGTCTCGGGGGGTGGGAGGGGGAGGAGGGAAGGGAGAGGGGAGATGAAGGATCAATGTAAAGGAATGATTGAAGATATGTAATTAAGAAATAGAAATAATTTGAAATGAAATCGGGCTGCTCAGCTGCCATTTCAGAAGGAATGGAAAGGAGAGGAGAGTGAAGGAAGAAAGTAGATAGGAAAGAGAGAGGTAGAAGAGGGGGAAAGGAGAGGAAGAAGAAAGGGGAAAGAGAGAGGGTTAGAAAGGGTGGAAGAGAAGAGTGGGGAAGGAGGAGAGGAAGTAGAAAAGCAAAGGAGAGGAAGGATGAAGAAAGTAGAAGAAAGTAGAGAAGGGAGGAGGAAAGGTTTGTTAAGGAAGGAAGTGGTAGCTGGGCAGGTCCGAATAAGTAATAAATGAAACTTAATGACTAACGTTGAATAAGAGACTGTATATTGAATAGGTTGTTGGAAAATGGAAATAAAACTTTTTAATTAAAAAAATAATAATAATTGATAACTAACCGTTCCTTACAATTTTATAACGGGGACTTGGGAGTTTACCATAAATCAGCTTGGATCTCTCTAACTAAATACTGACACTATCTGAAACAAAATTAGCTGACAAGTTACCAAAGGATCAGATGCATGTAAATTAATTTTTAAGAAGCATTATAAATGTTTACATTTATTTTGCCTTTCTAATATTTTCCCACATGAAGGGTCTGCTTTTTTTCAGATCAACCAAGTATTGATTCATTGGTTGTGACAGGAATTGAGTCACTGGCTTGTCACTAGAGCCTGATGTTGTGGGCTAAGAAAAGTGACCAGACCAAAGTCACCCCATCATCTTTCATGTCTAAAGTGGAAATAGAACTCACAGCTTCTTGGTTTCTAATATGTGGTTTAACTATTAAACCAAACCGGCTCTTAGATCAATCTTGTCTTGGTATACAGCTTGTTAATAAATGACTGTTTATTGATGGAAGAATTTTTGAGTTTTTATCACATGTGGATTGTTAAAATTATAGTGTAGGTTGCTTAAAAGTCCACAAATAATATAAACAATTGTGAATTTGTGCTGCACATATATTTGATGTGTCTGGGCAGCCATTTTTAAATATAATATATTGGATATGTTGCAAGCTCCCTGGAATCTTTTTGGAGTTAGGCAAACTCAACAAATCTGAACATTCATTCATCCATACTAGGCAAAGATCTATAGGGGATCTACCCTCTTTAAAGCCCACCAACACAACATCAATGATATTTTCTTGATTGAGTCAGTCACATAACTTCCAACATAGATATCTCACAGTTTATTATATCCAATAGGGTAATATAACTATAATTTGCAAGGAAATTTTAATTGCTTTTTTTCTGCTTAGAAGCCAAAATTACCAGATCTCAATGAGCTGGTATACATGCTAAACTGTCTATATAAATGAACAATGATTCTTCTTTCAATTTGTTATACTAACATTTGAATCAGCTGGACAGTTTCCTAAATTTTAAACTACTATTTTAAATTTATTACTTTGAAACATTTATGGAACTTCTTGTGTCTGTATAGACAACATTTTAAGCCATAAGAGCAACGTTATCCTTGTGGCCAGAAATGCTGAATTTGGCTACATGCCCAGACACTTCTGTTGATATGGTCTTTATCTTTCCAAGGTAGACATACAGGCTGCTCTCACAGCAGTATCCTGCTTAGCCCTTTTCGTACATAAAAGAAAACATATATTATCTTTAAAGACTTTAAAGACTTAAACATTTGGTAGCTCTCCAGATGTTTGTAATTCTGAGAAATGGTGATTGTAAATCTTTATTTTTTCTTCAAATGAGCCAAAGCAAAGAAAGCAGCCAATACCAAGAATGTAATAGGTAACTAAATATTCTTGTAAAGAGACTACATATGTTCCAAATCCCTCTATTTTATCAACCATTTAGTTTCATGCAGTTTATCAAACAGACTTAGCAATGTCTTAGTTATAAGGAAAATTTGTCTATAGATGCCCCAATATACTTTGCTCACGCTGTTTCTAAGATTTTAGTTTTCTCATGTAGCCTTGATGGTTCTTTGAACTATGAAGATGCAGAAACTGGGGCTGATGAATATTTTGTCAATTTAAGTTAGTAGAATGCTTGAAAATAGAAAACTTGTTGCTGTTAGAAAAATCTACTGTTACACTATCAGGATGTTCAACCATTAAACATTCATCTAAGTTCAGTTGCTTCCTAGTCTTGGAATTGCAGCTTGATCTATGTTTGTTGTCATTCTTGGAGCTTATCTGGTGGCAGTCAATCTTTTAGCCAAGTCCATATTATCATTAAAGTAAATAAAATATTTATGGCAAATAATATCACATATTATCTCTTTGGCTTCTCTCTCTGTGCTAAAACTAAACTTATCTACCAAGCATTACCCATGTAAAAAAGGTCAGAGCTTTGATAAAATAGTAACAGCAACATTTTTATACCCTCCTCCCCATATATGTTCTTGCCATACTGGGTGATGCTACAATGCTGACACCTTGGCTTTCTTAAGTAAGCTTAAGCTGACATAATTCATAAATCAATAAATCAGTGGTCTTCGATCAGAAAGTAATTGATTGAAGGTGTCCTATTTTCAACTGTTTTGTAAAGAAAGAAAACAAGTCCTTGAATGTGATCTTGAGTTTAGTAGTTAAATTAAGAAGCTCACTTTAGTAATGAGATATAAAGAGCATGATGGTATTTTTAAAAAGAAGAATGACTATGGGCAGGACTTATTGTCACCCTGGGAGCTTAGAGAAATTATTTTCAGAGACCTTTAGCTACTGCGCTGAACCACAATTGAGGGGAAAGCAGTTAATGCACTGGGCAGAGAGACAAAGCAATACAGTCAAGGCAGTATCCAGCTGGCATATACAGTATTAGAGTAACCCCAGAAGAATATTTATCTTTAGAGAAGATATTATAGGTCTTAGGCCACATATCTCTCAATGTAAATACAATGATATGCTGTATTTCTCTGATGTCCATAATTTAACTTACTATTAATTTAACTATTATATCAAACCATGGCTTTATAGAGTATATACACAAAATATGGTTCAGGGACAGACCATTCACAGAAGTGTGTCTCTATCTTACAACTACATTAACAAGCTACTCTCCAGCCACTTTGAACTGAGCTGTCTTGGCTTCCCACCTCTAGTACTACAAGAATGTGGCTGCCAGGTAGTACTATTATTATAGTTTTGATGGGCAACAAGTTAAGAAAGTGATCATTCAATTTCCATGGCTTAGTTTTCATTCTCTATTAGCATCTCTTCTGGCACATATTCTGTACAGAAGTGGCTTTTTTCATAGTTGTTTGGTTCTCTGCAGGACAGCCAAAGGACCTTGTGTAAGACAGCTACAATAAAACACAGCCTCACAGTCAGCCTCTGTAGTGGGAGATTATTGCTGTTATCTTGGCTATCTACCTCTGTCATTAATCAATTACTTTCCTTCCACTCACTTCACAGGGAGTCCACAGAACATGTTTCTCCCAGCATGTGTAAAGACTCATAGATAAAGCAGGGGGTGGGGTAGATTTTGTTTTGAAGAAGAGAAGGTGGTGAAATGTTCAATATCATATTCATGCTTAAAATTGGTCAGTTGCTTACTCCTAAAGCAAAATCACTCATGAACAAGCACTCATCCTAACACAAATACTTGAACACTTCTTACTTTCTTTCTTTGAAAAAATTGCCTACCTAGCATTACTCTAAAGGGATAGGTTCTCTTATCTTGTGTCTGCTTAGTTTACTTAAGATCCTTTGATGAAGAATTCTATCAAAGCCTGTTTTAAAATCCATGAAAATAGTGTCAAAAAATCACCTACTTCCACATTCCTCTTGATCCTCTTAAGAACCTCTAAAGCAGGGGTGTGAAACTCACATCATTATGGCAGTGTCACATGACGCGTGGGGACTTTTCCCCCCTTCGCTAAACCAGGTGGGGGTGGAGCCAGCACATGACACATTTGGCCTACGGCTGGCGAGTTTGACACCCCTGCTCTAAAGCATGGGTATCCATGCTTTATCTTACCTGGGCTGTATTGAGTGAAAAAGAGCTGTCTTGGGTTGCATATAAAATTTAGTTGATAAATAACAAACTTCCTTTATTTTTATTATATGATCTTGTGGGGCTGCTGTCCAGCAAATGCAAACCCTGCACCATCAACCTTTAGAGCAGGTGTGTCCAACCTGGTCCAAGAGCTGCATTTGCTGAATCCATCATGATTTTCTTTCAGCAACATTCCCCACCTCCCAGGAAACCATTTATTTTTTCTTATTTATCATTTCTTTTAATTTGTCTGAAACAGATATAGAACTAATTGTATTATAATACATTGGATCTCCTTTATGTACAACATGTACATAAATGGGACCTGAGCTGGAACTGACTGATTAGAAATGCGATTTTGGAATCACAGTGGTCAATGTCAATCTACTAAGCAAATGTTATATATTTAAAAAGAGATTTTATGCTTCATTTGATTCAAAAGTGAATTAAAAATAGCTACTGATATAATAATAGCAACCTGTGAGGTCCTCGGTACTTTTGTGGCTTGGTTGTTTCTTGCAGACTTTTCATTACCATCTTCAGTGCTAGTAGGGAATGAGGTTTGCTCTTATTTCATATATTAGTGGCTTGCTCTGTCAGTGTTAGTGGGAGTGGTCTTGATGACTTCTTGATTGGGCCATTGTTTATTGTTAGCCTGTTTGAGAGCTAGACCACCACCACCAAGTCCACTCCCACCAATATTGACAGGGTAAGCAGATGTGGTCTGCTGCTTTGCTTCACTTTACGTTACTCTGTACATATCATTTGGCAGGAGCCTGCTTATACATAAGCCTTTTCTGACAATTATGTCAGATATTGGACATGCTAGATGAAATTCTAAGGCAATGCAGAATGCTTCAACAAGGAAAATTATATTGGCTCCTCATCTCTTTTTCCTCTATGAGGTAAAGTTAAAATAAACTGCCCCAGGGCTAATCCCTCAAATTGTAATCATTCTCATGTGATTCTTGAAAACTACTGGGCATATGAGCATCTATTCTTGCTAATGAAAACACAGTCAACAAACAGCAGCAATCAATGAATCAGCTTCAGTTATGTTCCTTCAGTGTTTTTCTCTCAAATCAGAGGCATTCCCAGCCCAGAAATTACATAATACCACACTGGTTACCTGCCTTTCCTGTGTTGTTTTTTATCACTGCAGGCAATGCAGGTGTCAAAAGATATTATATCTGTATCTACCTGACATTTCATGAATATCTCCTTTCACTTTTATTTTCTTAAATACCACCTCAAACCTATGACAAACTTATCTGTAAGTAACCTTTTTTTCAGATACCATATGAGCAAAGTTTGATCCCTGGTGCCCATGGTGTGCATCATTTTCAGATAAGGCAATGATAAGATGCCTTATAAGCATTTTTTTTCTTTCTGCATGCAGTCTTGTGCAGCTTAATATAGCATTAATGTGTATTTAACAACGTACCAGTTCTTTGGGAATTATAATATGTGCCAGTTCTAAATAGTGAACATGCAAAATTGAAAGGGCACACATGGCTTTCTGGCAAAGGATTCTTAAACTTGATTGCTGTTTGTCATAACAAATTCTGCATTTATACCATACAAACAAGTACCCCACCACCTTTTGTTGGGGGAAAAAAATAGCTTCCTCTGAGGGACATGGGCAGTTTGGAAATGTGAAAAACAAACAAACACACACACATAGACATAAAATAAGTTTTGTTGTACCATGCAAAGGGAATGTTTTAGAGGAAGAAAAGGGTTTTAAATCTGTGGGAGAGAGACTGTTTCTGTACACCAGTAGGTTGCTTTCCCTTGGGCAGAAAATTAAATTAACCAATCTTAAAGAAGGAGGGAGCCGATACAGCAGGATATCAAAATCATTGCTTCCTATGAATATTTGTAGACAATTCTGCCAAGTTTTTTCTTTTCCTTTTCTGGATAAACAGTCAGAAAAGCGACAGTGCTGAAGGGGAGCCAAGGGGAAACAGGCACATTTTAATTCCTTAATCTTTACTGAAATTGGAAAGGATTTTTTAGAGAAGTTTAGTAAATTCTTCAGGAATTCCTTTTGCGTGCATACACATATCTTGTAAGAATTTACACCAGCTGAGCATGCTTCTGAAAACCTCTTTTCGAAGGATCCTGATACGGGTTAACAAGTTCACTTTTAATGCACAGAAATTACTTATGCTTGCAATGGAAACTAAAAACAACAAAAAGCCAATCTTTCTGCTATATCAATAAAAAGTGAAGAAAGAAAAAAGATAGGCCCATTGCCAGGAATTACAAGTGTTGAACAAAATAGCAAGAGAAACAAAGTCAGACTAGGTCTCAAGGAAAAAAACCAAAGACTCCCAAAAGCCTTACTGGCAAAAAATGATACCAAACCTTTTCATTCCCAAGCTCCTTTCCTACTTTTTCCTTTTACATAAGAATGAGAATTGCTGTTATGCAGGATCTGGCATCCACTTTAGGCACTTTAGAAGCATATTCTGAATGAATAATAGCTATTATTGGTCTACAGTGCCTGTGCAGGTAATAGATATAAATACTGAAATTATATGCAGATACAATCTGGTTTTTCAGCTATCATCACTGCACTATAATTTGAACGGTTAAATGACGAGTTGGAGGCCATTGTTTTAACCAAATATTATCTTTAGCCAAACAAGCAGAATCTTCTCCTCCTTTTGTTTTTATATATGTAATAGGGAACAGCTATGTCTCTGATGCATGTATACTTGCAATAGCAATATATAATTGGAGGGAAGGCTTGAGTATTTGGTAAACAATCATTGCTTTAATCTTTCAAATGTTGAAAAATGGGATCTTGTTTATTGGTACCATTCACATATTTTCTCCTACAACAAGAAATATGGGTTCCAAAGGGACACAGTCCATAAGTTCATAAATGGGGTAACTTTATAAACATTAAGCCTTGTGATACTATGGTGATTTTTCCAGCCAGATTTATGCCTGAGAGTTATAGTTACAGCATATCTGTAGAACACAAGAGAAGGTGATATTAGGAGAGAATGAAATATATGTGCTTTTTCATATCTCTAGAAAAGCACATATGTTGCATGAAACAAGATATTTAGGTTAATTATTCTAGCTTTGCTAGCAGCAAATTATTGAAATAGCTTGGGTAATAAAAGTCAAGTCAGAAGAAAATAGTTCAGTAATAATCTATCAAAATTACATAGTGTCTTAAGAATGTTTATTTCTATATAATTTGATAAACTAAACATACTATTTCTGATAGAACGACTCTCTGCATTAGAAAGTAATCCAAAATACCAGGAGCAAGTGTTAATCAACCTAGCAAACACACCACTGGAGAGTTACATTGACATTGATGGTTCCTACTTAATCTTAGTGGTTTGCTTGCTTGCCACATGCCAACAAGACTAACCCAAGGATGCCCAAAATGATCATTGATCAATAGTTTGAAATTGCAGCACTTGAACGCTAACCTTCAATTTTGCTGCATTGTAGCAGATCTTGAAACACCAGCTGTTGTAGAGTGATTCATTCTGAGTTTCGATCAGCAGTTCTCAGCTGAAGAATAATAGACATATTTTTTTCAGTTACTGGTAGTTCCAGTAAAAATATACTGTACTTATCCAATATGCAAACAGCCTTCTGCACACCAATGAATTTGAACCTATCTTGATTGCCTTGATTAGGTGACAGTATTGGTCTCTTTTTTCTATCACTTTCAAAGTCCATACCTTCAAGGATCCGTAATTTGATTTGAGCTACATTAAAGCTTAGTAGGACATATGAACCCATCCATTTTGTAGGCTTCTTACTCCCTCTCTTGCAACCACCCCAGTCCTTTCCTATAATTGTCATAGGTTCCTCTGATCCTTATGGCTGAAGATTGATAGTTTTGAATAGAAGAGAATTATAGGTAGATCATAGTTAAAAAGCAGAACAAATATTCAAAGCTCCTCATGCTCAGCCAACATAGATTATATATGTGCGTGGTCTTTGATTATAAGGTGACAAGGATGTTTCCATAATTTCTGCCTGAGATATTTTTGTTTTCCTGCTCTTCCTAACATGTATGATTTGTATACATGTTTTGAGTGGCCTTGATTTTATTATTACTTGTAACCTGGATTTTGTTACATTGCTCAGAATATGCCTTTTTTTTATTTGATTTTGTTATTTGTTACTAATAAAGTGACTATACATATTTTAGACAACATTATCTATTATTATTATTATTATTATTATTATTATTATTATTATTATTATTATTATTATTATTATTATTATTATTATTATTATTATTATATCATTACACAAAATGACAGTATACACAGAGATAATTATGCTGGATTTCGTATCACAGATCACTAGTTGAACACTTCCCAAGCGTTTAGGACTGCGTGATGTATCGGTGAATTATACGAGCAGATCCCAATAAGGTGGCGGCCTCCTTCTCCTCCTCCTCCTCCTCCTCCTCCTCCTCCTCCTCCTCCTCCTCCTCCTCCTCCTTTACCAATGAAGTGACTATGCATATTTTAGGCAACACTATACTTATTTTTCTTTTTATGTCTTTGCCTTTTTCATTAATGGTCAAATCTAGTATTGGTCTGCATCTTTCAGACTCCTTGAGCATGTCCTCAATAGTCATCAGTACATTTTTCTTCATCCAAAAATTTTATCTAATGGGTAAAAATATGATTTTATAAGTAGCAGTCTATTGAAAGTCAATGTTCACTTTATTCAGTACATTACATACATCCTTGTTTGGTGTTATGTAAGCAAGATACCACATTAATAAGATTTGCTACAATATATTAAAAGAGTTTTTGTAACTCAACCATTTTTGCCAGAGAAAGTGGAATTATGGAGATTGCAATACATGGTAGGCTGAGCAAAAATAGAAGAGAACTTGTTATTAATGCCAACTACAGAGGCCACTAGCTTTTTCTTATCTTCTTTACAGCTTCAAAATGCCGACTGATTTAATATAAGACAGTGTGTAATGTCATGGCGGTAATATCAATACTCAGAAAACTCAAATTTTAAGAACAGGGAACCTCTTCACTTTCTAATAAGATTATACTTATAGCCTTTCATGTTGAATACCTGAACTAATGTGCAATATTTTTCCAAAGGTATTAAAGGCATGGAAAAGATGGATATGATAACTGAAGCATCTTCTTACTTAGATATTAAAAAATTCTTGTTTAGAGTGTATACAAGATTTTAATGCTAAGAATAAAACAGTAAATTAAAACAAAGATGTTAAGACATTTGATAGGAATTCATATTTTCAACAATTGGTCTTGCACATTCAGTCATATAATTTTTATTCATTTAAAAAGCTTGACTAGGGAAAAAAAAAATCTTAGCCTTCATCAATTTTTAGACATAATACTTTGTTGATACATGGTGAATTTATTTATTTATTTATTTGTTTGTTTTTGGGCTGTTTGTGATTACTTATCCTTATTCTTTAGGAAATAATTTAGAAATGTGTGTCTAATATTTGTGAGGCTGAGGAAGAAGAAAGATTCTATATGGAATCTGCAGTTTTTGTTTTCTTGCTTCATCACACTGGATTTTTTACTTGTATTATGATTTGATCGTACTACTAAATGTTGCTGACATCTGAAATAATTGTTTTGTTAAAGTGTCACTTGGTTTGTGAAGGACATGATCAAACAAAGATTTGTGAAGATCCAAGTGCAAAACTAGATGTGCAAATTTTACTTGTGCTGTTCTAACTTTGGGTGTAATTTAATATAAATGTATAGAGAACAAGTTTAAATTGAGGCTACTATATGCAGAATTGAGAAGTTTAAACTATTACTCCATCTCCTTTGTTTGAAGGAAAATGAGAGAACTTCCACTCACAGTTCTATTTCTTTATCACTTCTTATTCAGTATGTAGTGATCATTTACAGCACACATTAATATAACCTGGAAATATAGTGGTTCAATATGTAACTGCCCTTGAAAGTTCTGTAAATAATCGTCTCCTGTATGAGAATTCAGCAGCAGAGTACTGAATATAGAGATCTGGAAGAAAAAACTAGCTTCCTGAATCTAGCTGATGAATCTAGAAGCTTTGTTTTTGTATTAATCTTTTTGTATTAATTGTGTAATCAATCTTAGAAATTTCAATTGCCATCTGTTACTACTCTTAGGTTTGTTAACCTGTTAATACCAGAGATGTGAGGCTCCACTTTGATAACATAGTGGGTAAATTCTGAATTACAGGAGCTCATCAAAGATAAACAGGATGTGGTATGAAACAATTCATAAGTATCAGATGAATCCCCAATGACTTAGTAGTACTTCCTGAATAGGTTCATCATATTTCAGGCAGTTGAAGTATAACACTTATAATTTAATTAGAAATGTAAATTATATTACAAACTAATATTGTTGCCCACTAGAGAGAAGTAGGAAGGAACCCCACTCAAGTAAAGGAAATAAACCTTTAACTTTGCCTCATTATTTTCTCTGCCTTCTATGCAAATTTGTCCCAAATAATAGTAAAACCTGAAAGCCTACCATTCAGTTGCAAAATCAACTGAAGTTGTCAGTCTTCCTGGAACATCAGCAAATAATCTCAACCACCCTGATATGAAGCGGACAGAGGGAGAAATAATCCTTTAGACATATTGCCTCACATCTCTCCCCTTCTATATTACTGATGCAGAGAAGCCAAAAAGTATGGGCAGAACTGCTTTTTGCTAATGACTATACTTTGGGAAACAAATCTTAGTGAATAAAATATCTTTTCTCAATTCTTAGAAACTATACAAGGCACAGCTAAGCATGATATAAGCATGTTGTTATATTTTTTATGTTGCCATGATAAAGTCTTAGCAGGTGACAGGACCTGGCTATTTTTGTCTGAGCCCAGATGTTCAGAACCAAGCAGAATCAGAATGGTCAGATTTTTGATGAGACATTTCTAAGATGTTGATGGTTACAACTTACAATGTTGTAAATTAGGCTGGGAAGTTGAAAGAACATTTGAAAAAGAAAAACCCAGTGTCACACCAGTTTTGCATTGTAGCCAAAAAATATACATATGGGTCCATAAGTTGTCAGGAGTTGAGCAAATGAAGGCAAATGGATAAGAACTAATAAGTTTTTCAATGCCCTTGTCTGATATAGATGATGCAGTTTTCAAAAGCAAGTTTATATATTTCTAGATCAGGAAAGACTAATTTTTGGAGATGATGGCTGGAATTGGAAGGAAATTGGTTAGTGTCAAGAATGATTGAAGATGCATTGCATATAAGTATTTTTATATTTTCAATTATTTTTCTGGATTGAGGTTTTTTTTTATTCCACTAAGCTTATTTTAGGTCTTATACCAATTTGGGGAACATGAACTTTGACCACTGACAGGAACTTTATACCCTTAACATTTGAATTATATTTATCATTCAGCCATGGTCTGCGGGATTTATGGCTCTTAAAGTACTAGTTAACTAAAACTGTCTGAGGGGTAAAAATAATAGACTTTAAATAGTTGGATGACCTATTTGTTTTTAAATGAATGACAGTGGATGATTATCTTACTGAAAGATTGATAAACGTTCCTTCTTAAACTCATTCACTGAATATTTTGTAACTTCGTAATTCTAATGTTTAAATTGCTTTAGGGAGGTTTCTCCTCAAAGGAAGCCTAAGATATATTAATTAAATGCATAAATATAATGGAACACAGGACTGATAGAAATGATATGCAATCAAGCAAACAGTGATTGGAGGCCAAAGATCCCAGAATTAATCCCTTACCTCTTACATAAAGAAGAATCAAACAGCCAATAATGGAAATGATTCTGTGTACACTGCTGGAGAGTTGCTATCAGTGGGGCTATCATATAAGAGTTGAAATTCCAGACAGCAATTACATGGAAGTAAAGAGATTCAGAAAACTCTGTTGGTCATCTGCTTTTTGTGGTCATCTGCATTTTTTCAAGCTAGATGTGCTAGCCCCATATGTCAGGGCAGATAAGGGATTGACTGAGGTTTACTTATGCTTTTAAAATGCACTTTGCAGTTTGGATCCTAAGTTTATTTATTTATTTATTTATTTATTTATTTATTTATTTATTAAATTTTTATACCGCCCTTCTCCCGAAGGAATCAGGGCGGTTTACAGCCATGATAAGAAACAGCAACAGTATACACATAAAACCATAATTTAAAAAACTTATTATACAAATGGCCGAATTAAAATATTTAGAATAAAACCCCAAATTATGAGAAAGTCCTATCATTAACTGCATCTATCAAAGAAATATTTATCAAAAAGTAATAGGTTGCCTTTTATTGACTGAGCACTATACCACCTGCTGTAGTCAATTAAATTATTTATTTATTTATTTATTTTATTTATTTATTTATTTATTATTTAAATTTGTATACCGCCCTTCTCCCGAAGGACTCCGGGCGGTTCACAGCCAGGTAAAAATACAATACAATAAATACAAATTAAAATACAATTAAAAAACTTATTAAAATTGGCCAGGATTAAAATTTAGAGCTAAAAACCCATTTAAAACCCATTAAAACATAAAAATTAAACTATAAATGCAGTTTTTCTACAGGCTTCCTAACTAAATTTCTTTCTTCAATTATGTTTCCAAGTATATTTCTTTGCCATTATGTAAAACAGTGTTTATCGATTTTGGTAAGTATATATGGGTGAACTCCAACCCCCAGAATTCCCCAGCAAGCATGCTGACCAGGGAATTCTGGGAGTTGAAGTCTATCCATATTAAAGTTCCCAAGGCTGAGAAACACTGATGTAAATGCTTGGAAAATAAATCTGGAATCTCACTAGAAATAAGCAGAGAATTTTGACAGGATGAACATCTCTAAGCACGTAACTAATTTTCAGTATTAAAAGTGAAATAAATTTGATACTAGAATGTTAGATATTGGCATACAGAGGACAATGGCACCTTTGCACTGCAGTTATGAAATATAGACTTCAAAAGCAAAGGTGAAGTTTACGAACTGAATGCTCAATGATCCATTTCTGCAGAAGAGTAGAAACAATGGGCACATGAAGCACAGAAAGTATAGCTGTATTTGCTGTTCTAGTAATGTATAGATTAACATTTAATTATCTTTTAATCTCCCTGGTGTTACATGTTTTACTGTATTCTTACAAGCAAGGAGTAGTTGAGTATAGAGATCTACTAAGTTTTTAAAAGGCAAGAGCAAAATTCTTGTTTAAAATATGCTATTATCAGAAAGCCAGGTGACAGAGCTATTGACTTTAGATGAGAGTTCCAGTTTGTTTGTTTTGACTGAAAATGCTGTCAGTGTGAAGGATTCAAAACAGAAATTATTTAAAATACAGCCATATGTACATCAATATATATTCAGTTGGTAGTCACCAGATCAAATTTTAGGACTATGTTTCTAATGATAAATCTAGAACCAACATACATATTTTAAATATTCTAGGAAACGAATGAGAAACCTTTTTGGATTGCTTAATTACAGTCTCCAAAAGCCATTCATAATGTGGTCATTGACAAAGAATGATGACAGTTGTAGTTCAATAACTGAACTACGATGAGATCTAAGATCTAAGATCCAAGATCTAAGCCGCCGATCTAAGCAGCCGCTGTTGCCAGGATCCGCCATCGCCGGTATTGAATCAGCCGCCGCCAGTGAGATTGAAGCGGCCACCGCTGCTGGAATTGAAGCCGCCACCGCTGGGATTGAAGCGGCCACCGCCGCCTGTATTGAAGCGGCCGCCGCCTGTATTGAAGCGGCCGCCGCCGCCTGTATTGAAGCAGCTGCCACTACCAGTGGGATCTACTCTAGGAAAGTGGCGCTGGCGCTGGAATTGAAGCAGCCGCCACTGCCACCCACTGCCAAATCCACCGCCGGGATAGAAACAGCCACCACCACCATCCACCACCAAATCCGCCAGATTCAAACGGCTGAAGCTACCACCCCACCGACTGGAATTTCCAAGACCTGGATGCAACTCAGGATTATTTTCCTGAAGCTGAAGCCCTGCTCTCCAGTCTCCCAACTTAGATCCACTTTTTAAATTTCCTGCTACTGAGGCCACCCCGAGAAGACACTAACTCGACTTGGACCCTTCACACCAATTGCTAAATCAGTGAGTTAACACCCTACCTTCAGCCCAAACCTCTCATCCACCTCCATCCACCTTTCAACCACTCTACTTGTCTTCTCTACCGTTGAGAGAGAAAGATAAAGATACTCATCCTCATCCTTCAACGTCCATCTTACACCCTTTATCCATCCATCATCTATCCCTCCTATATCTTCCCAACATCCTACATCTTCCCAACACTGCCATCTTGTGGAAAAGAGAAACAGATTCTAAAATATTACCTTACCACCTATTATCATTAGTCTAATTTCAGTCAAATTAACTGTAAAATAAAAACTGAATCATGCCAAGCAGGAATTCCAAGAAAAATACAAAACGCTCTCGATCAATAGATGCCACTGCAAATAATGACCAATATGAATCAAAATTATGTCATAATTGTAATAATCCTATACCTGATAATACACAAACCATGGATACAACAATAAAATCAAATCAAAATATCACTGAATCCATTCAAGCTAACTTAGAAAAAAACTATCACTAACTCCATTCTAACAAACCTAGAAAAAACCTATCATTAACACCATTCAAACAAATTTAGAAAAAAAATTACTAGCACATTTTGATACACTCTTCACCAATCTTGAAAAAAAACTTACAGCACAAATAAATGGAATCACAACTGATCAAAAACATTTCCCAAACCAACAAACATTGCCTTCTACACAAACTAAACCAAAAACATCTACCAATGAACCAAACAGCGTAGCAATACTAGTAAAAGATACAATTGAGAGAGAACAAAAGCATCAAAATGCTATATTATTTGGACTAGATATTACAAATGAACTAGATATTGATAAAATACGTAACATCATTTCAAATTACAAACTATCAACCTTCAACCCTAGTGAAATAACCGAAGTCTCCAGAGATGGACCCAAATTCAAATACAGTGATGGTTCAGTGGCACCTAAATTCTGTAGTCATATGCAAAAATGAAACCAGCAAAAGAAATTTCATCTATACTATGAACACAATTGCCAGAAACAATCTCAGCTTCAATAAACTCAGAGCTAGACCAGACCTATCATTCCTACAACGTATTAGATCCCGTGAACTTCGTTCTGAGCTCAAACGACGGCAAGAAGAAGGTGAAACCAACCTTTACATTGACTACCGTTCTGACTGCATAAAAAGAAAATCCTACAATCAAATAGTCATCACTCAACCTCACTTCAATCAAAACATCCAACAATCCATCAATCAAGGCATCCATCCATCTGTCAATCAAAACATCCAACCACCCCTTCAATCAACTATCGAACAACCAACTAACACCCTACCACCCATACAAAACCTCCAATCATCCAATGAACAACCACTCAATGCTCAACCAACCTTCCTTCAACCACCTGTTGTTCATAACCCTCAATCAACTATCAATCAAAACTAGGTATGCACGCCCCTTACCTCTTCTACACCAAACACTGCAGGTCTCAAATGTAAATTAATAAATGCAAGAAGTATTGTAAACAAATTATCTGAATTTATCCTATTGTTAAACACTGGTACATTTGAGATTATATTTGTTTGTGAAACATGGCTAAACTCATCCCTCCCTAACTCCATTATTTCAAACAAAGAATATCAAGTTTTTTGATCAGATCATGAAAACCGCAGAGGTTGTGGAGTGGCTATCTTTTACAAAAAATCACTGAACCTAAAAAATATTCAAGTTGCACATGAACTTTCTCTTCCTGAAACTAATGTATGCGACCTGTCCATTAACACCACACTTTGATTCTTACTATGCTACAGAGCCCCTGACTACGACATCGATCACGCAAATAAGTTAACCACACTGCTAACATGGTCTACCTCTTGCCCATATCCTCTCATCTTCCTGGGTGACATAAATCTACCATTTATTAACTGGATAACAAATGAATGTACAACAGAACCAATCCATACTACACTATACAACACCGTTACAGACCTAGGTCTTGAACAACTAGTAACTAACAATACAAGACTCAACAACTGCCTTGACCTCATCTTTTGCAATAACACAAACTCAATTTATGGACTACAAATAAAAGAATCCTTTTCCAACAGTGACCACTGCATGATAGACTTTTGTATCAATATACGCCCTCACATAAATCGTCATAATAGTACTCCTAACTACAATTTCAAAAAAGCCAACTATGACCTTATAAACAATGACCTCTCATATCTTGACTGGCAAAATCTATTCTCAACCTGTATCACTGCTGAAGACCACCACAGAGTTTTCCTACTTGAAATCAATAGAATCATCAAACAACACGTACCACAAATCACCACCAAAATTAAAAAAACAAAAACAAATTACCCATATCAATAAAGAAGCTTCAATCAAAAAAAAAAAAATCCCTCTGGGGAAGAAACAAAAAGGGCCATGTAGCAAACTTCAAAAACTGCTAGAGAAATATTTGCAAACAAATAAAAACTGAATGCACCATTTACCACACAAAGCAAGAAGAAGATCTTCTGCGCACAAATTCCAATCGTGCTTTTTATAATTTTGTTAACAATAAACTTAAAGAATCAAGATCCATCCCACCATTAAAAGATTCTAACGGCAAAGAATGTAATGACGAAACAGTTAAAGCAAACCTCTTTAACACATTCTTTGGCTCAGTCTTTGTTAACAGTGATGGCTCATATCCGACATTCCCCAATCGTACTAACAATGATTACAATGACTTAACTCATATAGACTTCACAGAAGATTATGTTGAAAAAGCTCTTCGCAAACTGAAACCATCTTTATCTATTGGGCCTGATGGACTATGTGCATACTTCTTAAAAAAACTTTCCACTAATATAGCAGAACCCCTAAGCATAATCTTTGATAAAGCTTTCACGATTGGTTCACTTCCCAACTTTGGCCTCTAGCCACAGTCATCCCTATCTTCAAAAAAGGAGATCCCAACCTAGTTGAAAATTACAGACCAATCTCTCTATGCTGCGTCACCTGCAAAGTAATGGAATCTATCATCAACCAATCCATTACCCTCCACCTAGAAACAAACAACCTACTCTCTAATAAACAATTTGGTTTCAGAAAAAAATTTATCATGTTACAACTTCTCCACTGCAAAAACATAAGGACTACTAATCTTGATCAAGGCAAAGCAATAGATGCAATCTACATAGACTTCTGCAAAGCTTTTGACTCAGTAGTACACGATAAACTTCTCCTAAAACTAAAATCCTACAGCAATTCTGGACCTCTTCACAATTGGATAACTGCTTTCCTGTCAAACAGACAACAAGTGGTCAAAATTGGAAATGCTCTATCAAATCCTGTTCCTGTCAAAAGTGGCGTTCCTCAAGGCAGCGTTCTTGGACCAACGCTCTTCATACTATACATAAATGATCTCTGTGACCATATCTCAAGTTATTGTGTTCTCTTTGCTGACGATGTCAAAGTATTTAACACCATCAACAATACTACTACTCTTCAAAAAGACCTTGATTTTGTATCCGATTGGTTTAAAACTTGGCAACTCCAAATCTCAACCAGCAAATGCTCAGTCTTACATATTGGAAAAAAGAACCTAAACACTAAATACAAGTTTAATGGACATTACATTACAGATGACCCCCACCCTGTTAAGGACCTTGGAGTTTTCATATCAAATGATCTAAGTGCCAAAGCCCACTGCAATTATATAGCAAAAAAGACTCTAAGAGTTGTAAACCTAATTCTGCGTAGCTTCTTTTCCAAAAACTCTACACTACTAACCAGAGCATTCAAAACATTTGCCAGACCCATTCTATAATACAGCTCATCTGTCTGGAACCCATACCACATCTCTGACATTAGTACAATTGATCGAGTCCAGAAATATTTTACAAGAAGAGTTCTCCGCTCCTCTGTAAACAACAAAATACCTTATTCCACCAGACTTGAAATCCTGAGATTAGAAAACTTAGAACTCCGCTGACTCCGACAAGACCTGTGTTTAACACAGAGAATCATCTATTGCAATGTCCTTCCTGTTAAAGACTACTTCAGCTTCAATAGCAATAAAACAAGAGCAAACAATAGATTCAAACTTAATTTTAACCGCTTCAATCTTGATTGCAGAAAATATGACTTCTGTAACAGAGTTGTTAATGCTTGGAATACACTACCTGACTCTGTGGTCTCCTCTCCAACTCCCAAAAGCTTTAACCAAAAACTGTCTACCATTGACCTGACCCCATTCCTAAGACGACTATAAGGGGCGTGCATAAGTGCACAAATATGCCTACAGTTCCTGTCCCATTGTTTCCTTTCAATATATGTTCCTGTATATAATGTTGTGACAAAATAAATAAATAAATAAAAAAACTGGAGATCCACAGGTCCTTTATCTCAGTTTTAAACAGTAAGAGGCTCTCTAACCACTGTACTATTTTTTAAATTATTTCATTTTATTCTTGTCTACTAGTTGAAGTTCCTGATTATTAGCTCCTAAACTGTGTGAATGCATTTCCCATAGCTTCCATAGGGGCAGTTTGGACATGATTTGAGAGTTCAGGCTGACCATTATGTTTTTAAGTGGTTTTAGAGGGATCTTTTAAAATGATGGAAAACTTCAATTTTCTTGACTTATCTCTATCATTTGATAATAGAAGTATCCGAGGAATACAGAATCAGAAAAAGATGAATAGACAATACTTTAAAATCAAATGCTTTAAAATCAAATAAGAACTTAGAAAACAGAACTAATAGCACATTTGCAAATTTGTAATTATAGTTTTGTTAACTTCTAAGGCAAATGAAAGCAATTTTACTCAGCAGAAAAACTAAATCCACAATAGATGGAAAGGAAAAGAAAGCACATGTTCAAACCACTTCCTAGGTAAATTTAAAAAATTATCATCTTAGGAATATTATTGAATGAATTCTTATTTCTTATGTATTAACACTTCTTTGTTACTTAGAATTTTAGAGTTTTATTTTGGAAACAGATACATCAGTGAACTGACGCTTATCTTTAATCTGAGCTAAAGTGCTACACATCCCAAAGTAGGAGCACCAAGTTAAAAACTATGCATAGAAAAATATTATAAATACCTTAATATTTTCAACTATAATAATAAAACCTGGAATTTGATCTCTCGTGAAGAGCTTTTTCCTTCTTCTTTGTCATGTTCAGTTTATTTTACTATCCCTGGTATATCTAGGGTTTTATTTTCAAGGAGCAACCACTTTGTTAAATTTATTTGCCAGCTACAGCTACTCTAGGCAGCTTACAACAATGAAAAGGAAGAAATGGAAAGAATAGAAACAGAACAGAAGTAAAATATTCAAACAATAAAAAAGACAATGAAAAAGAACACAACCGATGAACAAAATGGTGAACGGATGTAGAGTAGAGAGCAAGGGGTGGGGAGGTGAAGTCTGCCATCAGCCACTTCCAATTTAGTTCCAAAGCCAACTGGCAGAGTCAGGTTTTCAAGCTCTTGCAGGACAATAGGACAGTTAGATCTTACCCAGAGAATGGCATGTTCCAAAGGGCAGGTAGTGCAGTACAGAATGCTCTTCTTCGGGATCCCGATAGTTGGAGTTCTTTGACTCACAGAATCTGAAATAGGCCCTCTCTTTTATCTTATTTTCCTGTTGATATGGCACTTTAGGGTATTTCATTATTAAAAATGATTTTAAAAAAAATAATTAAACTTTTATATCATGTATACTTAAACTTAATTAAAATTCTCAGTTTCACTCAGAATAAGACTTTACCAAATAGATGGACAGAATTGTTTATTGTATTGCATCTTAAGTTCTCAATGTACTTTATGCCATACAATCTTGTAATGTCAGAATTTAAGAAAGAAGAATGGGATAACTCCCAAGTTTTCCTGCCTTTCATAGAATTTGATATTATATCTTGGTTGTACAAAAAAATGTTTAACAGTAACTGATTTACAGCATCTAAAGATGAGAAAAAGTCAAATCTCAACTGTTATTACTCATATATATGTATACATAGCTTAAGTATACTTGCATATGTCTTGCCTGGTCTCTTTAGCTCTCCTGAAAATTGAATGAAAATAATATGCTCAAGCAAGAGTTTCAAACTTTTTCAGTTATTGAAAATAATAATTATAAATTTAAAAAATATAAAATAATACTGAAACTTGTAATCAACAACAAAAGCTGCAAGGAACGTGAAATAAAATAGCTTCAGAAAAGAGAAAAAAGAATGTGCTGACTTAACTTCGAGCATTTTATACTAAGATAATAATTATTACTTGTGAACAGTCTCTTTTAGCTCATAAAGGTATACAGGCTGTAACTTTAATGTTCCAGAATAAAAAAGATATTTAATTGAGAAAGAAAATAAGCAGCAGTTAGCCCCGAAAATAATAATAGATACAGATTTTCAGAGAAGTGCAAACTGAAAAGCGATCTTGAGGTCAGTTTTGTGTGTAACAGTCTCTAAGTGGTAAAAACTATAAGACTGATCTCCATCATTTTTGCTTACAAAGGAAAATATAACATTGACCTTTGCAGAACTCAAGCTATACAAAATGTCAACATGCTTTCTGTTTTTTAAGCTAGGGAAGGAAACATCACATGTCCAAGAACTATTTTTTATTTTGTTTTACTGGATTTCATCATCAAGTGCTTAAAGGAGAAGCTTTTATGTTGCCAGAGAAAGCAATGGTTTATAGCTTACTTTTAGTGCTATTAAGATCTAATCTATCATTTGTTCAGTCGGCTGTATTTGACAAGCTGCTTCTTAAACTTGAACTTTGTCATTTGGTGACAGATAACCCTGCCTGTTTACTCAATTTCCTTGTATTTTTTTCTTTTCCAGAGCTTTTGCTGTGAAGTGTCTCGTTATTAATCACTGCCTTTAGATGTGATTTATTACACCAACTAGGCTCAAGAAAGGGACAAAAAGAAAATAGTGATGCTGGGGGAAGGGAAATCCAACAATGTACCATCAGCTTGAAGAGGTACAGAATGCATATCTCTTTCATAGAAAATATAAGAGAAATGACAAGAGAATGAACTGATAGCTGCAAAAAAGTCCAATGGCACAGCATGTAAAAAGTTAATATTTTAATTTATATATAATAAATTGGAAGAGGGGAATGGATACATAAGGTAGAGATGGGACATATTTCACCCTAAATCAGTTTAACTACAAAAAAGTGAGAATGGGAATTGGGGGAAAGTATGTCTATCCAAGTGTTTATCTGCTTGGCATTCATTTTTAATCTATGTTCTTATAGATGCTTTATGATCAAAGTACTATTTGCAGACATTCATACCTCTGCTTCTAAATACTAGTGTCCATAGTAAAATTATCACCATTGGATTGTTTTTTCTATGATGTCATGCCAAAGGCCAAGGAAATTATTCCTGAGATGTCATATCAGAAGGGGGCAGATTTTCTGGATGGTTTGCATGATACTAAGAATATGAGGATATCAACAAGTTTGAAATAAAATTTAATGGAGAGAAATTTAGCCACAATCTGGAACAATAGCTTTGGATAAGGTTTCTTGACTCAACTATGCTCTGTATACTGTCTAAATCCAGCAAAAACTGAATAATGCTAAGTCTCCCTTCAGGCATAAAGCTGGCTTACGTCATAGAATTTTACCAATCCCAGGTTAAGTGGAGGTAGGATGGGCATTTCCCTACTTTAAAGATAGAGGATCTGGCACTAGTTGAGCCAATATTACTTATTTCCTTTGTTGGGAAAAGAAAGCCACACTTCTCCAATTTACTACAATGGATTATTCAATAGTATAGGTGGCTTGAGCTAAATGGTAAACAGCTGCTGGATATAAAGAGGAAGAAAACAGCTTGGATTGGAAAAGAGCTTGGATAAGCATTTTGAAGGTAATGAAGGTGAGACAGGGCAAACAATGTCTGATTCAAAAATATTTCTGAAGCATATGGAACTGGGCCAAGGAAGTGTTTATGAGGATATCAACTTTGCTAGTGAAGGTGGACTACATGATGGTACTCCTGAAATAGCCTCTAAATGCAAATTGTGAAGAACCCAATATTTTGATTTATAATAACAAGACAGAAGGTCAGTCAGTAGACATTTAATTGTTCCAGCCCTTCTTTTAGTACATATGATCCTTTTCATAGTTGGATGCTGTTCTCTGAATTTTATATCAAGAGGCTATCCAAACATTGCACAATCTAAAGAAATTGGATATGGCTCTATGAAAACCCGAACTTTTACCTGTCTGGTTTCTTATGTCGAAACTGGCTATTGTGGTAAGAAAGATAATACTCTAGTCACTTTTATCTGATGATTAGAATGTTGCAACTAACAGAAACAAAATAAGTCTAGCAGAAGGGTTGGATTTCTGAGTAATACCTTTTCCTTTGGTCAAGAGCTTTGTTTGTAGCTTTTTAACAATAGTGAAAGTGAAGTGATTGAAATATTACTTTTTCTTGAAAGACTTAGAATTCAAAGTTAGAACAAAAAGTATTGCAAATGGACTATTATTTTCTGGGGCTGAAAAGTTAAAAGAGGAACTGCATTTTTCCACTTACTGATAAATATTATTATTACATCTTGTTTATTATATTACTTTTAAACATTACTAATATTCATGAAAACACAAATAGATTTAGTGGCAGCATTTACCTTTTAGTTTTATTTCCAAGGCCTAAAGATGTGAGTTTAATTTTCTATAATTAAAACAGTTGTCTATATTATTCCCAAATAGTAAAGCAATGTGTTCAGTTCAGTTATAGTTTTGGAAGAAAGTATATCCTCTGAGAGTTATGTTGTTTCCAGGTACTCACTATGCAAGCCTTTGACTTTCAGTAAAAGGAAACTGAGGGCCTTTTGTTTAGAAATTTTTTTTCTACTGGTTCTGTGGGGGTGGCTTGGTCGGGGTGGCGTGGCATGGTGGGCGTGGAAGGGGAAGGATATGGCAAAATCTCCATTCCCTCCCCACTCCTGAAGAAGGTTACTTCAAAATCCCCATTCCCTCCCCACCCCACTAACCTGCTCTGGGAAGGAATCAAACTCCCCCCTCTTCATTTCCCCAAATAAAATATTACCCATAAGAAAAGGATCTCAGAAAAGAAAGGAAAAATCAAGCTGCTTACAAAGAAACCTGCCTGAGGTTCACTCCACATTCCTGCCAGTTCCATAAAGGAAACTTTGTAAGAAGAAAACAGCTACTGGTGCTTAGAGATAATAGAAAGTAGAAGCCAGAAGTTCGGCTCCATTTGCAAGCAGGCAGAAAACTCATTCAAGACAGGATATTTCACAATGGAAATTGCCCAAACCTTTTTAGAAACACAAAGCACATGTTGCACAAACCCCAAAACTTCAAAAACATAGAACCATATAAGAATCCCTCCTCTTATCCAGTTTGTTGTTCAGCTGACTCAGAAACTAACTGCTGAATGTCACTTGCTTCTGCAAGTAAAAATCTCCTTCCAGCAGCTGCTTCATGGCTTGTCAATTTAAAGTGACGGCATCTTGTTTTTCTTCTACTTCTTCTTCTTTGCCAAGTGATCTCCCCACTGAAAAGTGAGCCCTGATTTTTGCTTTTAGCCAATCAGCTGGGAGACACGGAGGCAGTGAATAGATTGGAGGTGGGGCCAGGCAGAGGGGTGGTATTTACCGGGTCTCCGAACTACTCAAAATTTTCACTACCGGTTTGCAAGAACTGGTCAGAACTGGCTGAAACCCACCTCTGGTTTTATCATATGTGGTGGATATTTCCCAACGCCAGGAAATATTGGCTTAAAATTAAGGAATGGCTCGAAGGAATCATGGAATTTAAGATAGAATTGAAACCAGAATTATGTCTATTAGGATGCTAGATCCAAAAATAGGTAAGAATTATTAATACATAATATTACACATACTAACTGCTGCTAGGATCACTTCTGCAGAAAACTGGAAACAAATAAATACTTCCTCAGATGAAATGGTAATTAGAAAGATACTTGAATGTGCTGAAATGGATAGGATGACCATGGAGTTAAAAGAAAGAGAAGAATCGGATTATTACAAAACTTGGAATAGACTGTACAAGTGGCTAGAGAATAGAAGCCAAAACAAGAAATAAATGTTCTAAAACCATTGACTATAATATAAAGATAAATGTATATAAGTATAATCAGAATGTATTATATGATTATAATATGATTATACTATTACTAGAATTGTTAAAATCTATGAGAAGGCAAATATTGAATAGTGAGTTACAAAAGCAGAATATATATGCTGATATGGAAAGCTGTAAAATTGTCTTACACTGTTGTGTTGTTTGTTTTTTCTATTTGTTTGTATTTGTCTGATTTCCCCCCCTTTTTTTACTTGTGGTTTTTAAAGTTGGAAAATGTTCAATAAAAACTATTTTTTTAAAAAAAGAGAAACCAGATTTTTTTGGGGGGGGATGAAAGGGTGTGTGGGCATGTTGTCCAGCTCGCCATGCTTCCTAGCTCTTTCCTTTTTGCTATCCACCAACCACACCCAGCGTTCCCTCCGCCGTACAAAACAACCGCCGCTGTTCGCAGGGATGCCATGCACCCCCCTCCACCAGCCTCGCTCCCTCCTTTTCACCAATAATTTTGATTGCTAATGACCCCTTTTCCAAAGCAAAATCTCCTCTGGATGGGACCCATTTCCAAAAAAACCCCATGAACAAAATTCCTCCTGACAAAGGACCAACATTGCTAGAAGATGGTGGCTGGCGAATTACTTGGTTTTGGTGATTCTTGCTCTAGGCCAGCATTTATCAATTTTGGCAAGTTTAAGATGTTATGGATCTCAACTCCCAGAAATCCCCAGGGGATTTGTGAGATATTGAGATGGCACTATTGTTATTGATACCTACTGTTCTCTCTTAGCCTTGCACTTTGTAAAGCTTATCATAGTATTTATATTTATATATTGTTTTTAATCCTGTTGTATGTTGCTCAGAGGCCCTTGTTTGTGACAGGGGCAGTCATATAAATTTGACAAACAAATAATGAATCCTATTTTTTCCATTTATTTCACTTCCATTTCTCTCCTGGCCCTCCTTTGTCTTTCTCCTAAACTGGAGATAGCAATCTGACATTCTCTGTAAAATCTACAGGTAGTCTTCAGTTTAGGACCATTTGTTTAGTGACTAAACAGTCCCAAGTATGTGGGAGGTTGCTGCTGAGGGGTGCCTGTTTCCAGTTCTGGAGTAGATGTAAACCTGCTCCTTTGCCACTCTAAGGAGGCCTAGCTCTTGAGCTGAATCCCTGTTTGTTTTATTCTTTTTTTAAATGGCCTATTTTAAGGAACCTGAAGCTGCTGTTGTAATGAAGTTAGGCAAGTGGCAAGAAAGTTTGCGCTTGTTTTCCCTTTGGGGAGGCGGGTCTTATTAAATAAATAGATGCCTTGGGTTGAGGAAGTACAGTTTAGGAAGGACAAAGGCAAAATGGACTGTTAAATTCGCCACACCACCCAGTCACATGACCATCTAGCCATACCCACTCAACCGGTCCTGGCCCCCAGCAGTCTGAGGGACCATGAATTGGTCCCTGTTTAAAAAGTTTGAGGACTCCTGTCCTAGAGGTTCTTTACAGAATCCATATGTTTCTGCATCTTTCTTGTATCTTGTTTGTATTTGGATATATGGCCACCAGTCCAAATCGATTCCTTAATTTTTTAGTTCCGGTTTTGATTTTAAGTCACCTTGTGCATTTAGGATATCTTTATACCTTATGGTTTTTTCCATTGATTATTTTGGTTCAAGAGCATTTGGATGTATTAGTGCTTCCATCATGGATAGCCAGACCGGTATTTTCATGTAATGTTTCTGTTTGATTTTTTTCCCATACTGAAAGCAGAGCATTCCTGATATAATGCTTTTGGAAGTATCTATGTTGTTATGTATTTGAACTTTAGGAGAGAAGTTTGGGCGGGAACAAGCACGTTGCTGATTGGCTGATGCCTCAGCCAAAATAGTATTTAAAGAGGGGTTTTGCCTGTTGGTCTTTTGCTGGGTCACAATAAACTAAAGAGCTGTTGTCACTTGTATGGTCTCCTGCCTCTTCATTGCCCAAACTTAACATTGGCGACGAAGGTGGGATACTGAGGCAGCGAGACCAGGAAAAAGAGCTGAAGGAGTAACGGATTTGCAAAACCCAGACAGTATCGGAAGCAGTTACATAGCAATGTCCAGCTATACACCGCCAGCGCCATTTGACCCTGCCAAGGAGAAATGGGGGTCGTACATGGCATGTTTCGAGTGTTTCCTCGAAGCAAACGAACTACAGGGAGTCTCGGATAATCGGAAGCGTGCTTACTTCCTGAGTCACTCCGGACCAGAGGTTTTTGATACCGCCGAGTCGCTGTTGGAACCAATGCCGGTACAGTTGGTACCATGGCAAACGCTGCAAATGACACTGAAAGCACACTACGCTCCGGTGCCGTCGAAGTTTGTTCAGCGTTTCGAGCTAAGACAGAGAGTTCAGCAAGAGCACGAATCGATAAGTGTATACATGGCCGCATTGAGGAAAGCCGCAAACCACTCTGAGTACCGGGATTTGGATGACTCATTACTGGAACAACTCATTTGTGGGGTCCGGGACATTCGTTTACAGAGGCGGTTGCTGTCCAGAGATCGACTCCAAGGTGCCTCATGTGTGGGGTGCCGCAGGGGTCGATTCTCTCACCCCTCCTGTTCAACATCTATATGAAGCCACTGGGTGAGATCATCAGTGGCTTCGGGGTGAGATACCAACTGTACGCTGATGATACTCAGCTGTACTTTTCCACCCCGGCCACCCCAGTGAAGCTGTCGAAGTGCTGTCCCGGTGTTTGGAAGCCGTACGGGTCTGGATGGGGAGGAACAGGCTCAAACTTAATCCCTCCAAGACGGAGTGGCTGTGGATGCTGGCACCTCGGTACAGTCAGCTGTCTGTCGGGGGTGAGTCATTGGCCCCGATGGAGAAGGTACGCAACTTGGACGTGCTCCTGGATGGTCGGTTGTCCTTTGAAGACCATTTGGCAACCGTCCCCAGGAGAGCTTTTTATCAGGTTCGCCTGATCCGCCAGTTGCGTCTCTTCCTGGACCGGGATGCCTTATGCACAGTCACTCATGCTCTCGTTACCTCTCGCCTCGACTACTGCAATGCTCTCTACATGGGGCTCCCCTTGAAGAGCACCCGGAGACTTCAGCTAGTTCAGAATGCGGCTGCGCGGGTTATTGAGGGAGCGGTTTGGAGCTTCCACATAACACCTATCCTGCGCAGACTGCACTGGCTACCTGTTGTTTTCCGGGTGCGCTTCAAGGTATTGGTTACCACCTTTAAAGCGCTCCATGGCTTAGGACCGGGTTATCTACGGGACCGTCTACTGCCGGCCTCTTTCTCCCATCGTCCGGTACGTTCCCACAGAGAGGGACTCCTCAGGGTGCCGTCAGCCAAACAGTGTCGACTGGCGCCCCCAGGGGGAGGGCCTTCTCTGTGGGGGCTCCGACCCTGTGGAACAAACTTCCCCTCGGACTTCGACAATTACCTGACCTTAGGACCTTTCGCCGTGAACTTATTTATTTCGTATGGCTGGACTAGCCTGATTTTTATCTCTAAATTTTAATTGAATTTATGGGTTTTTAAAGTTTTATAATTTTATGCGGGAGTATGTTATTTTAACATTTGGGCAAATTTAAATTAGCTTTTTAAGGGATGTTTTTAACTATTTTGTGTATCTGTATTTTATCTGCCTGTTCACCGCCCTGAGTCCTTCGGGAGAAGGGCGGTATACAAATTAAAATATTCATTCATTCATTCAAAAGCAACCTAACCCTAGCCCTGGCCCTGGACGAGGCAAGGGCACACGAGATGGCCACCAAAGCGGCGGAGACCCTACAGAAACCGAACACACCAAACACCGGCACGAAAGCAACGCCAGTCCACAGCGAAGTCGTCGAGGCCGAATCCGGGAGCGAGGAAGAAGAAGAGGTCTTCCATACCGGAAGGGCAAAGAGAGTCGACCGGGACGAGTGCGTGAGCTGCGGAGGCCAACACCAACGACAAAATTGCAGATTCAAGGACGCAATTTGCCGGCGGTGCGAAAAGAAAGGGCACATCGCACAGGCCTGTCGAGCCCCTCAACCGTCCCCTCAACCATCCCGCCCAAAATTCAAACCGGCCAATCAGCAGAGCGCTGGACCGACGAAACGGCCAGGGATTGGCCCATCCAAAAGAGGCGCAAAATTGAACCAAACAACTGTACGAGTGGGTCACGCATCAACGCGACTAGAAAAGAAGATATTCACATGGACGCACATCGAAGCAGTGCCATGTAAGATGGAGGTGGACACCGGCTCGTCGATCACGATCATATCCTGGGACACCGTCGCGAGGAACCTGCCAGAGGTCGCGAAACGCCAGCTGCAAACCCAAAAGCTGAGAGTGGAAGTGACTGGGGTTCACAGCAGTGGAGTCAACCTAAAAGATGAACTGCTGAAAGAGTTCGAGGACGTCTTCCAGGACTGCCTGGGCAAGTACGTGGGGACCCCTATTTCTTTTAATTTAGATCCCCAGATGGCTCCCATTAGGTTAAAGGCTAGGTGGGTCCCCTTCGCCCTTAAGCCAAAGATTGACCGGGAGTTAGACAAACTAGTAAACCAGGGCATACTAGTCCCTGTCGACCATGCCAAATGGGAGACACCGATTGTGACTTCAGTCAAACCGGATGGATCAGTCTGGATTTGCGCTGACTACAAGGCAACGCTTAACAAAGTGTTGCAAAAGAGCGCATACCCCGTTCCCGTAGTGCAACATCTGTTACACTCGTTGGGACAAGGGCAGGTCTTCGCCAAACTCGATTTGGCCCAAGCCTATCAACAATTACCCGTAGACAATGACACAGCCGAGGCGCAGACGATTGTAACACATCGAGGCGCTTTCAAATGCACTTGACTCCAGTTTGGAGTCAGCGTAGCCCCAGGGTTGTTCCAAAATCTAATGGAACGTCTGCTACAGGGAATACCGGGGGTCGTGCCATATTTTGACAATGTACTAGTTTCAGCAGAGAACCTAGATGAGTTAGGGGTCAAACTACAGAAGGTCTTGGGCATTTTCAGGTCTGCTGGACTTAAGGTCAAGCTCAACAAATGCCAGATAGGAGTTGAATCTGTAGAATTCTTGGGTTACCAAATAGACAGAGAAGGCATCCACCCCACGGAGAGCAAAGTGCGAGCCATTAAAAAGGCTCCGGCTCCCAAAAATAAGGATGAGTTACAGGCATTTTTGGGGCTTGTGAATTTCTACGCGGTTTTCTTGCGAAATAAGGCAACAGTAGCAGAGCCGCTGCACAAGCTATTGGCAAAAAAGGCTGTTTGGACGTGGGGCAAGGTTGAGGCTAGGGCATTCGAGGGCGTTAAGAACCTCTTGTCCAGTGATAGCCTGCTAATCCAATACAACGGGACATTACCACTAGTGCTAGTCTGTGATGTGTCACCCTACGCATCACAGACACCCTACAGGGGTAGACACCCTACGGGGTAGGGGCTGTCCTCAGCCATAGGCTACCGAACGGATCAGAAGCCCCCATAGCATATTTCTCCCGTACCATGTCAGCAGCAGAAAGAAACTACAGCCAGCTAGACAGAGAGGCCCTGGCCATAGTTTCGGGAGTTAAAAAATTCCATGAATACCTATTTGGGCGACAATTCGAAATAGTAACAGACCACAGACCACTATTGGGACTCCTGGCGGGGGACCGTCCAACTCCGGTTGCACTATTGCCCAGAATGACCCGTTGGACTATCTTCCTGGCGGTGTACTTGTACAAATTGTCCCACCGTCCGGGGAAGGACCTAGCACATGCAGACACTTTGAGTAGATGCCCCTTACCAGAGACGATCGAAGAGCCGACCCCAGGGACGCCCATTCTACTAATTGACTCTCTAGACTCTGGCCCGGTCACTTCTAAGGAAGTGACTAGGGCATCTTACAGAGACGTTGTCATAAGGACTGTAATCGGTTGGGTACAGAGGGGATGGCCCGATGCACCAGGCGATCGGTTCAAAGACTTTACAAAAAAACGTTCGGAACTGTCGATTCAAGGGGGTTGTCTGTTATGGGGGGATAGAGTGGTTATTCCGGAGAAACTGCGAGAAAACGTATTGGAACTGTTACATATGGGTCACCTGGGGATTGTGAGGATGAAAAGCCTGGCGAGGAGTTATGTGTGGTGGCCACAAATGGACAAAGACATTAGCGACAGGGTAGGAAAATCCCAGGCCTGCCAAGAGTCAAGGCCACTACCCCCAACAGCCCCCATAAGGGAGTGGGAGAAACCCCAGGGTCCTTGGTCCAGGATCCACATAGACTTTGCGGGGCCATTCCATGGGCAAACCTTTTTAATCGTGGTAGATGCATTTTCAAAGTGGCTAGAAATCTTGCTCATGAAATCCACAACAGCCGAAGCCGTAATTACAACATTGCGGCACCTTTTAGTAATACACGGGTTGCCCGACACCCTAGTGTCCGACAACGGCCCGCAATTCACAGCTACCCAATTCGAGGGGTACTTAGCAGAAGAGGGCATCCGACATGTCCTCTCGGCGCCTTTCCACCCGGCGACGAACGGACTTGCAGAACGACTCGTTCGCAGTGCCAAGGAAGTGCTATCTAGAATAAACCCGGTGATTGGCAAGCCAAAATCGATACCTTTCTAGCGGTACAACACAGAACCCCCTGTGTAGCCACAGGGCGCAGCCCATCAGAACTATTGATGGGTAGGAAACTCAGGTGTCCCTTAGATCGATTAAACCCAACATACTCCCCTGACAGGTACCAAGGCATCCAGGAAAAAAACCAGGGAAATGGCAACGGGTGATTTAGTGTGGGCACATAACTATAGTGAAGGCCCAGCATGGCTTAAAGGAACAATCACTGAGTAACAGGTCCAAAATCATATATAGGGGATGGTCGAGTATGGAGGCGCCACATAGATCAATTATGAAAAAGGGTACAAAACAAACCAGAAACTGCACAACCAGACCCTGACTACCAAATATTTGAACCAACAGCTAACTCAAACCCGCGGCGATCGGAGGACTTATCTGAACTTGAAGAAGTCCAGCGACGCCAACCGGCTCCTCCAGAAGACTGCAGGGACGACTCTGCAAGTAATCCAGGGCCGGATGGCCCAGAGGAGGAGCTGGGAGGAACAAACAGTCCCTCCGACCAGCTCGATTCACTCCCAGGGAATGAATTGCGCAGGTCAGAAAGAGTTAGGAGACACCCTGTCTACCTGCGTGACTACGTGGAAAAATAACATGCAAATTCCATGCAAAAAGTGGCACAATGCGTTCTGAGAGGGGAAGAGTGTTATGTATTTGAACTTTAGGAGGGAAGTTTGGGTGGGAACAAGCACGTTGCTGATTGGCTGATGCCTCAGCCAAAATAGTATTTAAAGAGGGGTTTTGCCTGTTGGTCTTTTGCTGGGTCACAATAAACTAAAGAGCTGTTGTCACTTGTATGGTCTCCTGCCTCTTCATTGCCCAAACTTAACATATGTGTTTTACTTTTCCCATACCACGTAAATGCATGCCACCCCAATTGTAAGTCATGTCCTTCTAAAGTCAATATTCTTTTGTTCTTCAAGCTTATCCACTCTTTCACCCATGTGAATGCTGAGGCCTGGTAATACAGCTCCCAATCTGGTAGTCCAAACTCCGCTTATTTTTAGTGTCTTCTAACATTTTCAGTTGGATCCTTGGTTTTTTGCCTTGCCAGACAAACTTTAAAATCAATTTGTTTAGGTCCTCAAAAAACCTTTTTCCTAGTTTTATCAGAATTGCTTGAAATAAAAATAGCAATTTCGGTAGAACATTCATTTTTGTTGTGGCTCACAATTTTTTTTTTGTTTCACAACCAATTTCCCCTTCTCCATCATTTTTTTTTTTTTTTTGTAAAGTGCCAAGTTTACAAAATTAGGTTCGGGTCATGACTAAATCAGTTTGTGACCAAAGTTATGGTCGTGACTAGAGGTTCTACTGTACATTCCCAGAAATGCTTCACTCAGATTTGAAATTTATTTTTTTTAACAGAGACTTTGTTTGTACCCCCATTCAAGAGGTTGAAGACTATGGATATGATTCATAGCAGCTCTCTCGTCTTCACCCTACAGAAATGCTGATTTAATCTTTTATTTTGTGTGATAAATTGCAAATTGCAAGATATTCACATAACTTTTTGGGTATTCTTTGATACCAGGATGAATGAAATGAAGTAAAATGAGATCAATTTTCTGAATGGTTCAGATGCTTAGGAAAGGGTACGGAGATCTTGTTGGTTTAACCAAATTAGGCCTTATAATACAATCCTCTAGTGGTTTCTACCTGAACATGACAAGAAATTATGGCACCAGTTTAAAACAAGTCTAATCAAAAGTACTTAAGGAAGAGGGGTCAGTACCGAGGCTGGTAACCTCTGTAATAGTGCCTGAAGCTTTTAATTATCATAATAGAACATTTGTCATTTGTCATTTGTCATCATAATAGAACATTTGTTCTATTGTCCAAATGTTTATAGAACATTTGGAGTCAGTATGGAGAGAGACTTGCTTGTTTAAAATGGATGTTCGTGACACCATGTGTAGGGGGATGGTTTAGTCACTTTTGATGGATTAAATAACACCCACAATTTAAATTTCCCTATTTCTGGTGAAATAAATAGAGCACTCTAGGATTGCCAGTGTAAAATCCACCATTACAGGCAGCCGACTTTGCATGCAATACCATTCAGGGCAGGCTTTGAGTTATGTGTTCATTAAGCATTTGATTTCTTCATTGGTAATTTTGTTCACCGTAAGCCTCATAATAAAGCTTTGGCCCATTTAACCTAAAGAATTTTTGCCTGCTTGTCCTTTGGCTGTTCCTGCAATGAGAGAATTTAATTAAGACCCTGATTTGACTATACCTATTGAAGCTGGTTAGGATGTGCAAATCTTCTCTTGATTTACAAGGTCATTATGGTTGAATTCAATACTTGATGAGATTATACTAATTAAAATGGAAGGTAGTTGATCACTGATGAAATTAATGGAAGATAAAATATACAAACTGGTTTGCACAAACAAAAAAAGTTCTATTTCAATGTCACAACTTTCTTCTTATATTAAATTGTGGTAGAATTTGAGGGATGTGCACATGCAACCATTCTGCATGATTTTTATATCCTTACCTTTTACTGCAGCCGTTTCCAATCCTGAAAAAATGCTTATAGCCACTGGTCCTTATAGGCATGCTGAGAGGTTGACATGATAGGGCAGATTTTAAATAAATCTTTCTCCTTCAACCAGAAAAGTCTTCCTGTAGAAGCTCCTTATAAAGAATAAAGGGTTCAGACACTTTATTTTGTTTGGTAAAGAACAATATCTGATCCATGCAATACGATTCTGGGAACCAAACACTCAGAAAACAACTGAATCTCTTCCAGCATGATTAATCAGTGAGCAGAACTGGCATTAAACTGAAACTATGTCTTTGATCAATACCTATAAACTGCATTCTAGAAGCAGGTCACAGAGAAATTTATTTTCTCCTAAATAATATATGATATTCATTTTAAAATTCTAGTCATATGAATTGAAAAAAAACCCCACTTAAATTAACTTAAATCAGATTTTGTCTTTCTTGACCTCCTGTCTTTTTCATTTTTATTTAATAAGAATGTCTCTTTGAGTATTAATAAATTGACTATAACACGATTACTTTGATCTCTATATTACTTAAAAGCATATTACCCTATATTACTATGGAACATATTACTCGGTTCCCTGACACCAGAACTACCATTGCTAATTATATGAGACACATATTCCTCAATGTGGAATTAAAATGTTTAAGTTTTCATTCCTCTGTCCTCAGCATGAGTTCATGCATCCTCTTGTCTGTCAGTAATGCCCATGCAATGTTGTTTTGAAACATGGTGTGTGTAAAAAGACCTAGCACTTACTGCAAATGTTTGGATACACACTTAATCAATATGTACAATATGATTTGCTAACAAGATCCTTATATTATGAATCTGTGATTTAATTGTAGTTCTTTTTTTTGTATATTAGATCATTGTCATCTTCATCACCATCACTATTATATTTATCAAGATGTGATACTGAATTACAGACATTCCCATTTAATATCCAGTCCAATAAAGGCAAATTTGTAAGCCCAGCCATATGCATTTAAAACAACATACTAACATATGGCAATAAGCATATACAACCATAGTTAATATATTATGTAAATAACAAGAAAATTCTGATTCATTGAGATGAGCTGTGAGTTCCAATGTATTTATTTATTTATTTATTTATTTATTTATTTATTTATTTATTTATTTATTTATTTATTTATTTATTTATTTATTTATTTATTTATGGGTCCTGATGCGTAGAACAATTCCTACACCATACCCCACTGTGCCCCCCACCCCCCAGTTCCTTGTTTTCTACTGGAGAAACTTTGTAAGACAAAACACATGGCTGTGGGGAAAGTGCCAGGCCATGTGTTATCCATAGCTTCAAGAAAAACCTTGGATCCAATCTCTGCCTCTAAACACACCAATCTCCTACAAAGTCATTTCCTGGATAGTCCATGTAGCTGAGCATTCAGTAATTGATACAGCTGGAGCTGCTATAGAGACAGTGTCTTTTGATCTCATGCTATGTTCTGTAAAGTGGTCTATACCGGGGTCTCCAACCTTGACAACTTTAAGAGTTGTGGACTTCAACTCCCAGAATTCCTTAGCCAGCTTTGCTGGCTGAGGAATTCTGGGAGTTGAAGTCTACAAGTCTTAAAGTTGCCAAGGTTGGAGACCCCTGGTCTATACTATACGGGCTGCATTCCTTTCAAAGCATTCTGAATAACCAGGTTCAGCAAGCAAGTGAAGTACAGGATGCTAATCAGAGGCATCAGGTTTTACCGTGGCCATCATAGTCCTCATCAGTCATCTGAAATTAAGTATGAATTTAATACTATTTTCTAAGCCAGCTGTTGTCTCCTGTGTTCTAATTTGTCCTTGAAAACCTTGGGTGGAGCATTTGGGTTAAAAACATAAGCAAGCCTTGTGTTTGATAGTTTGTTAATTGTTTAGAATAACCCCAAGCATGTTAGTATGCTTTTCGAGTACAGATTTTACAATTTTACAAATTGTGTTATTTCTGGTTTTAATTATGTATTCTGCATAGAATTACTTTGTCAGATGGGTAGAAATTACTTAAACAAATAAATAATATGAAATATTATATAAATAGAGAATATAAATAAATCTGCCAATGAAGGATTACTTGGAAGGAAACAGTAAAATTCCCTGTTCTACAAAGTTACTCTCCATCACCTCCTTTGATGCAGGTCACAAAGGAGTTGCCCAAATCTTCACAATATTGAACCCAAGCACATCAGGAAGGAATGGAAAGAGACAAGACAACTTTGGCAGTGTGGAAAAGTCACTTTACTGAAGGTGGATGTATACCAAAGCAAAAAAGATCAGCAAAATGTTCTTTAATTCTCTCTCACACACAAACATTTTTTTGGGAAAATTGATTTTAAGATTTGATTGAATCTCACTTCAACTGAAACTTTGCATATCCTTAGTAGTTCCAACATCTTTTCTCAAATTTCCTAAATATTTGCTAAGTGTTCAGTACATGCAATATATAATACTAATCCAAATTTCTTCATAACCATAGTGTGTAGTGCAATCCCTATTTGCACGAAACAGCCAACTGATTCAGTCTGAATAATTTTTATTGATACATTTTAACAATGCGGCATTATTCTCACATATCTTTTCTTGAATGTAATGCATTATATTTATTTCTGACTGTCCTTGTAAAGGTAAATGAGAATGGATTTTATATCAATATTAGTGTATCCCATTGCAAATTTGTAGTAATATCTCTTATTCAACTCCCTCCTCCCTTCAATTACATGTTTCATTTCCAGACAAATCTGTTTTCCTCTATGTGGACAACAAAAGATGCTGGAAATAAAATGACTTTCTTGTTCCTGCCAGCATTGCTTTGATAACCATTTCAATAACACAATCATCACAGTTGTCAAACTCTTGATCCATTATGCTTCCAAGAAATACATCAAGAGAAGTTACTGGCTTAGACATATCAGACACTTGATGGCACCTTGTAAATTTTATTACAGTTGCCCTGCTACAGTAAAGTTGTGCTAGCATTTTCATTATAATCCTAATTTTGAAGGGGCCATAAATATTAGAAAGGAACTCAGATTGTATAGAATACAAGGTCATCCCTCCAAGTGCTATTTTAAAAATAACATTTTGAAGAAATATGTATAAATTAAGAAGATTGACCATTAAAAAGTATTAAAAAGAGCCGAGGTGGCACAGTGCTTAGAGTGCAGTACTACAGGCTATTTCAGCTGACTGCTAGCTGCAGTTCGGCAGTTCAAATCTCACTGGCTCAAGGTTGACTCAGCCTTCCTTCCTTTCAAGGTGGGTAAAATGAGGACCCAGATTGTTGGGGGCAATATGCTGACTCTGTAAACTGCTTAGAGAGGGCTGTAAAAGTACTATGAAGTGATATATAAGTCTAAGTGCTATTGCTATTGCTATTAAAAAGCTTCCTTTCTTTGGATATGAACATCTATAATATAGAAGTTATTCTTTGAAAGGAGGGAGGATCATATGGTGAATATGTTGTTCATTCATAGTGAAACAGGCTACATTTTTAATATTCGTTTAATGCTAAATTTGGATTTAAGATCTACATCCAACACTTTATTTCCAAACAATCATGATTTTAATAAATCTTCCAGAAAGGATGAAAGATTATAAAATGTGTTTATGATTAAAACTGGGAAGAAACTAATAAAAATATATTTGGATTGGTTAAAAGAATGGGTGAACCTTCAGAATAAGGCCGTGAATTAAGATTTGGATGGCATAGTTACTTATGATATGACAAAGTTAAAATAAGTGTTGACTTCAACAATCATTTTGTCAGACATGTTATTTTGAGAATTTGGAATAAATATAAAATACAGTTTTCCACAAAGGTGCCCCTTTGGGTTTCCACACAGGAAGCTTTTTTAAAGAAAAGAAATGGTGATGAGGCCGAACTGGTGGACTTATGGTAAAATAATATCTTTTAACTTAGGGGACCCTACCCTCAAATCTAAGGAGGAGCTAGAATCAGAAGGTCATGTTTGTCATTAGTTTACATATTTACAACTGAAAGAAAGATTTAAATTAGATAAAAAGAAACATAGGTTTATCTTTGTTAAAAATGAATTGGAAGCTTTACTGTGTGGGTAGTTATGAACATATTATTGCTAAGGTCTATAAAGTGTTATTGAATTTAAACCTGAAAAACAAACAAGTAAAGCATTGTATGATTCAGTGGACAAGGAATTTTGGATATAATATAATGCTTGAACAATGGGATAATATGCGGAATAAAGGTTTAAAGTTTACATTAAACTATATTTTAAAAGACAATTTCTATAAGATGATATGATCGTTGATATTTAACTCCAGATAAATTGTCAATAATGTATAAAGGCACTTCAAATGAATGTTGGAATTGTAAATGTAAAGAAGGGACTTTTTATCATTTATGGTGGACCTGTGATAAAGCAAAGAAATATTGGAGTAGGATTTGTATCTTAATAGAGAAAATTATTAAAGTGAATATAGAAAGAAAACCAGAGACTTTTCTTTTGGGTTTAATGGAACAAGACTTAGAAAAAAAAATCAGAACTTTGTTGTTATATATATTGACAGCAGCAAGACTACTTTATGCACAGAAATGGAAGGTCATCTCGATCATCACAATGGATAAATGGCTGCAAAAACTGATGGAGTTAGCAGAGATGGCTAAATTGACTGTTTTGATTAAAGAAAAAAAAACACAAATACTTTTATTTCTACTTGGAAACCGCTTCTGAACTTTGTGCTTGAGGTGGGAAAAAATGAAACTTTGATTTTGGGTTTTACAGATTAGATAGATTTGTTGGTATAGAAATGGCTAGCTTATATTACTATGAAATAGTAAAAAGTTGAGGGTAGATGTTAATGCCTTATTTTATTGCACCAAAGGAGTTGGAAGTCAATGCACTTTTCCCCCTTGTTTTCTCTCACTATCCACTTCCCTTTTTCATTCCCTAATTTCCCTAATATTTATTTTTGTATTCTCTTTATATGTCACATTACAAATTAATAAAAAACTGTATCAATAAAAAAGATATATTTATTTGAATTTTATATCTCTTAAATAAGTATGCAGAATTTTTTTTCTAATTTTCCAATTATTATCGGCATTTGTTACTACAAATATGAGCCAGCAGTGTTCTGCATCTGCCAAAAAAAACCCTAAAAAACCTAACACAGTTGTGGGTTGTATTAATAGCAAGATAGAATCAAGCTCACATGAAGTGTTAGTCCTACTTTATGATGCCTTGGTAAGACCACACTTGGAATATTCCATCTAGTTTTGGTCTCCACAATATAAAATAGATGGTGAGACTCTAGAAAAAATACAAAGAAGAACAACAAAGATGATTAGGGGACTGAAAGCTAAAACATATTAAGAATGGTTGCAGGAATTGTGTTTATCTAATTTAATGAAAAGAAGGACTAGGGGTAACATGATAGCAGTGTTCCAATATCCAAGAACTTCCAATTCCAAGAAGGACAACTGGGAGGGGAGGACAAAAGGAGTTACCTTCACCAGAGGCAGTCATTGGAAAGAATGGAGAGAGGAGCTGGTGACGTTCGAAGATCAAAGAAGGGGGAAATCATGACTGAGCCAATTTCTTCATGAGACAAACCATGCGGTTCATGATAGATGCCTTCAGAACCTAAAAGTAAGAGAAGCTCTGGGTCAGAGGTCAAGTAGCTACAGGCATCAGAGCCAGTCAGAGGAGAGGGAAGGGGAACCCTCATCCCTGGACAAGGGCCAAATTCAACTACATCGATCCTCAGCTGGCTTCAAGTGTGGGAGAGAGGGGCACTGAGCAGCAGAATGCTGAGCAAACCGCCCCATCAAAAAAGCAGAGACAACCCTGGCAGGGAACCCAGTGAAAGCACAACATGGGCAAAGGAGTGAGCACTAAGAACCTTGGAAGTCATGGAGTTCACTTCTCCTCCCTCATCAAGAGGAGAGAACTCCGACCCTTCCTGAGGAAATCAGGGATCGACAGCAGATCAGATGAAGATTCCCTAGTAAGTGGCCCCATCAACCCTGTAACAATGCCCATAGAATTAAGGCTTTCTGGGACTGGGCAGACCACTCACTTAAAAGCCCTTTTAGACTCTGGGTGCTGTAGATGCCTGGTAAGCCTGGCGCTGGTGCAGAAACTGGGGATTCATGTAAGAAAACTCAAAACCCTAATTGCATTCTGATCCAGCCAACTGGATGGATCAGTGGCAGGGGCATACCTGCTGCATTTGCTACCAAGCCATTGGGGATGGAGATGAGGCCCATTCAGAAACTCTAACCTTTATAGTCACCTATGGCCTCTTGTCTTGGGGCTAGACTGGCTGAAACAATGGAATCCACATATGGACTGAAGAAAGGGCCTGCTAAAATTCCTGCCAACCAGGAAATCCCAGTGTAGGCAGGAATGTGTGACCTCTAGAAAACTAGATAATCTCCATGCCTTCATTGATAAAAATTTGGCATGGGTTTTATCCAACTGGCTAGACCATGAGTGGCTGCCCCAGTTTTATTTAAAGAGAAGAAAGATGGCTCTTTATATATCTGTGTAGATTACTGTGATCTGAATGCTGTTTGTGTGGAAAATATGTACCTCCTTTCCCTCATGAAGGACATGTTGGCTCATTTGGCGAGGGGGATGATATTTACAAAACTGGACTTGCGGGAGGCATACTATTATGTTAGAAGTCAGGAGGGGGATGAGTGGAAGACTGCTTTTAATTGCCAACTTGTCTGTTTTCAATTTTGAGTGCTCCCATTTGGCCTAAAGGGGGTGCCTGAGGTATTCATGCAATTGATAAACAAGGGTCTACATGAGCACCTATACAAGCACATTTTAGTCTATCTAAACAACATTTTAATCTACTCTGAAATGAAAGCTGAGCACATGCAACTAGTTACAGCTGTCCTACAGAAGCTCTGGGATGCTAGACTATACATTAAGCTGTCCAAATGTGAATTCCATAAGAACAAACTTTCTGGGCTACTGAATATCCTATGCGGGGGTTGAAATGGACCCAGAGAAAGTGAGGGCTGTTCTAGACTGGGCACCGCCCTGAACTAAAGCAATTACAGAGTTGGCTAGAATTTGTCAACTTTTACAGGCAGTTTATTCCCTCTTTTGCTCAGATTGACCTCCCCATCATAAACTTACTGAAAACCAAAGGGGGAGGAAAACCTAGCCTACCCAACCGCTGAAATGGACTATGGAGTGCCAAACAGCATTCAAAAAACTTAAATGGCTTTTTGCGGACAAGCCAATGCTAAAACACCCAGACACAAACAAGCCATTTGTTATCTAAGCAGATGCCAGTGATGTGACTGTGGGGGCCGTACCATTGCAAGAAAATGAGTGTGGGCAGTTGCAGCCTTGCACATACATGTCTAAAAAATTAACCGAGACTGAACAATACTGGGCTTTCTGGGAAAAGGAGACCTATGATGGGCACTCCTTTCCTGGAGACACTTTCTGGAGGGAAGTAAAAACACTTGCCAGGTCTGGACAGATCACAAAAACCTAGAAGCCTTAAAGACACCCCTCCTGAAAGCTTTCACCCAAACAGGCATGGTGGGCCTCATAATTCTGTCGTGTAATAACACTTTACACTGCTTTCCAGGAGGAAAAAAATTCCTTGCCAATTCATTGTCAAGAATGCCTCAATACAATAACACCAAAGTGGAAGTTATTAAACCAATGCTCCCTTGCACCAGCTAGTTGCTCGAGTAACATGAGGGCACAAGCAATGGGGAAATCACCTGTGGATGGAGTTATAGCAGACACATTTAAAGTTACCCTGAACGATGACGCCTGATTTAATGCCTATAAAAATGTATGTTCCACTCAGAATGAAGTAGGGACCAAGCTGTATGTACCTGCCAGTCAAAGATTGAAAATTATTCAAACATGACATCAAAAAGATAGGATACTCTGGATTTGTAAATCACTACACCTAATAAAGAGGCAATTCTGGTGGCCTTCCCTCATGAAGGACATTGAAAGCTACATATCCAACTGCCCTATCTGTGCTTTGGCCAAGTGTAGGCAAGGGAAGATACCAGGCCTCCTTGAAAAGGTAGCTGAGCCTTCAGCACGCTGGATAGAGATCTCTATGGATTGGATTGTAGAGATTCCTGAAAGTTCAGGAAACACAGTCATTTGGGTTGTGACAGATCTGTTCTCCAAGCAGGTCCATTTGATTCCTTGACAAAAAATCCCTACAGCTAAAGCCCTGGCCAAACTGTTCGTGCATCACATTTATCAGTTACATGGTGCCCCACAATGAATAATTTCAGATAAGGGGGTCTAATTCATCTCAAAATTTTGGAGGGTCATTTTGGATCTATTTGGTACCAAACAGGGACTGAGTTCATTGCACCATCCTCAAATGAATGGGGGCTATAGAGAACCAATTCAGTTGTAGAGCAGTACCTGAATTTTTTAATCAATTATCACCAAGATAATTGGACTGACCTGTTGCCATTCACTGAAGTGGCCTACAACAATGCAGTGCACAGTAGCAGTGGTTTCATTCCATTCCAAGTCACTACTGGACAGCAATTTAAGCCTATGCCTGAATTGCCAGTAAAAGATCCAGTAGTTCCTTTGGTGAAGGAATGGTTACAAAACACCTGGCCAGTTGTTTGTAAGGCCCTGGATAATGCTAATAGCGGAATAGCTCAGGCTGTTACGAAGCCTGTTATTAGAACACAGTAGCCTGCAATTACTGCAGGTTCAAGCCCGGCCCAAGGTTGACTCAGCCTTCCATCCTTTATAAGGTAGGTAAAATGAGGACCCAGATTGTTGGGGGGGGCAATAAGTTGACTTTGTAAAAAATATACAAATAGAATGAGACTATTGCCTTATACACTGTAAGCCGCCCTGAGTCTTTGGAGAAGGGCGGGATATAAATGTAAACAAAAAAAACAAAAAAAAAGGTCACTTACAAAATCGAAGCTGACAAGAACCGAACTGATCAAAGGAGTTTAAAATTGGGATTGTGTTTATTTGTCCTCATGGTTCCTCCAATCTTTACAATCCTCTAAAAAACTGGGCCCTAAATTTGTAGGTCCCTTCCCTATTAAACACATTATCAGTCCAGTCAACTGGAGTTGCCTATGTCGCTGAAATGGTCCACCCAGTTTTCCATCACAGCTTGTTAAAACCCAAGTCAACCTTGCCTTTACAGCTGACCCCCTCCTCCTGTTCCCAAACCATTTATGATTGAAGGTGAACAGCATTTTGAGATTAAGCAGATTCTTGACTCATGGGTTCATAGAGGGAAGGTTCAATACCTGGTGGCATGGAACAACTGGTGGCATTTCCCAGGTTCTCAGAGTGAGTGGGTTGATAAATCTCACGTCAGAGCCCCTACATTGCTCAAACACCTCTATACCCAATATCCTAACAAACCAAAATGATTGTACTCTCCTTGGTTTCCTTTCCATTTTTTCTTGCAGGTGTGGATCTCCTTCTTCTTGGGCAATATTTATTTATTTCATTTTATTTATTTTATTTATTTCATTAAGCATGTATTTGATAACCGATACAAGTGTAAACATAATTATGAATACATAAAATGGATACGAATAAAAGGAAACATTAGGACAGGGATGGTAGGCACGCTGTTGCTTATGCATGCCCTTTAAAGGCCTGTTAGGAATGGGGTGTGGTCTATAGTAGACAGTCTAAGGTTAAAGTTTTGGGGGTTTGGGGAAGAAACCAGGTAGTGCATTCCGGGCATTGACAACTCTGTTACTGAAGTCGTATTTTCTGCAAACAAGACTGGATCGGTTTACCATCAGTTTGTATCTATTGTATGGTCTTGTATTGTTTTGGTTGAAGCTGAAGTATTCATTGATAGGTAGGACATTGTAGCAGATGATTTTATGTACTACGCTTAGGTCAGACCTAAGATGGTGTAGTTCTAAGATGTCTAAGCCCAAAATGCAGTGCAGGTTCCAGACAGATGAGTTGTATTCAAAAATTGGTCTGGCAAAAGTTTTGTATGCCTTAGTTTGCAGTTCAATATTACTGGAAAAAATGCTATGCAAGATTAGGTTAAGAACTCTTAGCACTTTTTTAGCAATGCTGTTACAGGGAGCTCTGGCACTTAAATCATTTGAGATGCATACTCCAAGGTCTTTGACAGAATGAGGGTTGTCTGTTAGGTCGTATCCAACCAGCTTGTTTTTTGTGTTCTGATTGTTTTGCCAATGTGTAAGACAAACCATTTATTGGTTGAGATTTGGAGTTGTCAATTGTTTGACCATTCTGACACATAGTCAGGGTCTTTTTGTAGAGTAGCAGCATTGTTAGTGGTGTTGAATAGTTTTACATCATCAGCAAAGAGAACACAGTTGCTTATAATATGATCGCAAAGATCATTTATATAAAGTATAAAGAGTGTGGGTCCTAAAATGCTACCTTGGGGGACACCACTGTTAACAGGTGTAGTGTTAGATAAGGCGTTCTCTATTTTGATTACTTGTTACCTGTTTAATAGGAACACACCTATCCACTTATGTAGGAATCCGGAAATGCCATAAGATTTTAGTTTTAGAAGTACTTGTTGCGTACCAGTGAATCGAAGGCTTTACAGAAGTGTATATAAATAGCATCTATTGATTTACTCTGGTTGAATTTTGAAGTCCATATGTTTTTGCAGTGTAAGAGTTGCAGATTGCAGTACAATATTTTTCTGAAGCCAAATTGCTTGTTAGACAGTAGGTTGTTAGTCTCTAACTAGAGGGTAATGGATTGGTTTATAATTGATTCCATGACTTGGCAGGTAACACAACATAATGAGATTGGTCTATAATTATCAACTAGGCTGGGGTCACCCTTTTTGAAGATAGGGATGACCGTGACTAGTGACCATAAATTAGATAAGAAGCTGGTTTTGAAAGATATTTCATAGATTATGCTAAATGGTTCTGCTATGGTGGTTGAGAGCTTCTTTAGGAAGTAGGCACATAATCCATCAGGGCCAATCGATAGAGATGGTTTTAGGTTGCGTAGTGCCTTTTCAACAGCATCTTTTGTGAAATCGACATGTTGTAGATCGTTGTGAGTAGTTGTGGTATAATTGGAAAATGAGGGCCATGAGCCATTGCTGTTTTCAAAGACTGAACCAAAGAATGTGTTGAAGAGGTTGGCTTTAACGGTTTCATTGTTACAATCTTTCCCATTTGGTCCTTTTAGTGGTGGAATGGATCTTGAGTCTTTAAGTTTGTAGAAGGCCTGGGTGGATTTAGTGCATATTAGGTTTTCCTCTTTTTGTTGTGATAACTGATTCATTCTGCTTTTATCTGTCAGCATAAGGTTTTGTAGCAACTTTTGAAGTTAGCTACATAGCCAGTTTTGTTTTTGCGCCAAAGAGGATTTTTTTTTGGTCTGAAACTTACTTATTGTTATGGGTAATTTATTAAAAAATGGTCTTTGGCAGTGATCCAGCAGTGAATAGAGTTTGCCAATCAAGAGATGAAAGGTCGTCAGTTATGAGATCATAGTTGGCTTTTCTAAAGTTATACTTTGGGATTCTGTCATTATGATTGTCTATGTGAGGACATATGTTGAGATAAAAGTCTATCATGCTATGGTCACTGTTGGAAAAGGGTTCTTTTATTTGTAGTCCATAAATGGAGTTTAAACTGTTGCAGAAGATAAGATCAAAAGCATTTCAGGTCCTTGTTGGAATGCTGCCATTCTGGAAGAGATGGGGGAGGAATAAGACATAGTTTACATGCTTTTGCTGTGACTGCTTAGAAAGCTTGAGGGAGAAGAGGTGTTCAAGGCTGCAGTGTCCCGAGGATGGCACCTCGGCAAAGTCAAAATACCTTTGCGGCAGATAACTGGCCACCAATGGGATATTGGGGTGGAGATTGAAGGAGAAAATTAGCGTTACACTTTTCTTATTTTCAGTTTCTGCCTGAGTTTTTGACAATCACTCTCTCTCAGTAGAAGTTCTTTTTGAAATGTTACTGGTTTCAAGAGTTTTGCTTTCTTGGGAGAGGAGTTGAAGCAGATCCTTACAGAAGATCACAAGTACAGGTAGTTCTCAACTTACAACAATTCACTTATTGACCGTCTAAAGTTACAACAGCACTGAAAAAAGTGACATGTTCATTTTTCACAACCGTTGCAGATCTCCATGGTCACATGATCAAAATTTGGAGGCTTAGCAATTTGTTCATATTTATGACAGTTGCAGTGTCCCAGGGTCATGTGATCACCTTTTGGAACCTTCTGACAAGCAAAGTCAATGGGGAAGGCAGATTCACTTAACAACCCTTTTACTAACTTAACAAAAGCAGAGATTCACTTAACAACAATGGCAAGAAAGATGGTAAAACAAGGCAAAATTTACTTAACAAATGTCTCACTTATCAAGAGAAATTTTGGGCTCAATTGCAGTCATAAGTCAAGGACTACCTATATACAGGAAATAGACCTGGGTCCAGAAAGAAAATGGCAAAATGAGATAGGAAAAGGTTGAGTTTTTAGGGTGACTGGAAGAAAAATCAAGCAGCAGCTTCAAAATCATAATATCAAATAGCTATAGGATTTATTGAATGTGAATGTGCTATTCCCTTTATTATGTTTGATGAAACAACTAAATATGGTTATTTTTCCTCTCACACAGATATTAAATAAACCATATTGTTCACTCAAAGAACTAAAACACTAATAAGCCAATTATTTACTTATACAGAATAGATTATCTAATGTTATTATATGCACTTTTGGTTTTTGGCATTTTGTGCTGTTAGAAATGTATTACTCAATTATTTCCTTAAGAATAGTTCCATCAATTGAAAAATTGCTATGGGCTCAACGACTTGAAAACTATGAAATTGTAAATTGGAGGTGTCTTCGGCTTTGTAAGGTTATAATGCTGGAATGAACCAATAAAGATGTTGAAATCAGGAAATAATATTAAAACTGTTATACCCATACTGCATAGTCCTATTATCATTACAGTTCACTCAACTTAATTGAGACACATTTAATAGTGAAATTAAGGTTATCTGACATTTAAAAAGATGATTAAGCTGAAAGACGTTGGATATATATTAAATATAGAATGCTAATGTAAATTAGAAGAAGAATAAATTGCATCCCAATTACTATTTTAATTTAAACTTGTGGAAGTTAATATTTTTCAAATGATAGGCAGTGATTAGGTATATATTCCCATTAATATCTCTTACATTCACACAGGAGTTCCTACAGAGGGAAAGCAAGGGGAAGCCAAAATCAGCTTGTGTATATTGGTGCTGTCACTGAAATTATGCCAACTAAGTAATACATTAAGCCAGAGGTAGGCTGCTGGGGGTTTGCAGGGGTTTGGAAGAACCTCTAGCTAAGATTCTGTGCAGTTTGGAGAACCCTCAAATCTCACTCCTGGCTGGCCCCACCGACCCCACCGTGCCCCTCCCAGGAGTCCCCATGCAGCCCGTTATGGATGCGGGTAAGTGCAGGATGTGCATGGAGGCTTGGGGAGGGTGAAAAACAGGCCTACTGAAAGTTCAGGAAGTCTGGAGTCTGGAGGGGCCATTTTCGCCTTCCCGGGGGCTCAAGGAAAGCCTCCGGAGTCTGGGGAGGGCAAAAACGCCTCCCACCATGTGGCAGGAGGCTGACTAGGCCATGCCCACCATGGTCATGCCCACCCAGCAACTGGGCAGAGAATCCCTTGCTAAAAATTTTGAAGCCCACCCCTGCATTAAGCTATGCTGCATGGGAGTTGGGGACCAATGTTGGAGGATATTATATTGGGTTATTACTGTACTGTAGGCTTTAAGTCTGATAGCTTACATTTTCAGTGGATCATGGTCTTTCAAGAAGTAAAAGTCTCAACAGAAAGAAAGAAGCATGTGTAGCCAACTATCTTTATTAGTACAGCAATTGCTATCTCTAGACAAAGGGTAGGATTTTGAATATAGTGTTCTGTAATTTACTTTTGAACTAACCCATGCTTTTTTTTATTATTGACTGGTTTAAAGTTAGGTGATTAATACACATGTCGCATCACAAAAACAGATGATTTTAGGCAATGCAATGATGTTTAACGGATGTAAATAGGCTAACTGCTTGAAAATAACAGCTTCTTGATCAATTCTCATGGATTTCTTATCAAAAAGTAGTATTCAAAAGGTTCTACTGAGAAATCCCAAGGTAAACACATTGTATTAATTTAGTGTTTTACGAAACAGAAGTATCTGGTAATTTTTTTATTACTTGCACTTTTTGGAGTTAAAGTGCAGATATCTGCTTTTTTAATATTCTTGAAGAGTTTTAATTTAACGCTTCCATTTCTTAAATTGCAAGTATGACAATTTAATTAGAGTTTAGATTTCAAGAACTGTGGGAAACCATTCGTAATCCAATTACTTCCATTTGTTTAATTGTTTAACCACTTTTCTATAATTTTCTGTAATTAAGATAATCCTTTTTCTCATTTTAGCTGTTTATTATTGGTCTATTTTATCTTTGAGGAAATCATATTGAGGTACAATTATATCAGTAATTGCCAAAAAAATTAACACGTTTAATAATCTTTTTAATGTTTATTATGTTAAAGGAGATTAGGTTAGGAAAAAAAGTCAGATGACACTAAGATTACTTGATTTCACCAAACCGCCAATTAAAACAATATAAATAGGAAAATGGGCTTTTTCAAACACATATTTTAATATTATAACTAAAATAGCTTATTCAAGTAGCATTGCATTTTTTAAAAAGAGTGATTTCTTTGTTTCTTTAGCTGATTCAGATAGTTAATGAATGCTATACTATTAATGTCAGTATGTGATTGTTGAGGTCATATGAAAATATCTGGAAATTAAAAAAGAAATTGATTACAACAGGAAACTACTGAATCATTAACTATGTATAAGAATATACATAGAAGCATTCCAAAATTATAACCACTATGGAATTATTGCTATAGTGGGAGGAGAATATTAATGTACCTTGTTTCCCTGAAAAAAAGACCTATCTTGAAAACAAACCCTAGCATGCTTTTATGTGTGTGCGTATTATAAACTCTACCCCCAAAATAAGCCCTACTTAAGAGCCTGTGCAGTCGGCTGGCCACTCATTTCATCAGGTTGCTCGTGGTACCATGGCCACGAGGTGAGGTGGGGATGTGGAGCTGCCCCACACACCCTGCACTGGCTTACGTCAGGGTCCCTGCAGCCAGGCCATCCACAACCCACACCTGCCTCATGGCGGCAGCACTGGCAGACATGCAGCAGAAGCCCACATGGCTGCTGGCCCACTTCTTCTGCTTGTTCGCGGCTGCAATGGAGCAGGAGGCTGAGTGGTGTGCTGGTGCCATGGCTGCAAAGTGAGGAAGGTGTTGGGTCATGGATGGCCTGGCTGCAGGGTCCCTAAGGTAAGCTGATGCGGAGCACGTGAGGCACTCCACACCCCCACCTCGCCTTGTGGCCATGGCAACGTCACGTCTCTCGGCCTGGTAGAGAAAAGAGCAAGGAAGATCAAGAATTGGTCAGCACCAAGTGAAGATGAACTTCATGGTTTTTGGTTGAAACATCTCTTTGGTCTATATCCACCCATTGCCAAGCAGTTTAACAACTTACTACAAGCAGGTGAAATTGAAGGATGGCTAACATCTGGGAAAACTTACCTGATAATGAAAGATACAGCAGATAGGGCAGCACCAGGCAACTACAGCCAATTACTTGTTTACCAACAACTTCCAAGTAGCTAACTGGTGTGATAGCATCTAGTTGAAAACAATCCCTTTCCATCTGAGTGGAAAGGAAACCATCCCAATAACAGAGAAACAAAAGATCAACTCCTAATTGACAAAAGATTTTGGAAAACAGCAAGAGAAGGAAGACCAACCTGAATGCAGCATGCATTGATTACAAAAAGGCATTTGACTCTCTGCCACATGACTAGATAATCAAATACTGGGAGCGGTCATAGAAAATGAAGAAGTTAAATTGCTCTGGGACTTTAGAATTCAAACAAACAGGCACTTGCCACATAACACCCAGGACTTAACAATTGTCAATAAGAAAGACAAAAAAATCTGGATAGTGGATGTGCAGTACCTGGAGACAGCAGAATAGTAGAGAAAGAACTGGAGAAGACAACAAAATACAAAGATCTACAAATAGAAATAGAAAGACAATGCAAAGGCAAGCAAGGGTAGTACCAATAGTAATAGGCGCCTTGGATATAATCCCCAAACAACTGGAACCATTGGCATTGACAAATTCGCAATCAGTCAATTGCAAAAGGCAATTGGAACAGCTTTACTTGGAACAGCTTCCATCCTGTGACAATATCTGTAACACCATCAAACATCCAGATTTGCCTATTGCAGGTCCTTGGTAAAGACTCGGTAGGTAGACAACAATGTCAAATCCAGTTTGAACATCTGGTTAACTGTGTGATTATCAATAATACTAATACTAATGATAATAATAAAGATGCAATTTTGCATTAACAAAAGTGCAACAATTGATGGAAAAATTGTTGAAGATGATGATATTGAAGAGTTGATAAAAGCAGTAACACAACAAGAAGACTACAAGTACTTAGGAGTTTTGAAAGCCTCTGACCTGTTGCACAACCAAGTCAAGGAAGCTACTTCAACAAAATACATAAAGTGAGTACAAGAAATTTTGAGATCAAAGCTGCATGGAAGAAATATCATAAAGGCAATTAACACCTGGGTAGTTCCTGTAATACAATACTCAGCTGGAATAATTGTTGGACTCAGAACTTGATAATTCCCCCAAAATAAGACCCTGTGTTATATTTTTTTGGGCTCCAAAAGACACATTAGGGCTTATTTTTGGGGAAACACAGTATCAGGGTGCTATGCAGCTAAGGGTGGGGATGGGATGGGGGAAGGGAGAGAAAAGAGGATTTTGCCCAATTTGCAGTCCCCTTTTTCCTCTGCTGTAATTCTGGCAGCTGGCAGTGCCAATTAAGCAGAGCGCTCCTTTTTCAGAAGAGTCCAGGACCCAGGACGGGGCTGGCAGATTGAGCGGGCCTTGCAAGAAAGACCTCTGGAAGGCTGATTGAGGCCCCCAAGGATAGCTGGGAACCCCAGCACCTTGGATGCCTCTCGACTGGATGGGGAAGGATGGACACTACTTGGCCTCCACTCACCCAGGTGACACATGGGGGCTGTGCAGAGCTCAGCCCATCCCTGCTTAGATGGGCACCAACTCAACTCCTGGCCATGCCATTGCAGCTGCAGAAGCCTTGAGAATGGCATGCCTCTTCTGGCCGTCTCTTCTGGCTCTGTGAAGCTCCAGTACTTGGTCAGCCCTGCTGCTCCTCCCCCTCTAGTCCTTTAGCCCAATGTCCAGAGGTCAGCCCTTCTTCTTTGGTTAGCAGGCCCTAAACAAAAGGCCTGGCTCCACTTTCGGCCTCCACAAGCAGGAGACATGACATGCCAGCCCCACCTAGATGACCCACTCCTTCCTGCCACTGCCACCACTGCTTTACAGGCCAAGTTGGAAGGTGACCACAGGGAAGAAACGACACCTGGGTCAGGCTGGAAGCACATTTGGGGTTCAGGCAGGGAAGGCAGCTTCAGTGGGCATTTCCGCATAGGACCTGGGCATTGCAATCAAACCAGCCCCTTAGCTGTGGTTTGTGTAACCTTGGTTTGCTGAGTCAGCCCTCTGGCTGATTTTGGCTTTTTTTTTTTGGCTAAACAGTATTCAAGGAGGTTGGTGGGGGCCAAGCTCTCTCTCTCTTCCTCTCTCTCCCCGCCTCCCCCCCCTTTAAAAGTAAATTTTAAATAAATCCCGGCAAATAGCATGGCCAATAGCAGCTGCACCTTCTCCCTTCCAAAACACGTTGGGATGTGATGTGAATAATACCTGGCTTGACCTGCTATTGAAATGTCTCCCTGCTCTTTCCTGAAGAGATGATGGCTCTTCTCTACATTTTGCTTCCTTCCACAATGCAAGGGATAGTTGGCAAGCCCTGTTTTTTGCTTTTGACACTCTCACCGCTCACTTGAAGCAACTGGGACTGCTCCTAGTGGCACCAGCACTGGCAGCAGTTGGAGGCAGAGGCATGGAGTTCCCCAGTCCATGTCTGGGAGCCTCTGGAGGGGGAGGAGCAGCAGACCACCATGAACTTATCTGGCTCTCAGTCCCTCCAAAGCCACCGACAGGGAAGAATCTTTGGCCTGAGCAGTTTGATACAATTTAATGCTTTTAATTTATAAATACAAAACCTGGTTCTCCTTCTCTTCTTTCTTGGCTCTGCTTTTTGCTTTTCCTTTTCCTTGTCATCTTTCCTCTGCTTCTTTCTTTCCTCCTTCTCCTGTCCCTCCTTCTCAGCATCTCTGTTGGCAGTCTTGTTGATAAGGTTGTGCAGCACCACCACCAAACAGGTGAGGCAGATGGCGGGGCACAGGTGGCTCCACACCACAACTCTTGCATGCTCACTGCCTCCAGTGCTGGCCATGCCCATCCCCTCCCCCCAGGGCTAATATTCTTAACTGGGGCTTATTTTAGGGCATAGAAGAATGCTAAAAAATCAGGCTAGGGCTTGTTTTCTGGTTGGGTCTTATTTTCAGGAAAACACAGTAAGTTGGATCAAAAGACAAGTACTAATGACAATGCACCATACTCTACACCCAAATGTGATATTGATTGATTGTACTTGACTATATCTCAGGGTGGCAGTGGACTCTTATAGGTGAAACAAACTGTGGAAGAAGAAAAACACAGCTTAAATGACTACATAAAAAAGCAAAACAGCCTCTGCTGAAGGAGGTGAACTAGGGAAACCTCTTGAAAACAACAAGATTGAAAGCAGACTATCAAAAGGAAACAACTGAGCATTGAGTTTCTAACCAGAAAAAGAAGGCTATACACAGTCAATACCTGAAGGACATTGAAGAAAAGGTAGATACAAAGCTAACATGGAGCTGGTTGAGATCAGGGGTGCTGAAGAAAGAGACTTAAGCCTTCATTTTGGCTGCCCAAGAACAATCCCTGCAGTCCAATTCTATGAAAGCAAAAATTCAGCATGTTAGTAACAACTGCAAATGCCGCTTATACAATGAGAAAGATGAAACAGTGGATCATTTTATTAGTGGTGTAGCAAAATCTCACAAACTCATTATCTACAATGTCATAATTGAGTTGTCAAAATCATACATTTGAAGCTTTGCCAGAAGTTTGGGTTTGAATGTAGTAAAAATGACTGCGAACACCAAATTGACAAAGATTTTGAAAATAAACAGGTCAAGCTCTTGTGGGACTTTTGAATCCAAACAGACAGACATCTGGCTCACAAGACACCTGACATCACTATTGTTGAATAGAAAAAAGCCTGGTTCATTGATATTGCAATACCAGGTGATGCACAAAGAGTTCCCTAAATACATGAAAAATTTGAATGTATCAGACTTTGGGGGAAAAAAAACCCACCTTACTCGGAACTACCTATATACTCAGACATTATCCTAACAGCTCTTAGGTCCTTAGTTGGGACTTAAATTGTTAGGTTTTTAGCAGTCCCAAACTGAATTGAGTTGAAAATTGTATCAAGAATAACAAGAACAACAACAACCCAAGGTAGGGGTGGAGAGGTGGCAGTTGTGATTAGAGAAGGTCTACAGCCGAGAGAGTCCACTGTGCCTCAGATAGCCGGTTGTGAATCCCTCCTTGTGAAGTGGGGCCATAGGAATCAGATGGGTTTGTTGATCACGTACCTGGCTCCTTGCTGCGTGACTACAGCCCTACCTGAGCTACTGGAGGTGCTTGCTGGAGTGGCGGTTGAGATTCCCAGACTTTTGGTCATGGGGGATTTCAACTTGCCATCGGCCGGCTTGTCATCAACGGTGGTCCAGGAGTTCCAGGCTTCCATTACGGCCTTGGACCTGATTCAAGTAACTGATGGCCCTACACACATTGAAGGAGCCACACTGGACTTGATTTTTATCTCTGGACAGTGGATTAATGATCTGGTATTAGGAGATTTAGTGACGGAACCTGTGTCATGGTCAGATCATTTTCTCCTTCGCCTGGACTTTCAGACCACCGCTCACCACCGCAGGGAGAGGGAACCAATGCGTTGGTTCCATCCCAGGCACCTGATGGACCCCGAGAGGTTCCTGACGGAGCTTGGGCCATTCCCTGAGGATCTTGCCCATGGCACGGCTGAAGAACTAGTTATGGCCTGGGAACAGGCCATGGCTGGGGCTTTGGACCGTGTCGTGCCTTTGCGGCCTCTGACCCAGTGCAGATCTCAATTGGCCCCTTGGTTCTCTGAGGAGCTGAGAGAGATGAAACGCCGGAGAAGACGCCTAGAGAGTACCTGGAGGTCCAGCCATTCCGAGGCTGATCGGACACTAGTTAGGTCTTTTTCGAAGACCTACCTAGTGGCACTGAGGGAGGCGAAACGTTCTTACGTTTCCACCCTCATTGCGTCAGCAGATAACTGCCCGGCCGCCCTGTTTCGGGTGACCCGCTCTCTCCTTCATCAGGAGGGGCGGGATGACCCCTTGCAGGGACGTGCCGAGGAGTTTAGTGGTTATCTATACGATAAAATCGTTCAGCTTCGGGATAGTTTGGACCAAAATTGCGATGATCCAAGTGAGATGACGGAGACGTGTCTTGTTGATGTTGTTTGGGATGAGTTTGATTCTGTGGCTCTCAAGGACGTGGACAGGCTACTGGGGAGGTTACATGCCACTACATGTTTTTTTTTTTTATTGAAAGAGTTTTAAAAAAACAAAAAACATTTTTCCCCCTTTTTTCCCCCTCCCTCCCAAAAAAAAAAAAAACACCCCCCTCCCTCCCCCACCCCCCGGCTTCCCGGGTCAATCACAAGGTAAAGTTATACATAAACCAAACATAGAATAAAATTTTCCCTTCCAATCCAAATAACCACATCCAAAGCTTTTCGTCTCCCAACCCCCTCCCCATTACATAAAATAACTTTCTAATTATTCAAAGGCAATCTGATATTTCTTAATCTGATATCTGTTTTGTAGATAATCAATCCATTTTTTCCATTCAATTAAATATCTTTCCTGCGTATTGTCTTTTAAAACGCTGAGATTTTAGCCATCTCAGCCAAATTAATAACTTTCAATATCCATTCTTCTATTGTAGGTATCTCTTCTTTCTTCCAGTATTGTCCAATCAACAGTCTTGCTGCTGTTATTAAGTTCAGAATCAATTTAGTCTCAATCCCTGTACAATCCGTTATAATTCCCAAAAGGAAAAATTGTGGCAGGAACTTTATCTTCTTCTTCAGTACATTTTGAATAATCCACCAAATTCTTATCCAAAAGACCTTAATTTTCTTGCAAGTCCACCAAATATGAAAATATGTAGCATCATCACAATCACACCTCCAACATTTCGCTTGGATATTAGGATACATACATGATAATTTTTTGGGATCTAAGTGCCATCTATAAAACATCTTATAAAAATTTTCCTTAAATTCTGTGCTTGTGTAAACTTAACATTTCTAACCCAAATTTTCTCCCATGTTTCCAACATTATTGGTTCCTGAATATTCTGTGCCCATTTTATCATACAATCCTTTACCAAATCCTTTTCGAATCTATTTCAAGCAACACATTATACAATCTCTTTATATGCTCCTGGGTCTGATTTCTAATTTGCTTTATTAAATTTTCCTCCTTTGCATTATACCAATTTTTTGATCTTCTTTCCATCTAGCACTTATTTGCCCATATTGAAACCAAGTATAATTCCTCCCTTCTTCATTTAATACCTGTAATGATTTTAATTGCAATCTACCTCCTTCAGCATACAAAAGTTCTTTATATGTAATCATTTCCTGTTTCTGTTCTATATTTATATTCTCTATTGCATGTCTAGGGCTCACCCATATAGGAATCTTGTAATCTAATTTATAGGAATATTTTTCCAGACCATAAAGAGCACTTCTCAACACATGATTCTTAAAAGCCCTATCCACTTTTTCCATAAAATAAATCGCATGCCATCCATATAACAAGTCATAACCTTCTATATTCAAAATTCTTTCCTCTGTTAAGTTAAACCAGTCACTTATTACTGAAAGGGTTACTGCTTCATAATATAGTTTAAAGTTAGGCATTCTTAAACCACCTCTTTCCCGTGAGTCCTGTATTATTTTCATTTTAACCCTCGCCTTTTTACCCTGCCATATAAATTTATTAATCCCACTCTGCCAATCTTCCAAATTTTTATCCTTTTTAATTATAGGTATCATCTGGAACAGAAACAAAATCTAGGTAACACATTCATTTTAATAGCCGCAATCCTTCCCAATAGGGATAACTGCAATTTCTTCCAGCCACTCATATCATTCTGAACTTTTTGCCATAGCAAGTCATAATTATTCTTATAAAGTTTCTTGTTCAATGAGCTAATATAGACCCCTAAATATTTAACCTTTTTTACTACCTCAAATCCTGTCATTTCCTCTAGTTTTTGTTTCTGTTGTATAGACATATTTTTAATTATCACTTTTGTTTTATTCTGATTTATTTTAAATCCTGATACCTTTCCATATTTATCAATTACTTCCAACAAAATCTACTTGAATTTATAGGATTCATTAACGTAACCACTACATCATCTGCAAAAGCTCTAACTTTGTACTCATATTGTCTAATCTTAATTCCCTCTATTTTCATTAATTCTCGTATTTTATCTAATAATGGTTCCAGAGTCAAAACAAACAATAATGGTGATAAGGGACATCCCTGTCTTGTTCCTTTCGCAATCTTAATAACTTCTGTCAAACTACCATTTACTATAATCTGTGCTGTTTGCTCTCCATAAATCGCTTTAATTATTCTAATAAAACAGTCTCCAAATTGCATTTTCTCTATTAATTTAAATAAAAAATCCCAATGCAATCGATCAAAGGCTTTCTCTGCATCCAAAAAAATAAGTGCCGCTGAAGTATTCTTCTTTTCCAAATATTCCAATATATTAATAATCTGTCTAACATTATTCCTCATCTGCCTCCCTTTTATAAAACCAGATTGATCAGTATGAATTCTTTGTTGTAAAACTAACATTAATCTATTTGCTATTATTTTTACAAAAATCTTATAATCATTATTTAAAAGTGAAATCGGCCTGTAGTTACCAGGTTTAGAGCAGTCTTGCTCCTCTTTCGGTATCAGTGAAATAAAAGATGTTTTCCATGACGGGGGTATTCCCACTCCTAATTGTATCTGATTAAATAATTCTTTAAGTGGGCCTAATATTTCATCCTGTGTTTTTTTATAATAAGTTGCTGTAAGACCATCTGTACCAGGGGTTTTCCCCATTTTTAATTGTTTAATTGCCTCCACTATTTCTCCAGTAGCTATCGGCCGATTCAGCTCCTCCCTCTGTTCTAATGTTAGAATATTCACCTTATAATCTTTCAAATAATCATAAATGTCCCTATCCAATATTTTGTCTTTTGCATATAGTGCAATATAAAATTCTGAGAATGCCTTTTTAATTTTATCCTGTTGGTATATCTCTTTACCTTTATATTCTATTTTTTGTATGACACGTGCTTTCTGTTTCTTCCTTAAATTATATGCCAACCATCTCCCAGGTTTATTTGCATTACAAAAGGTATTATGTTTAGCATATTGTATATTCGTTGCCACCTGGTCTGCCATTAACATATTAAATTGACTCTGTAATATTTTTATAGCCTCTTTAAGTTTATGATCTTGTGGGTTTTGAATTAATAACTGTTGCTTCCTTTGAATTTCTTCTTCCAAATATCTACGCTGCCTTTGTTTATTATTCCTTTGCCTGTTATCCAAGTAAATCAATATCCCTCTAATAAATGCTTTGCTCGCTTCCCACACAGGTGTCCCTTTGTACATATTAAAATCAAAAAATTCTTTTAACTGTTTCTTACAATAAGTTACATTATCCTCATATCTAAACAGATTTTCATTCAACCTCCATGTTCTACCACCTTTTTTCCCTTGTAATAATTCCATCCATACTGGGCTATGGTCAGTTAAACACCTCGGAAATATCTTCGTTTTCTTCACCCTAGAAAGCAAGTCATTAGAAATTAAAATAAAATCAATGCGTGAAAAAGATTGATGCCTATCAGAAAAAAAAGTAAAATCTCTCTCATCTGGATTCCGTAACCTCCATATATCTCTAAACTCAAAGTCTTCCATCATTTCAAAAAAGGATTTTGGTAATTTTGCATGTATAGGTATCTTCTTGGAGGAGGTTCTCTTATCCCTTCTTGTATCAATTACTCCATTCCAGTCTCCTAATAAAATAAACGAACTATAATCCCAGAGGGTCAACCTCTCATGTAACATTTTGTAAAACTTTTCTTGTTGCTGATTAGGTGCATAAATACCTATCAACAAAGTCTTTTTTGCATCTATCACCAGTTCAATAGCAATAAATCTTCCTTGAATATCTGCCTCAATTAGCTTAGCTGGTATATCCTTCCTGATATATACAACAATTCCATGCTTCTTTTCCAAAGCTGATGCAACAAAATGGTTACCCAATTTTGAATTAATTAAATATTTTTGGTCTGATAATTTTATATGTGTCTCTTGCAAACAAATCACATCATTTTTAAATTGTTTCAAGTAGTGAAATATTTTCCTTCTTTTCTGAGCTGAATTCAAGCCATTAACATTCCATGACAAGATTCTATTTGCCATTACTGGCCTCCTGAAGCTTTGAAGCAGACAACGGAAGCTCCTCCTCCGGTATCTTCCGTCTAGCTCCTCCCACAGCTTCCATAATGGGATCCTGACTTTTACTTTGAGACTGTTGCTCTTCTTACGCTTAAGGGCTCCTCTTGTCACCCTTTGCTCTTGTGGTTCCTCTAATACTGGCAGCAATAAAGGCTCTTGGATCACCACGCCTTCTTGAGTCTCTTGAAGTTTTTCTATCACTTCTATTTCGACTTTCAAAACTGTAGAAAGAAAATCCTTTGCCTTTAAAACAGTGTCAATTCTATATCTCCTTCCTTGATAGAATAGTGTCAGTCCAACTGGCACCTCCCATCTGAATTGAATCTGATGTTTTTTAAGTTCTTGTGTAAAAAGCAAATTCCTTCCTGTCTCTTAACATCTTTGAAGGAATCTCTTTCAACACCTTCAACTCCTGTTCTCCAATTTTAAAGTTGTCTGATATGAAACTTGCAGAATTTGATTTCTCATAGTCCTTTTCACAAAATAAACCACAATGTCCCGAGGAAGCTTTCTCAGTCTTGCAATCCAAGAATTAACTCTATATATTTTATCAATTTGGTAAGCTACCTCTTGGGGTCCACTTCAATAAATTCAGCCAATGCTTCTGATATAATTTTTCTTAAGTCTTCCACGCTCTTCTTGCATACCACGAATTCTAAGAGCTCCTTCCATAAGTTTATATTGTAATATCACAACCTGATCTTCATTTTGATCCACTTTTTTCTGAACACCTTTCATTTCGTCTTCTAAATGCTTATTTGACTGAGAGATCTGTTGCATTTCCACTTCCAATCCTTCAATTTTTTTACTCAGTCCTTGAACTGCCATAAGAATATCTTCTCTTATTTTTGCATTAAAATTCTCCATCATCTCTTTCTGCCTATCTTCAGAAAGTTTTAATTGTTCTTTCAATATTTCCTCAAGACTTGGTTCAGATCCCCTTCTTCCAGAAGGCTTTAAAGGTTTAGCTGCCATTCTGTCTTCAAAAGAATCAGGAATTCAGACTTAATAACTCTCCTTCCCTCCTTTCAGTATAAAAAAACTCCGTTTGTAACAATCCACAAGTAACGCTGCTTCATCGTACTAAAAAATTTTTACTTTCACTTTTAGACGCCATTTTAAAAGTCAATTAATCAAAGACAAAGAAAGGTTTCAAGTTTCAAAAGGAGTCGGTACTTGCCGTGCTGATTCTGCATCAAAGATCGAACGCTTGTGAAATTCCCGTCTGCTTGGAATATCAATCAATTTAATAAGTCCTCTAGAGCAGAAGCGACATTCCTCTCCTTTTTCCTGATAAAAACAGGAGCGTGCTGAAGTTGGAGGGAGTGGAATTCGGTGGGGTCATAAATCCAGGAAAATTCGCTCTTGAGAGCAAACCCCCTGTCAGACCTGCCACTCTTCCACAACTCTGATAACCTCTTTCACCCAGAGATTATGCTAAGCTCAGTGAACAGTGATTTATTTTCTGTTTCACTGACTTTTACAATCTTCTAACACAGAGTGCTCTGTTAGAGCACCCAGCAGGAGGGTGACGTCACTGGAGCCTCCATGCCACTACATGTTTACTGGACCCGTGTCCCTCCTGGCTGGTGCTGGCCACTCAGGAGGTGACACGAGGCTGGCTGTGGGGAATTATAAATGCTTCATTGTTGGAAGGGGTTTTCCCCGCCACCTTGAAAGAGGCAGTGGTGAGACCCCTCCTCAAGAAGCCTTCCCTGGACCCAGCTATTTTGGGAAATTATCGTCCAGTCTCCAACCTTTGCTTTGTGGCGAAGGTTGTAGAGAGTGTGGTGGCATGGCAGTTCCCTGGTACCTGGATGAAGCTGTCTATCTAGACCCGTTCCAGTCCAGCTTCCGGTCCGGATATAGTACGGAGACAGCTTTGGTCGCGTTGGTGGATGACTTCTGGAGGGCCAGGGATAGGGGTTGTTCCTCTGCCCTGGTCCTATTAGATCTCTCAGCGGCTTTTGATACCATCGACCATGGTATCTTACTGCACCGGTTGGAGAGCTTGGGAGTGGGAGGCACCGTTTATTGGTGGTTCTCCTCCTATCTCTCTGACCAGTCGCAGACGTGTTGACAGGAGGGCAGAGATCAACCGCGAGGCGCCTTACTTGTGGGGTGCCTCAGGGGTCGATCCTCTTGCCTCTCCTGTTCAACATCTATATGAAGCCGTTGGGCGAGGTCATCAGTAGCTTTGGGGTGAGTTACCAGCTGTACGCTGACGATACGCAGTGTACTTTTCCACCCCGGGCCACCCCAACGAAGCTGTCGAAGTACTGTCCTGGTGCCTGGAAGCCGTACGGGTCTGGATGGGGAGAAACAGACTCAAGCTCAATCCCTCCAAGACGGAGTGGCTGTGGATGCCGGCACCCCGGTACAGTCAGCTGCAACCGCAGCTGACTGTTGGGGGCGAGTAATTGGCCCCAACGGAAAGGGTGCACAACTTGGGTGTTCTCCTGGATGGATGGCTGTCGTTTGAAGATCATCTAGTGGCCATCTCCAGGAGAGCTTTTTACCAGGTGCGCTTGGTCCGCCAGTTGCACCCCTTCCTTGACCGGGATGCCTTATGCACGGTCACTCATGCTCTTGTCACTTCTCATTTGGATTATTGCAATGCTCCCAACATGGGGCTACCCTTGAAGTGCACTCGGAGGCTTCAGTTAGTTCAGAATGCAGCTGCGCGGGTGATCGAGGGAGCCACACGCTGCTCCCGTGTAACACCGCTCCTGCGCAGTCTGCACTGGCTACCTGTGGTCTTTCGGGTGCGCTTTAAGGTTTTGGTTACCACCTTTAAAGCGCTCCATGGCTTAGGACCCGGGTACTTACGGGACCGCCTGCTGTTACCTTATGCCTCCCACCGACCCGTATGCTCACACAGAGAGGGCCTTCTCAGGGTGCCGTCCGCCAAGCAATGTCGGCTGGCGGCCCCCAGGGGAAGGGCCTTCTCTGTTGGAGCACCTACCCTCTGGAACGAACTTCCCCCTGGTTTGCGTCAACTACCTGATCTTCGGACCTTTCGCTGTGAATTGAAAACGCATTTATTTATTCAAGCGGGACTGGCCTAAATCTTTTAAACTTTTTTAAATTCTAAATAATTTTAATTGGGGTATTATTTATGAATTTTATGGGTTTTAAATTTGATGGTTTTAAATTTTCGGCCATTTATGGAATATGTTATTTTAAGTCTCTGTTTTAATTTGTATATTGTATTGTTTTATAATCTGGCTATACACCACCCTGAGTCCTTCGGGAGAAGGGCGGTATAAAAATCTAAATAAATAAATAAATAAATAAATAAATAAATAAATAAATAAATAAATAAACAATATAGTATAATATACTTAACAGCTCTTAGGTCCTTGGTTAGGACTTGAACTAAGTTAAGTTTTTATCAGTCCCAGACTGTAAATGGAACTGAAGATTAAATAATAATAATAATAATAATAATAATAATAATAATAATGATGATGATGATGATGATGATGATGATGATGATGATGATAATGATAATAAACCCCCCACTGGGTGCCGCCTTGATGTGGCGGGGGGCTTAACTGCTCCAGTGAAGCTGAGAGCTATGCTGGCGGTAGTGTAAACTACCAGCAGGTCCAACCATGCCAGAGAGGTTTAGGCTGAGGAGCAGAACTAAGTGCACCCAACAACCCATGCAATGATTCATGGTGAAACACAACCAAATGAAGCCTATACCGGCTCGATCGTCACCCAGGTTAACAAGGACTGCATCAGATGTTGGGGAACCTGGGCATCTGTCGACAAGTGGGCTACAGGCCATGGGTCCCATAGCTGAGCAACCAGGGCATGGGCCTGTAGAGCTACTGGAAGCAGAACAACCTCAGAAGCAGCAGAGATACACCATGTCAGAGAACCGCAATGTAATGAAATGCTCCTACAAAGCAGAACCAGAAAAATGAGGCTATCAAAAAAGGATGTACAAATTATGAAAACAAGAATACCCAGATTCAAGGATAACTGTATTACGATTAGCTGATCAGCGAAGATTCATCACTCGGAACAAAGTGCTCAGTGAAGTCAAACTGGAAGAAATATGGAAAAATTGTGAAATGGGAACACAGACTGAACAGCAGACTGTTGAAGTAGCAGCAGAAACTACTCCAATAACATCTGGAGCAACTGAACAGCCTGAATTCGAAGAAAATGCAGATATTTTGCAAGAACAGGATCAGCAAGGGCCTGAAGCCATCATTGAAACACCAGGAGTACTCAATGCCAGGCAGCAAGAACTGAAAGTTAAAATGTTGGCACATGCTGCAACAAATGCAGAAAGAAGAAGGCTTCCAACATTGAAAACTGTGCCTAGAAAACATTGGGCGCCATTGGTGATAGATGCGAACTATGCACTTGCAGCAGTCCAGATAACATCAATTGAACAAACAAATCAGCTTGCCTACAGTGCAGCAGCTATAGTAACGGAAGAACTGGGGATTCAACAGCTGCAGCCCCCTAAAAAATTGACTGGGAAACTGCAGTGGAAAATCAGGTTGGAGTTGAAAATCAAGAGCCTGCGAGCAGATGCAAGCAACTTGAAGAATTGGCAGGAGAAAAAGCTGAAGAATAGTAAGATCAAGAAACATCTGATAAAAAAATACGGGCTCAGCATAAGAAAAATTGACGAAGCACTGGAAATTGTGAAGCAGCAGATAACAGCAACAGCAAGAAAGCCAGAGTCATCCAGTACAAACAAAATCAATTGTTCCAATCAGACCAAAGTCAGTTCTATCAGAGTCTGAACCAGATGGGGGATATGAAAATTGAAAAACCTGAGAAAACGGCAACTACCCAGTTTTGTAAAGTCCTGTGGGAGACTGAGAAAGATTATAACAAAAATGCTGGGTGGATCAGAGACTTGGAAACGAAATTCTCCAAGAACAAAATGGACCAACTGAAAATAACTACTGAAATGATAAGCAACAGAGTGAAGAAAATCAAGAACTGGACATTGCCTGGCAAAGATCAGTTGCATGGCTTTTGGCTCAAATACCTGACCAGCCTACACAGAAAAATGGCCGAACAATTCAGACAGGAAACATCAATGAATGGTTAACAGCTGGGAAAACTTATTTGATACAGAAGGATCCAGCAAAAGGGGCAACACCTGCAAATTACAGGCCAATAACGTGTCTGCCAACCATGTTCAAGCTGTTGACCAGCATCATAGCTGATAGGATCCAGGACCACCTAGAAGCAAATAACATCTTGCCAGTAGAGCAGAAAGGAAACAAACGAGGAAGCAGAGGAACAAAAGATCAGCTCCTGATTGACAAAATGATTCTAGAAAACTGCAAAAGCCAAAAAACAAATCTGCATACAACTTGGATTGACTACAAGAAAGCATTTGATTCACTACCACACAGTTGAATCATCAAGTGCCTGGACGTTATCGGAATATGTAAGTGCATCGGTAATTTCATTGCAAATATGATGAAGCACTGGAAAACTGAACAGTTTATTGGAAATGAAAACTACGGACTGGTCAACATCAGAAGAGGGATTTTCCAGGGTGATTCTTTGTCACCTCTGCTGTTCATCATTGTTATGATCCCCCTGTCAACAATTTTACAGAAAACTAACCTGGGTTATCAAATTGCTAAAAATTCACAGAAAATCTCTCACCTGCTGTACATGGATGACCTGAAGCTATATGGAAAATCAGAAATTGAAATCCAGTCACTGACCAATACAGTTCGAGTTTTCAGCACTGACATCAGCATGGAGTTCGGCCTGGAGAAATGTGCCACAGTGGCACTGAAGAAAGGGAAGATCGTAGAAAGTGATGGAATTGAAATGCCCAATGGACAAACCATCAAGTGCAACCGACCCAAAGCCTACAAATACCTGGGCATACTGCAGCTGGACAATATCAAGCATGTGCAAGTGAAAAATGTGGTCAGCAAAGAATACACGCAAAGGGTCAGGAAACTTCTAAAAAGTAAACTGAATGGCAGTAACACTATCAAGGCTATAAACAGCTGGGCCATACCCGTTATCAGATTATACTGCTGGAATTGTAAACTGGACATAGGCAGAACTGGACAGCCTGGATAGGAAAACAAGAAAACTGATGACCATAGACTATGCGCTGCACCCACGTAGTGACGTTGACAGGCTATATTTGCCCAGAAAGGTAGAGGGCAGAGGACTTTTGCAAGTGAAGCAGACAGTTGAAGAAGAGAAACATGCTCTGGCAGATTATGTGAAAGACAGTGTTGAACCAGCTTTGATAGAGGTCAACAAGAGGAAGCTGCTAAAAGTACGGCAAACCAAGTATCAATATAGGAAAACACTGATGCAAGCTTGAGCTGACAGCTGGTATAACAAAGCACTGCATGGACAGTTCCTTGAAAAGATCCAAGGAAAAATAGATGAGGAAAAGACCTGGTTATGGCTGACCATTGAAGAAAGAAACAGAAGGCCTAATTCTTGCGGCCCAAGAACAAGCCATTAGAACAAATGTAATCAAAGCCAGAATAGAAAAATCTGCTGATGATCCCAAATGCAGACTCTGCAAAGAAGCAGATGAAACCATTGATCACATACTGAGCTGTTATAAGACAATAGCTCAGACCGACTACAAACAACGTCACAACACAGTTGCTCAGATGGTCCACTGGAACTTGTGTCACAACTACCATCTGCTGTAGCAAAGAATTGGTAGGATCATAAGCCTGCAAAAGTGATTGAAAATGAGCATGCAAAACTACTGTGGGATTTCCGAATACAGACTGATAAAGTTTTGGAACACAATACCCTGGATATCACGATTGTGGAAAAGAAAAAAGTGTGGATAGTCGACATTGCTATACCTGGTGACAGCAGAATTGATGAGAAACAACTTGAAAAAGTCACCAGATATCAAGATTTGAGAATCGAATTACAGAGACTCTGGCATAAACCAGTGCAGGTAGTTCCAGTGATATTCGGCACACTGGGAGCTGTGCCTAAAGACCTAGGCAAGCACTTAAAAGCAATTGGCGCTGACAAGATCACCATTGGTCAGCTGCAGAAGGCCACCTTACTGGGATCTGCTCACATAATTTACCGATACATCACGCAGTCCTAAACACTTGGGAAGTGTTTGACTAGTGATCTGTGATATGAAATCCAGCATAGTTAACTCATTTGCTGTGTATTCTGTCATTTTATGTAAATAAAATAATAATAATAAGCTATCTTAGTATAATATTTGTCAGAAGAATAATTTTGGGTTTCAACTTGAGCTAGGGTTGCGCAAGAATAAATAAAAATGACATGCAGACAGCTGTGAGGAAAGGAAAAATATTTATTTCCAAAAGCAAAGAAGTTTGGGGGCAACTGCAGATAAATGAGATACAGTGACATTGTTTTATAGGGGAGCTTGTCCTGGGTGTGGAAGTGTGCACATGCTGATTTTAGGGTAACACTTGAGAGGTGTAGAAAGTGTGTGTAGGTACACATCATCTATGATGTTTATTTTTGTGAATATGCAATTCTACCGGGAGATCATTTCAATTAACTCTATTTGTTTTTACAGACCTTCTCCTTTGATATGTTGTTTAGACTGGTTCTCTAAACTGGAGAGATTATAAATAATCTAGGAACCTGGAACTGGATAATAAACATTCATTATGGTTTTGTTGCATGTAAGTAATAAGATTACCTAAAGTTGTATTATCATAATATTTATGCCCTTTTTGAATAGTCAGTTTTCCTTTAGAGCAGCTGTCTAAGTATTAGCCACTTTATGGAAATATTCAATCCCTTTCTTGTTTTCTAAGACCCTGCTACTATCAGTCTGATTACAATAAACAACAAAACAAAACCAAAAAAACAACAACAACCCTACCAGCTCTTATATAATGTAAGGTGTCCTTTATTAACAAAACTTAATAAGTGTGTTGTAATTGATAGGACTGCAGTGAAGTGCAGTTTGATACATTTCAGACCAAATATAAGCCAAACTTCCTATAAATACTTCTAATTGTTATCTTGATTTAGGAATATTCCTCTTGTGTAAACATTTTAAATACTAAAGCCCTTTCATTCCAATAGCCCTTGCTATTGTGGTAAAGGAATTAAATAGGAAGCAAGAGACAAATGAGGAAAATTTTGCTTCTTGTTATAAAACATTATTATATTATTTACTGATACCTACAAACTGCATCAGTATATACTATCAATTATTCTTCCATACTACTATTTTTGATACTAATAAAATAGTACTTTAGATGTATGTAAACAAACATAAAAATATAAAGGAGACCCACTAATAATTGTGTTCAATTCACATGAAATTAAGTCAAGATGAAATATCTGGAATCCAAAGTCTATGGAAGAATCATTATTTAATATCTACTGTTATTTATCTTCATATTTCATTATTTTCAGCATGGAGAAATGCAGTATATTGATTATGGTTAAACAACTTTTTGTCTATTGTGGTGTTTGCTGCTATGTCATCACATCACAGCAATTACACGGCGGTATTTCCCAGGAGAGTTTCTCACCTGCTTGTTATATGAAATCAATAATGTCTCAACAGGAATTGGAAAGACATTTTAATGTCTGCTGAAGAACATGAGACCTCCAGTGTATCTGACCATTTTGAGGATTGCTCTGAAAAGCAAAAGCAAACACTTCGTAGTGAAAATGTCATATTATTTTCTAACATAATTTTTTATTGAGAAGATAAGAGTCTCCATTGATAGGGCTAATTCAGAATAACCTTTCTAAATGTGGTGCCTTCCACATAAGTTATAACTACAAATAACACAAGAGCTACCTGACATGTTTTTTTTTCTCTTTCATATAAAAAGTTATCTCAATTTTCCCCATTTTCCCCCGATGTGCATGCTTTTGGTGGGGCTGTTAAATGAATCTTGAATATTCTCTGCACGGGCACCCAATCTGGAAATTTTCTTAGCAGTAAAATATTCTAGGAGATTTGCTTAAGAGCTTAATTATTTATATAGATAAACTTGTCCTGCCGAAAATGGTTTTTTGTTCTTCAAGAAAATCTTGTGAGTATACTTAAATCAATTTTAGGTTGCCTTTTTTGATCTAGTGTTGCTCTGTGGAAAAAGTCTTTTTGGATTCTAATTAAGGCTCTGAAGCTTTATTCGTTATATTAAGGTTCTTAAATCTTTGAAATATGTTACGTATTTCAAGACTTATGAAACAAGGGTGTTAGATTCGGGCAATAACGAGGCAGGAGACCAGGGTAGTGACAACAGCTCTTTACTATAGGGTGAACCCAGCAACCGGGCTGGGGAAAAACCTCTCCTTATATACAGTTTAACCGGCGGCTTCAACCAATCAGCAACGTGCTTGTTTCCCGCCAAAATATTTAAAGATACATTACACTCCTTCCCTCCCAGAAAACACTTTACCTATATATTTACATTATATTTACATATTACTTTTCAACGTAATCACGTAATTAGACTGGGCGTCTCCTGACTCTTTCGGACCTGCGCAGTACAGTCTCTGGGAGCGGGTTGAGTTGACCGGAGGGGCTGTTTGCTCCTCTCGGCTCCTCCTCTAGGCCATCCGGCCCTGGATTACTTGCCGAGTCGTCCCTGCCGTTTTCTACAGGAACCTGTGGGCGTCGCTGGACCTCCGGGAATTCAGTTAAGTCTTGCGACTTTCCCGGGTTTGAGTCAGCTGTTGGTTCAAACATGGAATAGTCAGGGCCTGTTTCGTCTGACTCAGGTTGTCCGGCTAATCGTTTCCTCAATTGGTCTATATGTCGCCTCCACACTCGGCCATCCGTTAACTCTACCAAGTAGGATTTGGGACCTGTTATGTTTAGAATTTTTCCTGCTACCCAGGTCGGGCCCTCACCATAGTTGTGTGCCCATACCCGGTCGCCTATCCCCATTCCTCTTGTCTTTTCGAGTCCCCCCTTGTATCCCTCCGGTGTATAGTTGGGATTTAATCGGTCTAGTGGGCACCTGAGTTTTCGGCCCATTAGTAATTCGGCAGGGCTTCTGCCGGTGGTGGCACAGGGGGTTCGGTGTTGGACGGCTAGGAAAATATCTATTTTTGATTGCCAGTCGCCTGGCTTTAGTCTGGACAATGCCTCTTTCGCGCTTCGGACGAAACGCTCTGCAAGGCCATTCGTCGCAGGGTGGAAAGGCGCCGAGAGGGCATGTCGGATGCCCTCTTCTGCCAAGTATTCCTCAAACTGTGTTGCCGTGAATTGCGGGCCGTTATCGGAAACCAATGTGTCTGGCAACCCATGTGTTGCAAATAGGTGCCGTAGGACTGAGATCACGGCTTCGGCTGTCATGGATCTCATGAGAATGATTTCCAGCCATTTGGAGTAGGCATCGACTACTACCAGGAAGGTTTGGCCGTGGAAGGGGCCGGCAAAGTCAATGTGGATTCTCGACCAGGGCCCTTGGGGTCTTTCCCATTCCCGAACCGGGGCCGTTGGGGGTAGAGGTCTGGACTCTTGGCAGGCCTGGCATTTCCCTACCCTTTCAGCAATTTCTGAGTCCATTAAGGGCCACCACACATAGCTTCTCGCTAGACCCTTCATCCTAACGATCCCTGGGTGACCCTCGTGCAGGAGATCCAACACCCTTTTTCTTAATTTCTCTGGGATCACCACTCTATCCCCCCATAGCAGGCACCCCCCTTGAGCCGACAGTTCCCCACGTTTTTTTACAAATTCTTTAAAACGCTCGCCCGGCGCAGCGGGCCACCCTCTTTGTACCCAACCGAGTACAGTCCTCAAAATAATGTCCCGGTATGATGCCCGAGCCACCTCCTTAGATGTGACTGGGCCAGAGTCTAAAGAGTCAATTAGCAGGATGGGCGTCCCCGGAGTGGGGTCTTCGATCGCCCCTGGTAGTGGGCATCTGCTTAATGCGTCCGCATGCCCCAACTCTTTTCCGGGTCGATGCTGCAGCTTGTAGGAATAAGCGGCTAAGAAGATAGTCCATCGGGTCAATCGTGGCGAAAGTGCCACAGGCGTTGGGCGGTCGCCAGCCAGTATCCCTAACAGCGGTCTATGGTCAGTAACAATTTCAAAGTCTCTACCAAAAACGTATTCGTGAAACTTTTTTACCCCTGACACAATGGCTAGCGCTTCCTTATCCAACTGGCTATAGTTCCTCTCTGTCGAGGACATCGTTCTGGAGTAGAAGGCTATTGGGGCTTCTGTGCCGTTTGGAAGTCTGTGGCTGAGCACAGCCCTCACCCCGTAAGGGGAGGCATCGCAAACCAGTAATAATGGCAATGAGCTATGATACTGAATCAGTAAGCTATCGCTCGAGAGTAGGTTTTTTACTGCTTCGAAAGCCCTAGCTTCCGACTTTCCCCAAGACCAAACAGTATTCTTTCCCAGAAGCTTATGCAGCGGCTCAGCAACGGTTGCCTTGTTTTTTAAAAAGACCGCGTAAAAATTCACTAGCCCCAGGAATGCCTGTAGCTCTGTTTTATTTTTGGGCGCTGGAGCCTTTCTTATTGCCTTGACCTTGCTTTCAGTGGGGTGAATTCCCTTCTTGTCTATTCTGTAGCCCAAGAACTCTACGGATTCTACCCCTATCTGGCATTTGTTCACTTTAACCTTTAGACCGGCTGACCGGAAAATGCCCAGAACTTTTCTCAAACGCTCCCCCAATTCTTCTAAATTTTCGGCTGATATCAATACATCATCGAAGTAGGGGACTACCCCTGGGAGCCCTTGCAGAAGTCGTTCCATTAAATTTTGGAATAGCCCCGGTGCCACACTCACCCCAAATTGTAATCGGGTACACTTGAAAGCACCTCTGTGAGTCACAATCGTTTGGGCTTCGGCTGTGGTGGCGTCTACGGGCAGTTGTTGATAGGCTTGAGCCAAGTCTAACTTTGCAAAGACTTGCCCTTGCCCCAGCGAGTGCAGCAAGTGTTGCACCATGGGAACCGGGTAAGCGCTTTTCTGTAAGGCTTTGTTTAACGTCGCCTTGTAGTCAGCGCAGATTCTAACTGACCCATCTGGTTTCACTGGGGTGACGATTGGCGTCTCCCACTTTGCGTGATCGACTGGCACCAGAATCCCCTGATTTATGAGCTTGTCTATCTCCTTGTCAATCTTAGGTTTAAGGGCAAAAGGGACTCTCCTTGCCTTTAACCTAATGGGGGCTACCTGGGGGTCTAAGTTGAAGGAAATAGGGGTCCCCTTGTACTTGCCCAGGCAGTCCTTGAAGACATCTTCAAACTCGTTCATGAGTGTGTCTTTTAGGTTACAGTCACTTCTGTAGATGCCAGTCACTCCCATGCCCAATGCACGGAACCAGTCTAGTCCCAACAGACTTGGCAGGGTCCCTTCGACTATCGTGATGGGCAGGGTCTTCTTGTGTGGTCCGTACTCGACGCGGACGGAGGTGGTCCCTCGAACAGGGATGCGATTCCCTTGGTAGTCGTGCACTCGTAGCCGTTGTGTTTGCAGTTTGCGTTTGGCGGTTTTCGGCAAAGCTTTTGCAAAAGTGTCCCAGGACATGATTGTGATCGCTGACCCTGTGTCCACTTCTAGTCGGCACGGCACTCCTTCGATCTTCGGTCTGGTGAAGATTTTCTTCTCCACCGGGTTGCTGCGGCCTATTACACGGTCGTTCGATTTGAATTCGCGCCCTTTCTGTTTTGACCAATCGCGGGTCGCCTTGCCGATCCTGCGCTCTGATTGGTCGATTTGAATTTTCGGCGGGAAGGTTGGGGTGCTCGACAGACTTGAGCCAGGTGCCCCTTCTTCTCGCACCGCCGACATGTAGCGTCCTTGAACTTGCATCGTTGGCGCTGGTGTTGCCCTCCGCAACTTCCGCATTCATCCCGGTCTTCTTTGCCCCTTCTCTCGGTGAGGCAAACTCCCTCCTCATCCTCGCCGTCTGATTCGGTCTGGATTTCTTCGTTGTGCACCGGGGTTTCTTTTGCACTCGCCGTTGGCGTGAGTGGCTTTTGTAGGGTTTCCGCCGCTTGGGTGGACATCTCATGAGCTCTGGCTTCGTCCAGAGCGTTTGCCAGCGTTAGGTTGCTTTTTGATAGCAGCCGCCTCTGCAAACGCATGTCTCTGACCCCACGGATGAGTTGCTCTAGAAGCTCCTCATCCAAATCTCGGTACCCACAGTCTTTGGAGGCTTTCCTCAGGGCGGCCATGTACTCGCTGATGGATTCGCCCTCTTGCTGTCTGCGCTCTCCAAATTCAAAACGCCGTACGTACTTGGATGGTGTTGGCGCGAAATGGTTCTTTAGAAGATTTTGCAGAGTTTGCCACGATACCGATTGTACCGGCGTTGGCTCTGCCAGGGCTTCCGTGATGTCGATGACCTCGGGACCACAGTGGCTCAGAAAATATGCCCTTTTGCGGTTGTCTGGAACTCCTTGCAGCTCATTTGCCTCCAGGAAGCTCTCGAAACGGGTCATGTACGTTCCCCATTTCTCCCTGGATGGGTCAAACGGCGCGGGCGGAGTGTAGCTGGCCATCGCTGTGATTCTGCCCTGATCTTTGCTGGGTTCGGTTCTTTCGTGTGTTCAGCTCGTTCCTGGTGCTCTTAACCTCGAGATCCCACCTTCGTCGCCAGTGTTAGATTCGGGCAATAACGAGGCAGGAGACCAGGGTAGTGACAACAGCTCTTTACTATAGGGTGAACCCAGCAACCGGGCTGGGGAAAAACCTCTCCTTATATACAGTTTAACCGGCGGCTTCAACCAATCAGCAACGTGCTTGTTTCCCGCCAAAATATTTAAAGATACATTACAAAGGGATTCTATTGCCTTAAACATTCTGAAATTATGAATAAAAAAGTCAGAATAGAATTTTTCTATTGTTAATCAATGAAAAAAGGCAATGAAAAAAATGAGCCTCCATTACCAACCAGTATGTCATAATAGTCATTGCTTCCTCTTATAATCTTGGAACAAAATAAAATATGTATCAAATCCTTAATTCATTTCCTGCACATTGTCACATCAAACATAAATTATTCTCCTGATGCTTATTGCATCTGAATTATCTAACTCCCAAGCTGACAAGAATGATTTCTCCCAGACACCATTTTCCTCATCATTTTTGATCAGATGTAAGACTCTACAAAAGCTTCCTTAGTGAATATACAAATATGATTAGTAACAATGCCATTTGAATGTCAGGCACACAATGGATCATTTTGTGAAAATGTAATTTTAGAAAGTCATGAAGGACATTTCAACTTTAGGACATTTAATTGTAAACTAGTTAAACTGACAAACTGTATTAAAAGCCTAATTTCTTTATCTGAATGGTTTAAAGATCTATTATTTATGTCTTTATGGTTTGTAAAAGCCCATTAAAAACTGTGGCTGATGTAGCATTTGTTTGTTTGCTTGTTTAGGTTTAGGAATAACTTTATATGAACTATTGGAAGTAAAATCCAATCCAGTTCCAATCGGGAAAAAGACACAGGAGCCAATGAATTTGGAGGCAGGCTGCAGAAACAGAGGTCTCCATTTATTTAGGACTCAGAAGCAATGTGACTCAGCATTGGTTCTGTGACAGCTGACAGCCTGGCAAGGGTGAACAATAAACTTAAAGAAACAAGGTCCATCCCACCACTAAAAGAACCTAATGGCAAAGAATGTACTGATGAAACAGTTAAAGCAAACCTCTTTAACACATTCTTTGGCTCAATCTTTGTAAACAGCGATGGCTCATATCCAACATTCCTCAATCGTACCAAAAATGATAACAACGACTTAACTCTTACAGACTTCATAGAAGATAATGTTGAAAAAGCTCTTCGCAACCTGAAACCATCATTATCAATTGGTCCTGATGGGCTATGTGCATACTTTTTAAAAAAACTTTCAATAAATATAGCAGAACACCTAAGCATAATCTTTAATAAAGCTTTCACGACTAGTTCCCTTCCAAAACTCTGGTCTTTAACCACAGTCATCCCTATCTTCAAAAAAGGAGACCCCAGCCTAGTTGAAAATTACAGACTTATCTCTCTATGTTGTGTCTCATGTAAAGTAATGGAATCTATCATAAACCAATCCATTACACTCCACCTTGAAACTAATAACCTACTCTCTAATAAACAATTTGGTTTCAGAAAAAAATTATCTTGTAACTTACAACTACTCCACTGCAAAAACATATGGACTACCAACCTTGATCAAGGAAAAGCAATAGATACAATCTACATAGACTTCTGCAAAGCTTTTAACTCAGTAGTACATGACAAACTTCTCTTAAAACTAAAATCCTATGGCATTTCAGGACCTCTCCACAATTGGATAAATGCCTTCCTATCAAAAGACAACAAGTAGTCAAAATTGGCAACACTCTATCAAATCCTGTCCCTGTCAAAAGTGGCATTCCGCAAGGTAGCGTTCTTGGACCAACGCTCTTCATACTATACATAAATTATCTCTGTGACCTTATTTCAAGTTATTGTGTTCTCTTTGCTGACGACGTCAAACTATTCAATACCACTAATAATACTTCTACCCTTCAAAATGACCTTGACTTTGTTTCCGATTGGTCTAAAACTTGGCAACTTCAAATATCAACCAGCAAATGTTCAGTCTTACATATTGGTAAAAAGAACCCTAATATCAAGTACAAGCTTGATGGACATTACCTTACTGATGACCCCCTCCCTGTCAAAGACCTTGGAGTTTTCATATCAAATGACCTAAGTGCCAAAGCCCACTGCAACTACATAGCAAAAAAAGCTCTAAGAGTTGTAAACTTAATTTTACGTAGTTACTTTTCCAAAAACTCTACACTACTAACCAGAGCATACAAAACATTTGCCAGACCTATTCTTGAATACAGCTCATCTGTCTGGAACCCATACCACATCTCTGACATTAATACTATCGAACACGTCCAGAAATATTTTACTAGAAGAGTTCTTCGCTCCTCCGAAAACAACAAAATACCTTATACCACCAGACTTGAAATCCTGGGTTTAGAAAACTTAGAACTCCGCCGACTCCAACATGATTTGTGTTTAACACACAGAATCATCTATTGTAATATCCTTCCTGTAAAAGACTACTTCAGCTTCAATTGCAACAATACAAGAGCAAACAATAGATTCAAACTTAATGTCAACCGCTTCAAACTTGATTGCAGAAAATATGACTTTTGTAACAGAGTTGTTAACGCTTGGAACTCACTATCTGACTCTATAGTCTCTACTCAAAACCCCAAAATCTTCAACCAAAAACTGTCTACTATTGACCTCACCCCATTCCTAAGAGGACTATAAGGGACGTGCATAAAAGCACAAAAGTGCCTACCGTTCCTGTCCTATTGTTCTCTTCATTATAGTATTATATGCATACTTTTACTTATATATACTTTTTCTCTCATGATGGGTTATTGTTTATGTTGATGATTGTATATACTGTTGTGACAAAATAAAAAAAATAAAAAAGGGAAGTAGAGCAGTGATGGGATTCAAGTAATTTAACAACCGGTTCTCTGCCCTAATGATTTCTTTCAACAACCAGTTTGCCAAACTGCTCAGAAAGTTAACAACCGGTTCTCCCAAAGTGGTGCGAACTGGCTGAATCCCACCACTGAAGTAGAGTGATTTTTATACCCTTTTTTGATCTTTGAGATTGAGATACCTAGTGGGGTTATTTGATTTGTTTACATTCTGTATTCTAATTGTCCCTATTTGGTTTCCTGGGTGGTGGTCAGGGTCAAGGCTAGCCTTGTGGAAAGGTGGGGAATGTAAATTCTATGTAGCTTTGTGTCTGCTGATTTAATCCTTAATCCTGTCAATTCAGCCTGTTTCAGCCTTCTAATTGGGGTTACTTGAGGCCATTCTGGGATTGTTTTAGTTTCTATGGATGGTTTTTCTTTGCCTTCTCTGGGAACATAGAAATAAAGAAGGGGGTGTCTTATGATTTTTCCTACAGAACTAAGATTTATAATTCAGTTATTGATCTGTTTGATTTTAAGCTGTACATTTTTCACAGTTACATAAAGTCAAGCTTGCAGAATAGGGATTTTTCCTATTCTACAAGTTGGATAACGTGCTATTTGGAGCTTTGGTGTATACTGCCCTTGCTGTATTTTCTTGTATCTTTTCCTTTGTAGAGACCCCAGAATCCATTTAAAGCTTATGCAATATTCATACATCTGCCTAAAGTGGGGCAGATTTTTAAAACTAATCTAATCCAGTGCCAAGCAGACCAAGGACTTTCAGATCAGGAAGCAATAATATTTCAATTCATCCATAATAATTTTGAAATATCAACATAAATATTAACATCTCATCATGACAATAATAAAGACTTGAATTGAACCAAACAGAAAAGCAGAGCTGGAAGAAAGGTCTTGGAGGTCTGCTAGTTCAAGAAGATCTTACCATTCCAGACAAGTGATTGTCCAGTTGTTTCTTAAAAGCTTTCAGTGATGGAGAACACAGAACTTCTGAAGGCAAGCTATTCTACTGGTTAATTGTTCTCACTGTTCGGAAATTTCTTCTTGCTTTTCTCCTAGATTAGTTTCTGTTCATTGTTTATGCTTTTGCTTTCTGATGCTTTGGAAAATAGGTTGACCTTCTCTTTTTTGTGGCAATCCCTGAAATATTGGATCACTAATATCATGTCACCCCTAGTCCTTCTTTTCATTCAATAGATATATCCAATTCCTTCAACCGTTCTTCATATTTTAGCCTCCAGCTAATCATCCTTGTTGCTCTTTTTTGCACTCTTTTCAGAGTGTCTATATCTTTTTTATAACATGGGTGATCAAAACTCTAAGTATGGTTCCACTAAGTCTTTATAAAGTGGTGCTAATACTTCAGGTGCTTTTGATTTTATCCCTCTGTAAATGCAACCTAGCATTAGCTCTCTCTCTCTCTTTTTTGCTGCCACCCCAAAAATGCTTTGATAGTGAATCATCCACTATGGTTGGTTGATTATGATACAACTCTGGATTGTGACTTTCTAGGAGCTGATAATGGTACAGCTGGGTTTGTTTGGATGATAACCTACTCAGATGGTGATATTGATAAATGAAGCATTGTTTCAGAGGCAATTTTCTTGGCTAGGATAAGTGAAAAGGACTATTGTTCCAATGATAGTTTACGCAGATACTGATGCTGGTAAAAGGTTTCATTCAAAGGGTTCCTCAGATGATGATAAAGCATTGCTAGGATACAAAGGAATAGACAACACGTTCTATATATCCTTTCAAGCTTTGGCTTATTTTTCTAGTGAAGTGCCTCTTTCTTAATCACACATGATCTTGACAAACCTGATTTCTTCCAGCTAATATAGATTCAAATATGCCACTTATTCATTAAAAGGAATAGAAGAGCTGATCCAAACCAGCTATTTCTAAATGATACCCTGTCAATCCTAAAAAAAGGAATGGGATGTACTAAATAGTGTTCTCAGTGGAGTCATTCATCTGTAAGCTCCAATGAAAGTGCAAGACTTTTTCATATTATGGTGTTTGGCATTCCAGTCATTTACCAGCTGGAATGCCAAATTACACAATCATACTTTCATTTTAACTAATCATAACCAATAAAAGTAAATAAAAAAGGATTTCTGATGGTTTTAACATAAACACAGCTAAGAAAAAACTCAGACCTTTGAAAAAGGGCAAAAACATTGTTTATTAATGCAGAAACTTTGTCTATTTGAGTTCTTACAGTTCAGAGGAAATATGCCACTTGAAATTACATTTGCTGTGCCCTTGCGCTATTTACAAATGTCTATTTTATGTCGTTCAAGAACATAATGCGGCTGCGTGGGTGATAGAGGGAGCCCCTCGTGGCTCCCGTGTGACACCTATCCTGCGCAGACTGCACTGGCTACCTGTGGCCTTCCGGGTGCGCTTCAAGGTTTTGGTAACCACCTTTAAAGCGCTCCATGGCATAGGGCCGGGTTACTTACTGGACCGCCTACTGCTACCGAATACCTCTCACCAACCCGTGCGCTCTCACAGAGAGGGACTCCTCAGGGTGCCGTCAGCTAGGCAGTGTCGTCTGGCGACACCCAGGGGAAGGGCCTTCTCTGTGGGGGCTCCCACCCTCTGGAACGAACTCCCCCCAGGACTCCGTCAACTTCCGGACCTCCGAACCTTCCGTCGCGAGCTTAAAACACATTTATTCATCCGCGCAGGACTGGATTAGATTTTAAATTTATATTGGTTTTTAACGGGTTTTATTATTTATACTGCTTTTTAATAATTCGGCCTTTTAGAATAAGTTTTTTAATTGTTATTTTAATTTGTATTTATATGTTTTTACTTGCCTGTGAACCGCCCTGAGTCCTTCGGGAGATAGGGCGGTATATAAATGTGATTAATAAATAAATAAATAAATAAATATGAAAATGTTAATGACACTTGATGGATCTCAATTAACTTATTTCATTTCTTTCTGAAGTTCCTTAAAACCCCACAACCTGAAACTGGGTCACAGATGATTATGAATGCATTTGCTGTCATCTGAACTGTTAGAACAAATGGTGAAATAAATAAAATGATGACAGGAATTTATTTTAATATGAGAATAAAAGCAAATTCTTTTCCAATAATGGACACTAAAATGGCAGGATGCTACTATGACAATGGAAGATGCATTAGCTTATTGACAATCCTTCCATTAAAATTGGTTATGACAGTTTTGTATCAACAAGGCAGAACAAATATCCACATGTAGCATGGCTGTAGAGAGAAGAGATAGCAAGAGAATGTATTTGAAGTTCTAGGTTGTCACAAACTATGGAGAAACACATTTTAATAAGATTTCATTTCTTATTCTATAGCAGCTCTTAAAATAAATCAGAACTCCAGCATGTGCATACTCAGGAAGATTGCTTTTCCTCCTCCCTTTATTGAAAAAAAAAGATATATTTATCTATGAAACTATACTGGAAAAAAAACAGAACATGCTTTGATTACACATTATGTCCAATGTATCATTCATAGATTTGCTATTGAAGGTTGTTTCTTAGCTATTGTTTTAAAATCTGAAATATAGATTCACTATAAGATTACCAACATGTCTTCTGCATCTCTCTATAAGTTGCACTGCATTTAGTTTTGAAGCAAAGTGGAGGTTGATTAGATGAACCCGTGAAATGTGGACTGACTGATTTCATATGGGGCAAATAGTTATGTGAAGTAGAATGGAAAAAAGAGAGTAATGATTAATAAGTAAAGATAATAAGTAATAAGTAAAGGTATTGAAGCTATAGGAATCTTGGGGGCAAGTGATCACGCAATATTGGAATTCAACATTATGCAAACACAGGTAGTAGAACAAAGTCAAACTAGAGTCTTGGACTTCAAGAGAGCTAATTTCAACAAACTCAGAGAGTGCTTGAGAAGGATTCCATGGATGAGAATCCTCAAGGGGAAAACAACTCAAGAAGCTTGGGAAATTTTGAAAAGTGAGATTATAAATGCCCAGTCTAGCACAATACCAATGAAGAAGAAAAATAATAGATCTCAAAAGAAACCAGCATGGATGCATAAAGAACTATCTGACAAATTGAAAGACAAAAAGGACAAGCATAAAAAGTGGAAAGAGGGGCAAATAACTAAGGCAGAATATCAGCAAATAGCCTGAGCCTGTAAAGATGAAGTGAGGAAAGCTAAGGCTCACAACGAACGAAGGCTAGCAACAAAAGTAAAAAATAACAAAAAAAGCTTCTTCCAACATGTTAAAAACAAGAAAAAATCAAGGAAACAATTGGTCCATTGCTGGGAGAAAGTGGCAAGAAGGTGACAAGCAACAGGGAGAAAGCAGATCTACTTAACTCATTTTTTTGCATCTGTCTTTACACAAAAGGAAAAAACAATCCAACCTATCAAAAACAGCACCACAAAAAAACAGATTAGGAACACAAGTTAAAATAGGGGGAAAAAAGGTAAGTGAACATCTGTCTACCCTAGATGAGTTCAAATCACCAGGACCGGATGGATTATACCCCAGGGTTCTGAAGGAACTGGCAGACGAAATCTCAGAACCACTGAACTATATCAAAGATCCTGGAGCACAGGGGAACTGCCAGAGGACTGGAAAAGAGCTGATGTAGTTCCCATCTTCAAGAAACTACAGAGCTATCAGCCTGACCTCAATACCAGGGAAGATTCTGGAAAAGATAATCAAGCAACGAATCACCGAATACCTAGAAGCAAACAAAGTAATAACCAAAAGCCAACATGGGTTTGCCAAAAACAGATCATGCCAGACTAATCTTATTGCATTCTTTGGCAAAGTGACAAAATTAGTGGACCAGAGGAATGCTGTTGATACAATTTACTTGGACTTCAGTAAAGCATTCGATAAAGTAGACTATAACCTACTACTAGATAAAGTAGAAAAATGTGGGTTAGACAGCATCACCACCAGATGGATTCGTAACTGGCTGACCAACCACACTCAACGTGTAGTCCTCAATAGAACTACATTCACATGGAGGGAAGTATGCAGTGGAGTACCCCAAGGCTCTGTTTTAGGCCCAGTATTCTTCAACATCTTCATCAATGACTTGGACGAGGGGATAGATGGGGAACTCATCAAATTTGCTGATGACATCAAGCTGGCAGGAATAGCCAACACTCCAGAAGATAGGCTCAAGATACAAAAAGATCTTGACAGACTAGATAATTGGGCGCTATCTAACAAAATGAAATTCAACAGTGAAAAAAGTAAGGTTCTACATTTAGGCCAAAAAAACAAAATGCACAGGTACCGTATATGTGGTACCTTGCTCAATAGAAGTAACTGTGAGAGGGATCTTGGAGTCCTAGTGGACAACCATTTAGATATGAGCCAGCAGTGTGCAGCAGCTGCCAAAAAAGCCAACACAGTTCTCGGCTGCATAAACAGAGGGATAGACTCAAGATCACGTGAAGTGTTAATACCACTTTATAATGCCTTGGTAAGGCCACACTTGGAATATTGCATTCAGTTTTGGTCGCCACGATGTAAAAAAGATGTTGAGACTCTAGAAAGAGTGCAGAGAAGAGCAACAAAGATGAACAAAAATGATGACTGGAGGCTAAAACATATGAAGAACGGTTGCAGGAACTCGGTATGCCTAGTTTAATGAAAAGAAGGACTAGGGGAGACATGATAGCAGTGTTTCAATATCTCAGGGGTTGTCACAAAGAAGAGGGAGTCAAACTATTCTCCAAAGCACCTGAGGGTAGAACAAGAAGCAGTGGGTGGAAACTAATCAAGGAGAGAAGCAACTTAGAACTAAGGAGAAATTTCCTGACAGTTAGAACAAGTGGAACAACTTGCCTGCAGAAGTTGTGAATGCTCCAACACTGGAAATTTTTAAGAAAATGTTGGATGACCATTTGTCTGAAATCGGGTAGGGTTTCCTGCCTGGGCAGGGGGTTGGACTAGAAGACCTCCAAGGTCCCTTCCAACTCTGTTGTTGTTGTTGTTGTTGTTGTTGTTGTTATTATTATTAAGAACTGGAAAGGGATTTGAAAGGATCTAGTGGTAGAGTGCATACGTGAGGCAGGACAGTTTAGGAAGACAGTTAAGGGAGGAATTAAACTTTCTTGTAACACAAATAATGAAAGGAATGTTTCATTGATAATTACATCATTATAATTATTAGTACTTCTCGAATGCATGAAATTGCCAAGGAAGATCTTTAAATGTCTCTCCGTATGCATGTCATTATTTTGTTTACAAGCACAAGAAGCTTAGCTGTTTCCTTTCTTTTAAAAAGCTTATTGGTATAATGAAATTAAGTGACAGGTTTCTAAAATCATGTTCCTTGACTACTTTGTTAAGTACCTTCTTCTCATCTTCTTTACCTGGGGAAATTTACCATGTTTTTGACCTTTTATGCATTCTTTGTTTAAATTTAGGGTAAAGCACACCAACATCAATATCCTCAGATACATTCATTTCAATGTAGGTAGCAGGTTAATTCTGATGACATCCTGTAATAACTAGAAAATCCCAGAACAAGCAAAGAATGTTTGGAGTCCTGGAATATTCAAATGCCAAAGTGTGTCAAGGTCTACAGTTCTTACAAGTTGTGAATTGATATTTTATTAAGAAACTTTAACCCTTGCTAAATAATAACCAAATATATTGAAGTTGGAGAAAATTGTTTTGAGAGATTAACATCAGGAAAATATACTTGTAATATTCACATTTAACAAATATACTTTTATTTTTTTCTTACAGTTCTTCTGAAACAAGATTTCATATGTATTTTCATATGAAGTTCATGTCTCTAGATAATCTTTCACAACATTCTGCTGTATATATAAATGATTTGAATGATAAATTAAAGCTCAGAGAAAATTTCTATAACTATTCCTCAGTTTTATTTTCTGGAATTGGCTAAATAATATATACATAGTAATGCTACTCTTCCAAGTCCAGTTCAGCTAGTTTCCAAATAGAAAATCATGTTTGATGGGCTATATTTTCTGAGATATTCAAAAGACATAGAGGTTAGATTTATTTTTTATTTTTTATTTTATTTTATTTTGTCACAGCAATATACACAAGCAGCAACATAAAATAACTACATATCATATAAGCATATATATGAGTAAAAAGTATGCAATAACTATATTAATTTGATATAATGAAAGGAAACAATAGGACAGGAAAAGTAGGCACTTTTGTGCTCTTATGCATGCCCCTTTAGTCCTCTTAGGAATGGGGTGAGGTCAATAGTAGACAGTTTTTGGTTAAAGCTTTTGGGATTTTGAGAAGAGACCGCAGAGTCAGGTAGTGTGTTCCAAGTGTTAATAACTCTGTTGCAGAAGTCATATTTTCTGCAATCAAAATTGAAGTGGTTAACATTAAGTTTGAATCTATTGTTTGCTCTTGTATTATTGCGATTGAAGCGGAAGTAGTCTATTTACTCTATTTACTCTATTCCTCTCATCAAAAGTCAATTTATAATGATCAAGACAGTTTCTGATCTCAAAGTTGACCTAATAGGGAAAAAATATAATTTTATAATCATATGTAGATAATAATTTGTATTCAAATTTTCTTTAACTGGTTAGTATTTTGATTAGGAAGATTTTTCCCCCTTCTATTCAAGTCATGTCTAATTCAGCAAGGTTTTTCAGATCTGGTTTGCTATTGCCTCCATCCTAGGGTTGAGAGAAAGTGACTAGCCCAAGATCACCAAATGGCTTTTGGCCTAAGGAGGGACTAGAATTCACTAAACTGGCTTTCAGGAAGAATATATTACAATAGCAAACAATCTAGGATGTTAATATCTATTGGATTTAGGTTTCTTCAGGAATAGAATGACTGCCACTCTTCCTTTAAAGAGGCTAATGTAATTTGTTTCTTCAATCAGGAATTTACAATTTCTTGAACAAGCTCAATGTATTTTCCTTATTGAATGAAACAAGCTCTGAAAGGCAATAATGAGGCATGCAGATGATAATCTGTTTGGACTTTCTTGTCTATCCATATCCTCAGCTTCATCAGTTGACTATTGCTAGTAATGAAAATGATATTAAATGTAGAGCCCAAGTTAGAAAAAATAAGAATTTAACTGTTCTGGATTAGTCACCATATCTTTTTGAAGTTCCACATCTTTGGCCCAAACTGCCACTAGTTGTGAATGATGTGGGAAATTTCTGACAGAGAAGATAAAGTAATGGTAATGAATAAAAAATTAAGACCACAGAAAGTTCTATAAAGTATAGAACTATATAAAGTATTTGAAATAGGTGCTTTATAAAGCATATTAGCATGAAAAAAGCTTCTTCCTGGAGCATTAAATCTTTCAAATCATTTGGAAGGCTCAGGTTAACTACTAAAAGCTCCAATTGTGTATGTATAGAAAATAGTTGTACAGAATCACTGGGACTTCTAGAAAAATCAGTTGAAGACTGCCTTTTTAAAAGCACTGTTTCTTAAACATTGCAACTTTTAAAGGTACGGACACAGCTGAAGTCTTCCAAAAGACATAGCTTCTTTGAGGAGGATTGTTGTATTTTCTTAGTTTGTGACGCATCTTATTATAGTTCCTACAAAAAAGCATCTTGGATAAAATTACTATTAAATCAATGTAATTCATGGACTGAAAAATATTTGGCCTGGCAAATTTCTGTGACAGAGTAGAAAGTTCTTTTTCTAATCCTCATGATTTCCATTCATTCAAGGATATTGTGGAAGTGATTCTTGAGTCTGGAAGAGGTGGGGAAGAAAGTAAAATACCCAGAGAAACTCCATCTTGATTATACCAGGTATACATTGAGGGGAAGACTTATTTTATAATTTACTTATTTTAGTTTTTAGAATCCTGTTACATTTCCCTATTAGCAATAAGGACTATTCCAGAAATCCAAGTTGTTCTTCCTTTCGGAATTTGACAGCTTTGCAAACCTTGACATAAACATACAGTGCCAATGTGATATCCCAATGACCAGAGTAAAACTCATAGACTAGATTTGTGTACTATCACATTACATACTCAAAAATGGCTTGGTCTGAGAAGTCATACTGAAAATGGTTATAATTAGCAATTATAGAGATGTCATAAATTTACATTTTGATTAATAGCAAATTACTAATATGGCATTTCAGTGCATTCCACTTAATATTCCTATTTTCCAAAGGCACTCATATTAAACTACAGATAATAGCTCAACAATGGCAACTCTTTGCATTATCAGAGTCGCACACATAAGAACACATGCTTACTGTATTTTTGTGGTATCAGTGACAAATGATTTGTTACAAAATAATGGGTTAGTAACCACAGCATTTCAATTCAAGCACAATGTTGGTATTTTGAATTACAGTAATGGATAATGACTAGTGAAGATGCGGGGAAACCTCCATTTAACAAACTTATTTTAATGTATTTTAATTCATAGGATATAGATATTAATCCACATCCTTCAATTACTTGCTGTTGACATTAAATATACAAAACAGTTTCTATTTAAGTGTGTATATACACTACATAGTAAATGCACACACATACACACAGAGACAAAAATTAACTGAAGACACTTGACCCAAATTTAATACTGAATTGGGCACAGTGATGTATCATGGAAAAGATTTTAAAAAGTAGGGTATCAGTATCAGTCTTAATACCAATTGTAGACGGGCAATATTACTGATGTTTATATAAGTAACTATTATTATGAGAACTTCAAAATAAAATAACACAATATGCAAAAACATATGGGCTACTAATCTTGATCAAGGCAAAGCAATAGATGTAATCTACATAGACTTCTGCAAAGCTTTTGACTCAGTAGTACATGATAAACTTCTCCTAAAACTAAAATCCTACAGCATTTCAGGACCTCTTCACAATTGGATAACTGCTTTCCTATCAAACAGACAAGAAGTGGTCAAAATTGGCAATGCTCTATCAAATCCTGTTCCTGTCAAAAGTGGCATTCCTCAGGGCAGTGTTCTTGGACCAACGCTCTTCATACTATATATAAATGATCTAGGTGACCATATCTCAAGTTACTGTGTTCTCTTTGCTGACGATGTCAAACTATTTAACACCGCCAACAATGCATCTACCATTCAAAAAGACCTTGACTTTGTATCCGAATGGTCTAAAACTTGGCAACTCCAAATCTCAACCAGCAAATGCTTAGTCTTACATATTGGAAAAAAGAACCCAAACAATCTGACATTAATACAATTGAACGCGTCCAGAAATATTTTACAAGAAGAGATCTCTGCTCCTCTGAAAACAACAAAATACCGTATACCACCAGACTTGAAATCCTAGGATTAGAAAACTTAGAACTCTGCCGACTCTGACAAGACCTGTGTTTAACACACAGAATCATCTATTGCAATGTCTTTCCTGTTAAAGATTACTTAAGCTTCAATCACAATAATACAAGAGCAAACAATAGATTCAAACTTAATGTTATCCGCTTCAATCTTGATTGCAGAAAATATGACTTTTGTAACAGAGTTGTTAACTCTTGGAACACACTATCTGACTCTGTGGTCTCTTCTCAAATTCCCAAAAGCTTTAACCAAAAACTGTCTACCATTGACCTCACCCTATTCCTAAGAGGACTATAAAAAGTGCCTACCGTTCCTGTCCGATTGTTTCCTTTCATTATATATACGCTTATATGTTGTATAGTTGTTTCATGCTTATGCTTATATATACTATTGTGACAAAATAATAAAAAAAAACAATGGAAAAAAGCTAGACTCCTTTATATCAGGGGTTTCCCAGGGGTGGGTTCTAAATTTTTTTACTACCGGTTCTGTGGGCGTGGGTTATTTTGTGGGCGTGGCTTGGTGGTCATGTGACAGTGGGAGTGGCTTGGTCATGTGACTGGTTAGGCGTGGTTTGGTGGTCATGTGACTGGGTGGGCATAGCTGGGTAATCATGTGACTGGGTGGGTGTGGCCAACTTGATGTCACTCACGTCAAAGGTTAATGTCACTCATGTCAATTTCCCCGTCTATTTATTTACTACAACTGAACATCCAAAATATACTATTAAATCCTATGTATATATGCCATATGTGTACACACATATTACATAGTATAGCGTGTACAGGCACACAAAAAGATACATTATCTACTATATATATACTGTATGTACATACACACACACACACACACATACACACACCCCTTTTCTAAAACTATACACATTCAACCTCACTTACTACATTTGGAAAAACACATCTAGAGTCCACTTTCTGCCACACATTTAACTATAACTTCTGTACATTTAGAACATTACACACACTTCAGATGTTCTTTCCTAACTTGCACATGACTGTTAGAGCCAGGAGAGATCATGGATTGAGTAAAATGTGGTGAAACTGAATTAACAACACTCTTGCTTAGCAGCAAAAATTTTGGGCTCAATTCTGGTCATAAGACAAGGACTATCTCTGCCTTCCTCTGCAAGGATATTTTCTTTTTCTTAATTATGTCTTTCACCATTTTGCAATTATACTTTTAAAGATTTTTTTTAAAACTTGCATCATACTTGCTTTGCTCTAAGACACATACTGTATATTTTTTGATGTGGCTGGCTTACAGAGCTTAGTAGGCAGCAAAAGATCAGCACCAAACTACCCAATAACCGTATAAAGGTAGAGAAGAAATAATAGGGTTTTGAGTCTTTTAGAACACGGGTCTCCAAACTTGGCAACTTTAAGACTTGTGGACTTCAACTCCCAGAATTCTGGGAGTTGAAGTCCACAAGCCTTAAAGTTGCCAAGGTTGGAGACCCCTGTTTTAGAACATCTTCTTGGGATCAGATTGGTGGAGTCTTATATGTAGTTGCATTATGTATTTGTATAAGAGTATTTATGTGTAGGTCCATTTATATGTCTCCTTGTGTTTAGGTTTAAATTTCAAAGATAACTTTTTTAAAAATAGGAAAGAGTAGTGTGACTAGGGATACATGGTCAGTTTTTCTAGAGAGAAGATTGAAATCAGCATCTGCAGCAGAGATATGCAGTGTGGCTTGTTGTAAATAGTGCTATTGTATATCAATACTGTATCTACATACAACCCCCCCCCCCATAGAAACATTTAAGAAATGAATAACTGGGTGTTTATTATGTAAAATATAAATCTGGGGATCCATCTAGATATTCTTAATGCTCAAATTATAATTGCACTCCAGTATATAGCATTTTAAGAAATTCCTATAGCCAGTAATATAGCATGTTGACCAAAATTAGAGAGTCATGGTTTGGAAAGCAAATCTTTCAGAGTGGCTGCTATGGATCCAGCTAATGCAGATTATAATTTACTGCAAATCAATAAGTAGACATACTGTGTCAATGGATTACTTGAACAAAATAAAATAATGTTGTTGTTTTGATAAATATTTTTTAAATGGAAAATCTCTACAAAAGCTAAAAATTAGAATAACGAAATCGATTCTGCTAAGATTTTTATATGCTACAATTATTTAAATTTATGGTGAAATAGTGAGACAACCGAATCATTTTTTGCAAATCATTTTGCAAAATTCTCCGGAAAGGTGGGACCAGCAGTCAGAAATGGTTTAACTCAGTGGTGGGATTCAGCCAGTTCGCACCACTTCTGGAGAACCGGTTGTTAACTTTCTGAGCAGTTTGGCAAACTGGTTGTTGGAAGAAATCATTAGGGCAGAGAACCGGTTGTTAAATTGCTTGAATCCCACCACTGGTTTAACTCCATCTGTTATCCTATAGGACTGAGTCTGAAAGCTGTTAAGCTCCTCCTCTTCCTCTTCCTCTTGCTTCCCAGATTTTTGACTCAGTCTGACTGGACAGATGTGGGTTTTTTTTGAGCTGATCCATTCTGACTTCTTGATCCTGCTTCTACGATAGCCTTCTTACCATCCAGGCTGGCTTCCAGTCTTCTGGTTGAGCCAGCTTTTTGCCAGTATGAAGGGCACTCCAGCCCAACCCCACTGAAGGCTGCTCTGCAGCAATCCTTCATGGAGGGCTCTCAATTTGACCGGTGGAGCCCCTGCCATCCAGCATGAGGGGCTACTTTGTCTGATCCCACTGAAGGCCATTTGATGGCAAATTCATTGCAGACGGCTCCCAGCTCTGCTGGTTGAGTTTCCTGCTAGTCCAGCATGAACAGCACTTCAGCCGGAGCCCACTGAAGGCCGTTTGGCAGTGCAGATCTGTCAGCTGGCAGATCATCAGAGTGGCATTCCTGGGCATTGCCTACACACCTGGCCCTGATTGGGGGGTTTGGAGGCTTCCATATCCCCCTCCTTGTCCTCAGAAGAGCGGCAATAGGCAGTGGCACTCAAGGGCTTGGCCCAATGGCATTAGCCAGCCTGGGGCAGCGTGGCTTCCTTTACATTTAGCCACCTGTCATCCAGCCAGTACGAAGAGCCCAGCGAGGTTGGGTAAGACTGCACATCTCCCAAGGTGCGCCAGGGATTGACAAGCCTCTTACCATGTGGAAAGGCTTTCTGGCGGTCTTAACCTACCCCCTTAAGTTGTTGGAATGGAATTTTGCAGTGCGGGGGTTGGATCCACCAGGCCTCTGGCATTAGTTACTCACCTATTCAGTTGCCAGGTGCTACATTAGAGGCCTAGTTCTCTAGGCTTCTGTAGTTTTCAAAATGGCCACCGCTCCATCGAATCTGCTTTCCAAACGAGGCCTACAAAGCCCTCTTGGGACTGAGCAGGTAAAGGTGGGGCCCTCGCAACTGAGGCAACAAGAGACGGGAAGGACTACCCAATCCCCCACCTCCAAGCCTCCCAAAAAGGCCTCGAAGGCTTCAGAAAAGGAGGCTAGCAAGAGGCACAGGACGATTGAAAAGGCCATTGAAAAGGCCCTTAAGGAGGCTAACAAGAGGGATCAAGGCCCTTCCAGGCCAGGGCAGGCTATCCATTTGGTCCTCCCTGCTTTACATGAGGCAGTGCCTCTTCCTCCAGCCCAAGTACCCACAACAGCCTGGTCCCCGGACGGAGAAGGAGTCTCGGCTTCCATGCCTCCTGTTAATAGCAAATTGCTATTTGGACATCTAACAGAGTCAGATATAAGGGGTTCCCCCTGGGCTCAATCAAGCAGGCCAGGGGTGTGCCAGGCCGAGGCTACCTTTATGCCCCTGGCACCAGGCCTTTGGCCAGAACAGCAGGATGACCCACAGATTACTGCTAGTATGGCAGCCATCATTTCTAATGCAGTTCAGTGGGTCATTGCCAGATGACTGCAAGAAAGGGCTGGCTTTCCAGAGCTCAGGAATATCACTCTAAAATGTTAGGAGACCTCGGTCATCAGGATCAGGCCTATTCTGCAGTATCCCTCTGTCAGGACTCTCTTGCGGGGGAGGATATGCTACAGGATCAGCACTTGTCTGACGATGAAGGCCTGATCCCTGACCAACCTTCCTTCATGGGACTATTCAAGGCTCAGCCATTCTGATCACTACTCCACAAGGCCAAGACCACCACACGATTGGGCATGGCCAGGCCTCTCCCAGACCCCACACAGGGCAATTCGGACCCTTTGGTTCCCTTGTTTGAGGAGCTGGCCTTTGAGGCAGAGGAGGTGCCCGCCCCCAGATTATTCAGGGATGTGGTGCCAGCAACAAACTGTTCAGCAAATCCCTGGACCCTCTTCTTGTGGAATCCAGGGTTAAGCGTAAGGTCTTCCCCAGCATGTCCCATTGGGCAGACCCCAGACTGACTCCTTATTTTTGTCTCTTTTGGGGTTTGGATGTCAGCTTTGCAGGCCCACGTCGCAGAGATTTTTCCCCCAGGCAAGGGAGACCCCTTGGGGATAGACAGGGTGGTCAGGGACAGAGAGGGCCTCCCAAATGGCCCTTTCATGGCAGGAGGGGCCATGCTTTCCAGCACTCCCACTGACTGTATGTCCATCCCTCCCATTGGGGGATGTCTGGCTCTTTTCGCCAGCCAATGGGAAGACACCACCACAGACGCTTGGGTCAGGGATATGGTCAGGTCAACCTTCTCCCTGGAATTCTCTCCATCCTGAGTCAGTTCGTCCGTTGCCCTCTATCATAGGACCAGATGATTTTCCCTCCAGGCAAGGGAGACCCCAGGATAAACAGGGTGGTCAGGGACAGAGAGGGCCTCCCAAATGGCCCTTTCATGGCAGGAGGGGCCATGCTTTCCAGCACTCCCACTGACTGTATGTCCATCCCTCCCATTGGGGGATGTCTGGCTCTTTTCGCCAGCCAATGGGAAGACACCACCACAGACGCTTGGGTCAGGGATATGGTCAGGTCAACCTTCTCCCTGGAATTCTCTCCATCCTGAGTCAGTTCGTCCGTTGCCCTCTATCATAGGACCAGATGATTTTCCCTCCAGGCAAGGGAGACCCCAGGATAAACAGGGTGGTCAGGGACAGAGAGGGCCTCCCAAATGGCCCTTTCATGGCAGGAGGGGCCATCCCTTCCAGCAGTCCCACTGACTGAATATCCATCCCTCCCATTGGGGACCATCTGGCTCTTTTCGCCAGCCAGTGGGAAGTCACCACCACAGACGCTTGGGTCAGGGAGACGGTCAGGTCAACCTTCTCCCTGGAATTCCCTCCACCCCCTGAGTCAGTTCGTCTATTGCCCTCTATCATGGGACCAGACGAAAAGGGTCCTTGTGGAATCAGCCATAAAATACCTTTTGCACATTCAGGCCGTACAGCTGGTTCCACAGGAGCAGCTTGGACAGGGCTTTTATTCTCGCCTGTTTGTGATTCAGAAATCCTCAGGGGGATGGATTCTTTATCTCAAGTCTCTAAACCATCGGATTGTTTACCAACGGTTCAAGATGCAGTCTCTCCAGACCATCTTGGAGAGTGTCAGGGAGGGTGACTTCCTCACGTCAGTGGACCTGATGGAGGCTTACCTCCATGTCCCCATCCTTCCGACCAACAGACAATTTCTCCAATTCTGTCAGACAGGGAGGCATTATCAGTATTGTGTCTTGCCATTTGGTCTCTCTTTGGTTCCCAGAGTATTTACCAAATTGATGGCTGCACTAGCAGGCCACTTCAAACACTGCTGATAAGGATCCAATTCTATTTACATAATTTCCTCATCCATTCCAGTTCATAATCTCTGGCTTGAAAGGACCTGAATACCACACTTCAGGTTTTACGGAGACCACAGGTTTTCAATCAACACGGCCAAGAGTCAGCTTATTCCTACAACTTGCATACAACATTTAGAGGCCATCATTGATATGGTCAAGAACGAAGTATATCTTTCTCAGGAGTGTCTTTCCAGCCTGAAGGACCTGGTCAGGAGGGTCAGGGCAGGGAGGTCTGTGTCCCTGCTTCTGCTCCCCCAGCTCTTGGGAAAGATGGTGTCTTGCATTGGCATCATGCCTTAGGCATGACTCCATTGCAGAGCTCTGCAGTGGTTTCTTCTTCCATATCAGTGGACATGCCAGAGTACCACCTTGTCCAGGGTCCAGGTTTTCCCCAAGGCTCCACCTCTCCCTCAGGTGATGGACCTACCAGGCCGTCACCAGGGAGCAGGGGTTCAGAGAACTGCACCACATTGTCCTGACAATGGACCAGCCTTTATGGCTGGGGAGCTCATCTTGCATCGGACATGGCCCAGGGTCAGTGGATCCAGGAGGACCTGGGCCACAACATCAATTGGTTTGAGTTCCAGGACCATCTTGCTCTGACAACGGACACCAGCCTTTACGGCTGGGGAGCTCACCTTGCATCGGACATGGCCCAATTGGTTGGAGCTCCAGGCAATTGGTTGGAGCTCCAGGCAATCCACCTAGCCCTCAGGTCATTTCAGGACATGGTGGAGGATTAAGACATTCTGATTCTGACAGACAATGTGGCCACCAAGGTGCACATCAACTGCCTTGGAGGGACCCACTCTCAGCACTTCATGCAGGAAGCTGAGCAGTTGGGCCTCTGGGTGGAGACACATCTGCGCCCAGAGAAACATATTTCGGGGGGTGGCAAACATGTAGGCAGACTGGCTCAGCTGGGCTTCAGTTGACCACACAGAGTAGCACCTGCATCCGGTCCTGTTTCGGGAACTGATGGACTGCTTTGGCATCCCGACAATCAACCTGTTTGCCACCCAGGATAACCACCAGATTCTGCGGTTCTTTGCAAGATTTCCATTGCCAGGAGCGGAGGGAGTGGACGTCCTATGCAGCCCATGGCCCCTGGGGCTACTCGACACCTTCCCCCTCCCTTTGATCCCTAAGGTCATCAGAAAACTGCAGGAGGAGAAGGCGGAGCTGCTCCTGCTGGCTCCTCATTGGCCCAGGAAGTTCTGTTTCATGGATCTGGTGGCCCTTTTGGTGGCTCGGCCCTGGAGGCTCCCTGAGGAAAGGATCTCCCTCAGCCAGGGGACACTGGTCCATCCAGACACTCAGTGGTTCCAGCTGACCACCTGGCTCTTGAGTGGAGCCTGTTGAGGAGGGACAAACTGTCTTCCAGGGTCATCAACATGATTCAGGCTTCACGACGGGGTTCTACCAATTGCATCTATAACACTACTTGGCGGCCATTCAGCGGCTGGTGTGCCAAGCATTTATTTATTTTTTATTGAATTTTTATAGCATGACCTGGCCCCTATGGCGGTGTCCACATTTCACATCTTGGACTTCCAGCCTTGAGGACAGTTTGGCACCGAACACTCTTTGAAGACAGGTAGCAGCCCTTTTGTCGTGTCCCACTCCTCCGCTGACGGCCAGGTCAGGGAAGTCCATATCAGGCGTGCCTCTGCAGCTCTGCCAAAGTCCTAGCAAAGTTCTCAAGGCAGGCAGGAGACCAGGAAGTGACTTCAGCACTTTGCCTGACTTCAGCACTTTGCCTGACTCAGAGAATGCCAGAAAGTAGATCTTTTATATAGGCCATGGGGTGTGGCTCCATGACTCAGCACTTATCCAGCCTGCCCCTCCCTTCCTTTTGCTGATGCCGCCTATCAATTCTCTTGAAGCCAGGATCTCTCCAGGCTCCAGCTGTTGGCAATTCACATTCCTCAGGCTCACATGCTGTGGGGGAGGGGGAGGGGTCTAGTTGCTCCATTTGCCTGGGCATGGAGCCAGGGCTGGGGGCTGGAGGCACGTCAGGCCCTTTGTCTTGCTCGGCCTGTCTGGGCATGGTGCCAGGGCTGGGGCCTGGAGGCATGCCAGGACATTCCTCAGCGTTCGGCAGGAGATAAGAGGGACCCGGCTGCGGGGAAAGCGAGCGAGACACAACACCTTTCTTCCATTCTATCGTGTGGGTCCACGAGCTCCCTCTCTCAGCTCCCACTAATTCAGCAGTTCCTTAGAGTGGCCACTAACTTTTGCCCTCCCGTGGTCCACCATTATCCCACTTGGGATCTTACAAAGGTCTTAAATTCCCTTACCAGGGGTCCCTTCGAACCCCTGAGGGAGGTCAGCTTCCAATTTCTATCATATAAGGTGGCATTTCTGGTGGCCATAACTTCGGCACACCAAATTTCAGAGTTAGCAGCCCTCTCAATTAGGCACAACCTGTGTGTCTTCCATGCCAAAAGGGTCATCTTGCATCTGGACCATACATTCATTCCTAAGATTAACCCTGCATTCCACAGGTCTCAGGAATTGGTATTGCCCAATTTCTGCCTTGACCCCTCCCACCACCTGGAGCATAAGTGGCATACCTTAGATGTTTGGAGAGTTCTATGAATATACTTGAAGAGAACCTCCTCCATAAGGAGGAAAAAATCTCTTTTTGTGTCATTCCAACCTGCCACCCTGGGTCACAGGGTTATGTCCTCTACCTTGGGGCGCTGGGTTCGGGTGTGTATTGCTAAGGCCTATGAGGCACAGGCCTTGCCAGCCGCTAGGCATATCACTACCCACTCAACCAGGAGCGCTGCTACTTCGGCTATGCAAGCCTCCTTAGAGGAGGTCTGTAGGGCTGCCACTTGGTTATACCCTTTGCCATTTATCCACCATTATAAAATAGATCTTTATGCCTCAGTAGAGGCAGCCTTTGGCCGCAGGGTGCTCCAATGGGTCCATATAGGACAGGGCACACTGGACCAGGCGGCTCCCACCTTTTAGGACATACTGCTTTGGTATGTCCCATTTCTGACTGCTGGTCCCACCTTTCCGGAGAATGTGCCTTGTCCTTGCCTGAACACCCCTTCTCAGAGGCATGGGACCAGCAGCCAACCCTACCCTGGTGCCTTCTGGTCCCAGCCTTTGGGTTGGGGCATAACCTTGTCTTTACAGCTCAGCACATCAATCTGCGGCATCATCCTCGTCAAAAAGCTGGGAAGCAAGAGGAGGAGGAGGAGCTTAACAGCTTGCAGACTCAGTCCTAGAGGATAACAGATGGAGTTAACTTATTCCTGACTGCTGGTCCCATGCCTCCGAGAAGGCATGGGACCAGCAGTTCAGGTGAGGCCAATGCCCATTCTCTGCATGCTAATTTAGTACACTTGATAATATTTTGTCCCTATTTGTTTCAAATAAAACCAGCTTGCCAAATAGAGGATTGCAGAGCATCTGCTTTCATTGTTTATTTCAGAAGTTAGAACATGTCAGAAATAGATACTGAAAAGCTGTTGCTTTTTATAATCTGAGTCTTTGTCTTTCTTTGCTGCTCCAGAATATATTGCTGTATATTGTATTAAGAGAAGCAAAACAACATTTGAGGTAAGAAATATTACTTCTATCTTACAGACTAAACTAAAGGCTTACAGCCAATGTTTTACCTGATTACTTCAAATCCATCTGATTTCTCATTTTTATCTGCCAGCCAATGCAGGCTTCTTTCTTTTAATTTCCCATTTTTCATTCTGGTTTTCTTTTTCTGGAGTTCTTTCCTTGACAACAGCTTCTTACATTTTTCTGTTTCAGTTTCCATTTTCTAAAGCAGCATTTCCTGGCTTGCTGGATTCCATTTTTGGCAGAGCTCTTGAAAGAGGCATTTCAGAGATTCAATCACCAGAATCTGGTTCTTCTGAATTGATACAAGAATGTGATATTTCTTTGTCCACATGCATGAAGGCTTGTATTTTTTTCAGACCAAATTCAATCGTCTCTGCTTCCGTCCCTCTTTCCTTAGGCCATTTTGCCTGCCTGTTTTTTTCAACTGTGTTATCTGAAGAGCTTAGCCAATGAAAGTAGGAAAATTCTTCTGCTTTTCACTTATCTCTTTCTAACACTGGCAGAATTTTCATCAATCCAGAAATATTACATTACAATAATTAATAAATTTATTACATTTATTACATTTATGTAATAAATTTATTACAATAATGTAATAAAAATATTACATTACAATAATACAATATTGGTTTCCAGTGACATCACCGCTCCTGTTGGGCGCTCGAACAGGGCGCTCTGCGTTAGAAGATCGTAAAAGCCGGCAAAACAGCAGAAATCAGCTGTTTGCCGGCCTCAGCATACCCCCTGGGCGAAAGGGGGTTTGCAGATCTGTAGGGGAGTGGTAGATCTCCCCAGGGGCTTTGCTCTGAGGAGCGAAATTCCTGGGTTTGAGGCCCCATCGAGCCCTGCTGTGCCCCAACTTCAAATGCGCTCCTGCTTTGTCAGGAAAAGCACTTCTGCTCAAAAGGACTTGTCAAATGGACTGACTTCTTAAGCAGATGGGGAAAATCACAAGCGTTCGATCTTTGAAGTAGAAACAGCACGCAAGTATCCTGACTTTTCCCCCTTTGAAATTGGAAACCCTTTTTTGTCTCTGCTTAATTGACTCTTTAAAATGGCATCTGAAAGCGAAAGTATGAAGTTCTCAGTCTAACAAAGTAGGGCTATTTGTGGATTGCTATAAACGGAGCTCTCCTATACTGAAGGGGGCAAAGATAAGCTTTTAAGTTTAAATTCTTGACTTTATTGAATTTTTAAGATTGAAATGGCTGCTAAGCCAACAAAACCCTCTGGAAGAAGGGGATCTGAAGCAAATCTTGAGGATATACTTAAAGAACAATTAAAACTCTCTGAAGAGAGGCAAAAGGAGATGATGGAAAAACTTAATAGAGAAATAAGGGAAGAAATGAAGGAGAATAATGAAAAAAAAAGAGAAGATATTATGTTGGCATTTCAATGCTTGTCTAAAAAAGTTGAGGGAATGGAAGAAGAGATGCAACAGATTTCTCAGTCAAATAAGCATTTAGAAGATAAAATGGAAGGTATTCAGACAAAAGTGGATGAAAACAAAGATCAGGTTGTGATATTGCAGTACAAGCTTATGGAAGGAGCTCTTAGAATTCGTGGTTTACAGGAAGAGAGAGGAGAGGACCTAAGAAAAATCATATCAGAAGCATTGGCTGAATTTATTGAAGTGGAACCCAAGAGGTAGCTTATCAAATTGATAAAATATATAGAGTTAATTCTTGGATCGCAGGACAGAGAAAGCTACCTCAGGTTTATTTTGTGGTTTATTTTGTGAAAAGAACTATGAGAAATCAGATTTTGCAAGTTGCATATCAGAAAACTTTGAAAATTGGAGAACAGGAGTTGAAGATCCTGAAAGAGATTCCTTCCAAGATGTTAAGAGACAGGAAGGATTTTGTTTTTTTCACACAAGAACTTAAAAAACACCAGATTCAATTTAGATAGGAGGTGCCAGTTGGTCTGACAGTATTTTATCAAGGAAGAAGATAGCGGATTGACACTGTGTTAAAGGCAAAGGATTTTCTCTCTACAGTCTTGAAAGTTGAAATAGAAGTGATAGAAAAACTTCAAGAGACTCAAGAGGGTGTGGTGACCCAAGAGGCCTCATTGCTGCCAGCACCAGAGGAGCCACAAGAGCAAAGCATGACAAGAGGAGCTCTTAAGCATAAAGAAGAGCAACAGCTTCAAAGTAAAAATCAGGACCCCAGAATGGAAGCTGTGGGAGGAGTTAGACGGAAGATACCGGAGGAGGATCTTCTGTTGTCTGCTTCAAAGCTTCAGGAGGCCAGTAATGTTAAATAGAATTTTGTCATGGAATGTTAATGGCTTGAATTCAGCTCAGAAAAGAAGGAAAATATTTCACTATTTGAAAAAAATTAAAAATTATGTGATTTGCCTGCAAGAGACACATATAAAATTATCAGACCAAAAATACTTAATAAATTCAAAATTAGGTAAACATTTTATTTCATCAGCTTTGGACAAGAAAAATGGTATACTTGTATATATCAGGAAGGATATACCAGCTAAGTTAATTGAGGCAGATACTCAAGGAAGATTTGCTATTGAACTGGTGATAGAAGCAAAAAAGACATTACTGATAGGTATATATGTACCAAATCAGCAACAAGAAAAGTTTTATAAAATGTTGCACGAGAGGTTGACCCTCTGGGATTACAGTTCATTTATTTTATTAGGAGACTGGAATGGAGTAATTGATACAAGAAATGATAAGAGAACCTCTTCTAAGAAGATACCTATACATGCAAAACTACCAAAATCCTTCTTTCAAATGATGGAAGACTTTGAGTTTAGAGATATATGGAGGTTGCGGAATCCAGATGAAAGAGATTTTACTTTTTTTTCTGATAGGCATCAATCTTTTTCACGTATTGATTTTATCTTAATTTCTAATGACTTGCTTTCTAGGGTGAAGAAAATGAAGATATTTCCGAGGCGTTTAACTGACCACAGCCAGTTTGGATGGAATTACTACAAGGGAAAAAAGGAGGTAGAACATGGAGGCTAAATGAAAATTTGTTTAGATATGAGGATAATGTAAATCAATGTAAGAAACAGATGAAGGAATTTTTTGATTTTAATATGAACAAGGGGACACCGATAGGAACTGTTTGGGATGCGAGTAAAGCTTTTATTAGAGGTATATTAATATATTTGGACAATAGGCAGAGGACTAATAAAGGCAGCGTTGGTACTTGGAAGAAGAAATTCAAAAGAAACAACAATTATTAATGCAAAACCCACTAGACCAGAAACTTAAAGAGGCTATAAGGATATTACAGAGTCAATTTAATATGTTAATGGCAAACCAGGTGGCAACAAATATATAATATGCTAAACATAATACCTTTTGTAATGCAAATAAACCTGGGAGGTGGCTGGCATATAACTTAAGGAAAAAACAGAAAGCACGTATCATAGAAAAAATAGAATATAAAGGTAAAGAGATATATCAAAAGGACAAAATTAAAAAGGCCTTCTCAGAATTTTACACTACTTTATATGCGAAAGATAAAATACTGAATAGGGACATTTGTGATTATTTGAAAGATTATAAGGTTAATACTCTAACATTAGAACAAAGGGAAGAGTTGAATCGGCCAATAGTTACTGGAGAAATAGTGGAGGCAATTAAACAATTAAAAATGGGGAAAACCCCCAGTACAGATGGACTTACAGCAAGTTATTACAAAAAGTTACAGGATGAAATACTAGGTCCACTTAAAGAATTATTTAATCAGATACAATTAGGTGGGGGAATACCCCCGTCGTGGAAAACATCCTTTATTTCACTGATACCAAAAGAGGAACAAGATTGCTCTAAACCCGGGAATTATAGGCCGGTCTCACTTTTAAATAATGACTACAAGATTTTTGTTAAAATAATAGCGAATAGATTGTTAGTTTTACAACAAAGAATTCATACTGATCAATCTGGATTTATAAAAGGGAGAAAGATGAGGAATAATGTTAGACAGATTATTAATATATTGGAATATTTGGAAAAGAAGAATAGTTCAGCAGCACTTATTTTTTTGGATGCAGAGAAGGCCTTTGATTGATTGCATTGGGATTTTTTATTTAAATTAATAGAGAAAATGCAATTTGGAGACTGCTTTGTTAGAATTATTAAAGCGATTTATGGAGAGCAAACAGCTCAGATTATAATAAATGGTAGTTTGACAGAAGTTATTAACATTGCGAAAGGAACGAGACAGGGATGTCCTTTATCACAACTACTGTTTGTTTTAACTTTGGAACCATTATTGGATAAAATACGAGAGTTAAAGAAGATAGAGGGAATTAAAATAGACAATATGAGTATAAAGTTAGAGCTTTTGCAGACGACTTAGTGGTTACTTTAACAAATCCTATAAATTCAAGTAGATTTTTGTTGGAAGTAATTGATAAATATGGAAAGGTATCAGGATTTAAAATAAATCAGAATAAAACAAAAGTGATAATTAAAAATATGTCTATACAACAGAAACAAAAATTAGAGGAGATAACAGGATTTGAGGTGGTAAAAAAGGTTAAATATTTAGGGGTTTATATTAGCTCATCGAACAAGAAACTTTATAAGAATAATTATGACTTGCTATGGCAAAAAGTTCAGAATGATATGAGTGTTTGGAAAAAATTGCAGTTATCGCTATTGGGAAGGATTGCGGCTATTAAAATGAATGTGTTACCTAGATTTTGTTAAAATAATAGCGAATAGATTGTTAGTTTTACAACAAAGAATTCATACTGATCAATCTGGTTTTATAAAAGGGAGGCAGATGAGGAATAATGTTAGACAGATTATTAATATATTTGGACAATAGGCAGAGGAATAATGTTAGACAGATTATTAATATATTTGGACAATAGGCAGAGGAATAATGTTAGACAGATTATTAATATATTTGGACAATAGGCAGAGGAATAATGTTAGACAGATTATTAATATATTGGAATATTTGGAAAAGAAGCATGGAATTGTTGTATATATCAGGAAGGATATACCAGCTAAGTTAATTGAGGCAGATATTCAAGGAAGATATATTGCTATTGAACTGGTGATAGATGCAAAAAAGACTTTGCTGATAGGTATTTATGCACCTAATCAGCAACAAGAAAAGTTTTATAAAAGGGAGGCAGATGAGGAATAATGTTAGACAGATTATTAATATATTTGGACAATAGGCAGAGGAATAATAAACAAAGGCAGCGTAGGTACTTGGAAGAAGAAATTCAAGGAAGCAACAGTTATTAATTCAAAACCCACAAGATCACAAACTTAAAGAGGCTATAAAATATTACAGAGTCAATTTAATATGTTAATGGCAGACCAGGTGGCAACAAATATACAATATGCTAAACATAATACCTTTTGTAATGCAAATAAACCTGGGAGATGGTTGGCATATAACTTAAGGAAAAACAGAAAGCACGTGTCATACAAAAATAGAATATAAAGGTAAAGAGATATATCAACAGGATAAAATTAAAAGGCCTTCTCAGAATTTTACACTACTTTATATGCAAAAGATAAAATATTGAATAGGGACATTTGTGATTATTTGAAAGATTATAAGGTTAATACTCTAACATTAGAACAAAGGGAAGAGTTGAATCGGCCAATAGTTACTGGAGAAATAGTGGAGGCAATTAAACAATTAAAATGAAAATAATTCAGGACTCACGGGAAAGAGGAGGCCTAAAATGCCTAATCTTAAACTATATTATGAAGCAGTAGCCCTTTCAGTAATAAGTGACTGGTTTAATTTAACGGAGGAAAGAATTTTGAATATAGAAGGTTATGACTTTTTATATGGATGGCATGCGTATTTATTTTATGAAAAACAGTGGATAGAGCTTTTAAGAATCATGTGTTGAGAAGTGCTCTTTTGGGTGTCTGGAAAAATTGCAGTTATCGTTATTGGTGAGGATAGCGGCTATTAAAATGAATGTGTTACCTAGATTTTTGTTAAAATAATAGCGAATAGATTGTTAGTTTTACAACAAAGAATTCATACTGATCAATCTGGATTTATAAAAGGGAGAAAGATGAGGAATAATGTTAGACAGATTATTAATATATTGGAATATTTGGAAAAGAAGATCAAAAATTGGTATAATGCAAAGGAGGAAAATTTAATAAAGCAAATTAGAAATCAGACCCAGGAGCATATAAAGAGATTGTATAATGTGTTGCTTGAAATAGATTCGGAAAAGGATTTGGTAAAGGACTGTATGATAAAATGGGCACAGAATATTCAGGAACCAATAATGTTGGAAACAATTGATAAATATGGAAAGGTATCAGGATTTAAAATAAATCAGAATAAAACAAAAGTGATAATTAAAAATATGTCTAAACAACAGATAAAATTAGACAATATGAGTATAAAGTTAGAGCTTTTGCAGACGACTTAGTGGTTACTTTAACAAATCCTATAAATTCAAGTATATCTCTGTTGGAAACAATTGATAAATACAGAAAGGTATCAGGATTTAAAATAAATCAGGATAAAACAAAAGTGATAATTAAAAATATGTCTAAACAACAGAAACAAAAATTAGAGGAAATAACAGGATTTGAGGTGGTAAAAAAGGTTAAATATTTAGGGGTTTATATTAGTTCATCGAACAGGAAACTGTTTAAGAATAATTATGAGTTGCTATGGCAAAAAACTCAGAAAGACATGAATGCTTGGAAAAAACTGCAGTTATCGTTATTGGTGAGGATAGCGGCTATTAAAATGAATGTGTTACCTAGATTTTTGTTTCTGTTTCAGATGATACCAATAATCAAGAAAGATAAAAATTTGGAGGAATGGCAGATTGGGATTAATAAATTTATATGGCAAGGTAAAAAGGCGAGGGTTAAAATGAAAATAATTCAGGACTCACGGGAAAGAGGAGGCCTAAAAATGCCTAATCTTAAACTATATTATGAAGCAGTAGCCCTTTCAGTAATAAGTGACTGGTTTAATTTAACGGAGGAAAGAATTTTGAATATAGAAGGTTATGACTTATTATATGTATGGCATGCGTATTTATTTTATGAAAAAACAGTGGATAGAGCTTTTAAGAATCATGTATTGAGAAGTGCTCTTTTGGGTGTCTGGAAAAAATATTCCTACAAGATTCCTATATGGGCAAGCCCCAGACACGCAATAGAGAATATAAATATAGAACAGAAACAGGAAATGATTACTTATAAAGAACTCTTGTATGCTGAAAGAGGTAGCTTGCAATTAAAATCTTTACAGGTATTAAATGAAGAAGGGAGGAAATATACTTGGTTTCAATATGGGCAACTAAGCGCTATATGGAAAGAAGATCAAAAAATTGGCATAATGCAAAGAGAGGAAAATTTAATAAAGCAAATTAGAAATCAGATACAAGAGCATATAAAGAGATTGTATAATGTGTTGCTTGAAATAGATTCGGAAAAGGATTTGGTAAAGGACTGTATGATAAAATGGGCACAGAATATTCAGGAACCAATAATGTTGGCAACATGGGAGAAAATCTGGGTTAGAAATGTTAAGTTTACACAAGCACAGAATGTAAGGGAAAATTTTTATAAGATATTTTATAAATGGCATTTAGATCCCAAAAAGTTATGATGTATGTATCCTGATATCCAAGCGAAATGTTGGAGATGTGAGTGTGATGATGCTACATATTTTCATATTTGGTGGACTTGCAAGAAAATTAAGGCCTTTTGGATAAGAATTTGGTGGATTATTCAAAATGTCTTGAAGAAGAAGATAAAGTTCCTGCCGCAATTTTTCCTTTTGGGAATTATAACGGATTGAACAGTGACTGAGACTAAATTGATCTTGAACTTAATAACAGCAGCAAGGCTGCTGATTGGACAATATTGAAAGAAAAAAGAATTACCTACAATAGAAGAATGGATATTGAAAGTTATCAACTTGGCTGAGATGGCAAAAATCTCAGCCTTTTTGAAAGACAATATGCAGGAAAGATATTTAATTGAATGAAAAAAATGACTTGATTATATACAAAATAGATATCAGATTAAGAGATATCAGATTGCCTTTGAATAATTAGGATGTATTATTTTAGAATGTTATGGGGGAGGTTAGGAAATGAAAAGACTCGGATGAGGTTAATTGGATTAGAAAGGAAAATCTTACTCTATGTTTGGTTTATGTTTGGTTTGGTTATGTTTGGTTATGTTTGGTTTTATCTTTTATCAATTTTTAAAAGGGGTTTTTAGTATGGAAATGTCTAATTTTAAACTATATTATGAAGGAGTAGCCCTTTCAGTAATAAGTGACTGGTTTAATTTAACGGAGGAAAGAATTTTGAATATAGAAGGTTATGACTTATTATATGGATGGCATGCGTATTTATTTTATGAAAAAACAGTGGATAGAGCTTTTAAGAATCATGTATTGAGAAGTGCTCTTTTGGGTGTCTGGAAAAAATATTCCTACAAGATTCCTATATGGGCAAGCCCCAGACACGCAATAGAGAATATAAATATAGAACAGAAACAGGAAATGATTACTTATAAAGAACTCTTGTATGCTGAAAGAGGTAGCTTGCAATTAAAATCTTTACAGGTATTAAATGAAGAAGGGAGGAAATATACTTGGTTTCAATATGGGCAACTAAGCGCTATATGGAAAGAAGATCAAAAAATTGGCATAATGCAAAGAGAGGAAAATTTAATAAAGCAAATTAGAAATCAGATACAGGAGCATATAAAGAGATTGTATAATGTGTTGCTTGAAATAGATTCAGAAAAGGATTTGGTAAAGGACTGTATGATAAAATGGGCACAGAATATTCAGGAACCAATAATGTTGGCAACATGGGAGAAAATCTGGGTTAGAAATGTTAAGTTTACACAAGCACAGAATGTAAGGGAAAATTTTTATAAGATATTTTATAAATGGCATTTAGATCCCAAAAAGTTATGATGTATGTATCCTGATATCCAAGCGAAATGTTGGAGATGTGAGTGTGATGATGCTACATATTTTCATATTTGGTGGACTTGCAAGAAAATTAAGGCCTTTTGGATAAGAATTTGGTGGATTATTCAAAATGTCTTGAAGAAGAAGATAAAGTTCCTGCCGCAATTTTTCCTTTTGGGAATTATAACGGATTGAACAGTGACTGAGACTAAATTGATCTTGAACTTAATAACAGCAGCAAGGCTGCTGATTGGACAATATTGAAAGAAAAAAGAATTACCTACAATAGAAGAATGGATATTGAAAGTTATCAACTTGGCTGAGATGGCAAAAATCTCAGCCTTTTTGAAAGACAATATGCAGGAAAGATATTTAATTGAATGAAAAAAATGACTTGATTATATACAAAATAGATATCAGATTAAGAGATATCAGATTGCCTTTGAATAATTAGGATGTATTATTTTAGAATGTTATGGGGGAGGTTAGGAAATGAAAAGACTCGGATGAGGTTAATTGGATTAGAAAGGAAAATCTTACTCTATGTTTGGTTTATGTTTGGTTTGGTTATGTTTGGTTATGTTTGGTTTTATCTTTTATCAATTTTTAAAAGGGGTTTTTAGTATGGAAATTTTTTAATTTTAGGCTAATTTCAATAAGTTTTTTAAATGGTATTTTAATCTGTATATTGTATTGTTTTATCTTGCCTGTACACCGCCCTGAGTCCTTCGGGAGAAGGGCGGTATAAAAATCAAATAAATAAATAAATAAATAAATAAATTGTAACAATACCTTGTGATTGACTTGGGAAGCCAGGGGGGAGGTGAAGGGAGGGGGGAAGGGGGTTTTGAGGGGGGAGGGGGGGAAAAAGGGGAAAAATGTTTGTTTGTTTTTTAAAACATTTTCAATAAAAAAATAAATAAATAATACAATATCAAAACATTATTTGGATTTTCAGATATATCTTTTCCAGGTTTACCTGTAAGATTGATCAGGATGGCTTTACAAACCTCTTTGGGGAGGTTTTGTTCTGAATTGTTTAAATTATTTGGGGGGCTTATTTCCATTGAGATCCTCTCCCCCGCAATGCTCAGATTGTTAAACGTGATTTTGACAGGCAATCAATAAAAGGTATGAATGTGCTTGGTAAGAATAATTGCACTAATACTGGTTTATAGCATGCTGAGTCAGAAAAGATTTCAATTTCTTATACCATAAGTAGAAAGAATGAAAATCTGCACTGAGCTGATTATGCAGTTAAAGGCCTATCCTTGAATGTTCAAAACTTGAAAATCCAAGGATCCTTAAAAGTAATTAGGCAACATCTAGATCACTATTTCTCATTATCCAGATAGATGGCTTTTGAACATTAATGCATTTTCAATCACTTTTTCCAAATAACATAACAGGTTCTCCCACAATCAATGTTTTCCTTGCAAGAAATAGGCCATCAATAGCAAAGTAAGAGGTTTTTCTTCTTTCTTTGTAATTAAAACATGGGCTTGCAGCTTAATTCTATCTGTGTTTTCTCAGATCCATTTATTTCAGAGTGGAAAGATGCTGAATAATCTAGCATAGATATCAAAAGGTGTTCTATAAATTTATATAAAATCATCCTGGAGACACAATTATTTTCTACAAAGAGAAGAGAAATTCCCACTTTATACTCCAAATTCTTTATAGAAAGCAAAATGGCAAGATTAGGTTACTCCTTCTTTTCCAAGCCCCAAGCTCCATAGTTGAACATTTTGTTTGAAAATCAAAAGCAGTGTTTGAATTGTAATTGATGCATATTAATTAATTATAAAATCTGGAAAATCTTATTCTTGTATATTTATTTATTTATTTGTAAAATTTATTGGCTGCCCATCTTACCACAGGGTAACTCCATTTATTTCAGAGAGGAAAGATGTTGAATAATCTAGCATAGATTAGTCCTTAGAGGGTAACTCTAAGGAAATATTATGCAGAAGGAATAAATAACCATGGGCATATAGGAAGTCAGTACTGTTGGAAGGGATGCTACTTCACTAATTCTTTGTGGCCTCTTATTGTCTTTACCAATTACTCACAATGGGAATGGATCTTTCTGGGAATGGATTTGGGTTTTTGATTTTTTTTCTTCCAATAATTTCACAGGGAAATCACAGACATTAACAGGGATGAAGTTCTGTTGGAATTTGCTTATTTTCAGGAAAATGTCTTTTGAAAGTAGACAAGTTGTTGTTGTTGTTGTTGTCATTATTATTATTAATTAGATTTTTATACCGCCCTTCTCCTAAAGGACTCAGAGCGGTTTACAGCCGATAAAAACACATATAACAAATATATAACAAAACTATAACAAAAGTTAAAAATCATTTAAAAAACTAATTCAATGTATGGCAAAAATTTAAAATAAATAAAACCCCATTAAAAATTTTAAATTATATTCAAACTATATTGAAGCTAGCCCTGCACGATGGAATAAAAGAGTCTTCAGCATGCAGCGAAAGGTCTGGAGGTTGGGGAGTTGACGAAGCCCCGGAGGCAGCTCGTTCCAGAGGGCAGGAGCCCCCACAGAGAAGGCCCTCCCCCTGGGGGTCACCAGCCGACATTGCTTAACCGATGGCACCCTGAGAAAGCCCTCCCTGTGGGAGCACACAGGTTGATGGGAGGCTACCGGTGGTAGTAGGCAGTCCCATAAGTAACCCGGTCCTCGGCCATGGAGCGCTTTAAAGGTGGTAACCAGCACCTTGAATTGCACCCGAAAGACCACCGGAAGCCAGTGCAGACCGCGCATGGGAGCTACGAGATGCTCCCTCTATCACCCGCGCAGCCGCATTCTGGACCAGTTGGAGCTTCCGGGTGCTCTTCAAGGGGAGTCCCATGTAGAGAGCATTGCAGTAGTCTAGGCGGGATGTAACGAGGGCATGAGTGACTGTGCAGAGGGAAGACCGGTCTAGAAAGGGATGCAACTGGTGTATCAGGCGAATCTGATAAAAAGCTCCCCTGGCGACGGACATCAAATGATTTTCAAACGACAGCCGTGCATCCAGGAGGACGCCCAGATTGCGAACCCTCTCCATGGGGGCCAACGACTGACCCCCAACAGTCAGTGATGGAGTCAGCTGGCTGTACCAGGATGCCGGCACCCACAGCCACTCGGTCTTGGAACGGTTGAGTTGGAGCCTGTTTCTCCCCATCCAGACCCGTACGGCCTCCAGAGACTGGGACATCACTTCAATGGCCTCGTTGGGGTGGTTGGGGTGGAGATGTACAGCTGGGTGTCGTCAGCGTACAGATGACACCCCACCCCAAAACCACGGATGATCTCGGCCAGCAGCTTCATATAGATGTTGAACAGAAGAGGCGAGAGAACCAACCCTTGTGGCACCCCACACAGGAGGCACCTCGGGGCTGACCTCTGGCCCCCCTGCCAACACCGTCTGCGAATGGCCAGCGGCTTCATATAGATGTTGAACAGAAGAGGCGAGAGAACCGACCCCTGTGGCACCCCACACAGGAGGCGCCTCGGGGCTGACCGCTGCCCCCCCTGCCAACACTGTCTGCAAATGGTCCGAGAGGTAGGAGAAGAACCACTGAAAATGGTGCCCCCCACTCCAAGCCCCCCGAGCCGCCGCAGCAAGATACCATGGTCGATGGTATCAAAAGCCGCTGAAAGATCTAGAAGGACCAGGACAGAGGAACAACCTCTGTCCCGGGCCCTCCAGAGATCATCTACCAACGCGACCAAGGCCGTCTCTGTGCTGTGACCAGGCCGGAAGCCGGACTGGAACATGTCAAGATAGACAGTTTCATCCAGGTACCGGGGGAACTGTTGTGCTACCACACTTTCAACAACCTTCGCCACAAAGCGAAGGTTGGAGACAGGACGATAATTTGCTAAAATTACTGGATCCAGGGAGGGCTTTTTGAGGAGGGGCCTCACCACTGCCTCTTTCAGAGCGGTAGGGAAGGTTATTCAAGGTTCTTAGTGTTTCTCCTTCTCCTTTATAGTACTTTATAATAACTGTTTGACCACATTGCAGTCATTCCAGAAAGTGTCCACCATTCCCAGGGCAAACAATATCTGCCGTGATTGTCAGGAGCTTTACCAACATTAAATGGAAAAATAAATGTATATATGAGCTTTTATTTAAAAAATTGTGCTACATATGCTAAAGCATAAATCTGGGCAACAAAATTATTTACAGTGGATTTACACTGGTCCACACATTTGAAATTTTCAACACAGATGGTTGCGTTGTTGATAAATGGAAGTAGGGGAAAATTTGCTTACTTTTCACCTTCCAGAGATTGGTAGCTGTGACATCTGTTCATCCAGTTCCCAAGTACCTGAGCTATTTAACAACAATAACAATATGATACCAAAGTGATCTTAACAGGAACCCCACAGCTAAAAGTTATTCAATTTCTACGGATAGCATTGGTAGTTAGCAGTAATATAAATCAGACATGCACTAAGGTCATAAGATTGTATTATATTGTCTTCTGTATGAAATCCAGGAAGATACATACATGTATATGTTCCCAGAGTTTCTTGTTTGTTTCTATCTTTGGTTTTTCTTTCTTTCTCTTTCTCTTTCTTCCTTCCTTTCTTTCTCTCTTCCTTTCTTTTCCTTCCTCCTTTTTAACTTTCCTTTTTCTTTTCTTTTTCCTTTAATCAAGTTGCTTTTGTTCACTAACTTTTGATTATTGATTTTGGCTCTTTGTCCTCCTTTTTGCTTCTCAGGATTGTACATTTTAAGCTGTTTCTAGAAGGCACTTCTCTTGGTCATTTATCATCTGCAAATTGTGTGAGTATCAACTCCATATTTTATTTCCTAAGTTGCTAATGAACATATTAAATTACATTGATCCCAACAGAGAATCCTGTGGAGTTCTAATCATTGGCACTTGGTTCCATTTTTGACAAATTCTCATTTATAATTACTCTGTGGGATTTTTTTTCCTTAATGATGTTTCCTAATGTTAATCTTCCCAGACTGTGGAAAAAAATTCTGGTATTCAGCAGTAATATAGGTTTTTCTCTTCCTATCTATTTGAAATTTTACAGAATATTGTTAGCTATTCCTCATATTTTTTTCCCTATGAGTACAGATGTTGATTTCTAAGTGCAATTGTTAATTCTTAGCTACTATAACATCAAATGGCATACCTTTTTGGAAATGAAAATAGATTATTGCCATTGCTCTCCTGTTTTTAACATTCCAACAGATTTATAGAGTTTAGTGAGTATATTTCTTCAGTCTATATTTTTCTCTAGGTGCTTTGTGATCATGTCATTGATTAATGACTCTGAATGTTTGAACTTCTCCAGACAGGCTCACAAACTGACAGGCGTTCTCTCCTAATAAAATGTATACTGAAGGTCTTTGAAAATGGAATCCCTAGAGAAAACAATTGAGGTAACTGGTCTGATTTCTTCATAAAATCATTCAAGGCCCTGCTGTATTTCAATTTTAAATCTGGGCTACCTGAAGATAGCATTTAAAAAACAAAAACCAAAGACAATCACAAAGAGAGAGAGAGAGAGAGAGAAAACAGGATTGTTTTTATAAAAAAATGTGATAAATAGGAGATAGAACAAAGACTACTTGAAATAAGGAAAGTGGTGGGCTAATAAACTGTTTCTATTTTTTCTTTCTATTCTATTTTCTAAATTGATGCATTATAAATGTAATTTATAAATTATTTATTTCATTTTATTTAAAACATTTATATGTTGTTGTTAGTTGCGAAGTCGTGTCTGACCCATCGCCACCCCATGGACAATGTTCCTCCAGGCCCTCCTGTCCTCTACCATCCTCTGGAGTCCATTTAAGCTCACGCCTACTGCTTAAGTGACTCCATCCAGCCACCTCGTTCTCTGTCGTCCCTTTCTTCTTTTGCCCTCTTCTCCAGTGAGTCCTTCCTTCTCATTAGGTGGCCAAAAGTATTTCAGTTTCATCTTCAGGATCTGGCCTTCTAAAGAGCAGTCAGGGTTGATCTCCTCTAGGACTGACTTGTTTGTTCACCTTGCAGTCCAAGGGACTTGCAGGAGTCTTCTCCAGCACCAGAGTTCAAAGGCCTCAATTCTTTGGCGTTCAGCCTTTCTTATGGTCCAACCTTCATAGCTATACATTACAACTGGGAAAACCATAGCCTTGACTGTACGCACTTTTGTTGGCATGGTGATGTCTCTGCTTTTTAGTACACTGTCTAGATTTGCCATAGCTTTCCTCCCCAGGAGCAAGCGTCTTTTAATTTCTTGGCTGTAGTCCCCATCTGCGGTGATCTTGGAGCCCAGGAAAATAAAATCTGTCACTACCTCCATTTCTTTACCATCTATCTGCCAGGAATTGAGAGGGCCAGATGCCATGATTTTAGTTTTCTTAATGTTGAGTTTCAAGCCAACTTTTGCACTCTCCTCCTTCACCCGCATCAAGAGGCTCTTTAGTTCCTCTTCACTTTCTGCCATTAGAGTGGTATCATCTGCATATCTGAGGTTGTTGGTATTTCTTCCGGCTATCTTAATTCCAATTTTTGATTCATCTAGCCCTGCCTTTCTCATGATGTGTTCTGCATATAAGTTAAATAGGCAGGGTGATAGTATACAGCCTTACCGGCTCCTTTTCCAATTTTGAACCAATCAGCGGTTCCATGTCCAATTCTCACTGTTGCTTCTTGACCCGCATACAGGTTTCTCAAGAGACAAATAAGATGGTCTGGTACTCCCATCTCTTTAAGAACTTTCCACAGTTTGTTGTGATCCACACAATCAAAGGCTTTAGCATAGTCAATGAAGCAGAAGTAGATGTTTTTCTGGAACTCCCTAGCTTTCTCCATGATCCAGCATATGTTGGCAATTTGATCTCTAGTTCCTCTGCCTCTACAAAATCCTGCCTGTACTTCTGGTAGTTCTCGATTCACATACTGCTGGAGGCTAGCTTGTAGGATTTTAAGCATAACCTTACTAACATGTGAAATGAGTGCAATGGTGCGATAGTTTGAACATTCTTTGGCATTGCCTTTCGTTGGAATTGGAATGTAAACTGACCTTTTCCAATCCTGTGGCCATTATTGAGTTTTCCAAATTTGCTGACAAATTGGGTGTAGCACTTTTACTGCATTGTCTTTTAAGATTTTGAATAGCTCAGCTGGAATACTGTCTCCTCCACTAACTTTGTTGTTGCTCAGATTTCCTAAGGCCCATTTGACTTCATATTTTAGGATGTCTGGCTCAATGCCAGTGACCACCCCATCGTGGTTATCAGGAATGTTAAGCTCATTCTTGTACAGTTCTTCTGTGTAATTTTCCCACCTCTTCTTAATCTCTTCTGCCTCTGTTAGATCCCTGCCATTTTGGTCCTTTATCATGCCCATCTTTGCATGAAATGTTCCCTTCATATCTCCAATTTTCTTGAAGAGATCTCTGGTCCTCCCTATTCTATTGTTTTCTTCTATTTCTTTGCACTGTTCATTTAAGAATGCATTCTTATCTCTTCTAGCTATTCTCTGGAATTCTGCATTCAACTGGGTGTATCTTTCTCTTTCTCCTTTGCCTTTCGCTTCCCTTCTTTCCTCAGCTATTTGCAGATTTTCCTCAGACAGCCATTTTGGTTTCTTGCATTTCTTTTTCTTTGGAATGGTTTTAGTTGCTACCTCTTGTAGAATGTTGCGACCCTCCATCCATAGTTCATCAGGCACTCTGTCTATCAGATCTAATTCCTTAAATCTATTTGTCACCTCTACTGTATATTCATCAGGGATATGATTTAATTCATACCTGAGTGGCCTTGTGCTTTTCCCTACTTTCTTTAGTTTAAGCCTAAATTTTGCAAGAAGAAGCTCATGATCTGAGCCACAGTCAGCTCCTGGTCTTGTTTTTACTGTCTGTATAGAGCTTCTCCATCTTTGGCTGCAGAGCACATAGTCAATCTGATTTCTGTGTTGACCATCTGGTGATGTCCATATGTAGAGTCATCTCTTAGGTTGTTGGAAAAGAATGTTTGCTATGACAATTGTATTATCTTGACAGAATTCTATCAGCCTGTGCCCTGCTTCATTTTGTACTCCAAGGCCATACTTGCCTGTTATTTATATAGCCTTCGATAATTAGATTTCAATAATTCTACAATCCAAATTCTCTGCAAATGTAACAAAATTTTTATACATTCAAATACAAAGTAAAAACTGTATAAAGTAATAAAATGCAAAAAATGCAAAGCAAGGAAAGAAATAAAACATATCAAAACCACCATGACAATATATTATAGAGAATTAATTGAAATAATTTTTAGATATGTTTTTGCAGTATGGCAGCCCATACTGGGGGTTGGATGCGTTATTGTGAGGTTGGGGATGTTACTTGGAACCCTGACATAATATTTGTGAATTTAAATATATCTCTGGACTATTGTCCTACAATATTATCCCTCAAACTCTCCTTTACTCTTAATATTTTTATTTAATAGTACAAGACCTGCTTTTCTTTCTCTGAACAGTAATAATCTTTTGAGATGAGTTGGGCTGAAAGATAGCGACTGGCCCAAAGTTTTTAGTAAATTTCCATGTCTGAGCATAGACTAGATTCTGGTTTCCATGTTCTTAGCCCAACCTCTTTACACAATAACTCTTGTGCAGTGTGATTTCTGTTGCATTAGTGTTCTTTTGTGCCTCCCTCTATCATCTTTGGACAACCATTCAGATCACAATAGCCAACTACTTCTTGGGGTATGATCTACAAACCATGTTAATTAAGCTAGCATATAATCATTTGACTACAAACTTATGATAGTCATTTTTGGGACTTTTTTATAGGCTAGAAATTATTTTCACAGAATTCACTTGGAAAGCACTTCAAATGTCATTAGTCCGGCTAATACAGAAGATTAGTTCTACAGTAATTTGGCAGTTTTAAGAAGTTTTGTTTTAAGACAGGCTGCTTCACTACTAAAGTGCTTAAACTCACATGTGATTCGTTCTTATTTCATTAATATCCTCTCCCCCGTTTCCCTTACCTTGGAAAGCAAGGTAATAGGTGAGGTCATATCTTATTTATATCTTTATTTAAAACATTTAAACAATGTACTGGCTGGGGAATTCTAGAAGTTAAAGTCCACTCATCTTAAAGATGCTGAGGTTGAGAAACACTGTTTTAGAGCAATCAAAAGCTCTATCCACTATCATAGCCCTTCAAATACCTTAACTATTATATGTTGTATTAACAATATTTAATTATTCAGTTTCTATAGCTGCCCATCTCAACCAGACTGTTTGATATAATCATCAAACTAAACATTTCCAAGTATTTTTACCACTCATCTTTGTATTCAGATTTTGGCATTTATTGTTTTACATTTATCTATCCCTCTGTATGTCTCTCACCTTTCTTTCTTTCTTTCTTTCTTTCTTTCTTTCTTTCTTTCTTTCTTTCTTTCTTTCTTTCTTTCTTTCTTTCTTTCTTTCTTTTACTTGTAAAAGCTATAGTAGTCTATTTGTTAATGCCTGTTAATGCCTGAAGACCTGGCTCTGCCGGTTGGCATGGGGACTAAATGAGGAATTACACATTGAAGGTGGCTGCTAGATTGATGGCAAACTCCACCTGGTCCCCCTTGTTCTCTGCTGTCCACCTCTCCATCTTTTTAGTGATCATATTGATGTGTTTATTCTTGTTGTGTTCTTTTGTAATTGTTTATTTTATTGTTCTAGTATTTCACTTCTGTTTACCTTCTTCATTTTTCTTCATTTTTATTATCATAAACCACCTAGAGTACCCCATGGCAAGGTAGGTGGCAAATAAATTTAGCACATAAATAAATAATAAATGAATACATTCAAACCATGATTCCTCTGATCTTCATTCTGTTGACTTCGGATAAAATTGATAAATTTTATTTTCCTAAATCATTGTAATTAATCAATGTAAGTTATGTCATTGAGATTCATTTACTTCATGTATGTAATTATGCAAAATAGGTGACATAAATAATAATAACAACAACAACAACAACAACAGAGTTGGAATGGACCTTGGAGTTCTTCTAGTCCAACCCCCTGCCCAGGCAGGAAACCCTACACCGTTTCAGATAAATGGTTATTGTTGTGTATTTGAATTCTTGGAGGGAAATTTGGGCGGGAAAACGCACGTTGCTAATTGGCTGGTGCCTCAGCCTGAACAGTATATAAGGAGGACTGTTCTCCTGATTTCTTTGCTGGGTTCTCACAATAAAGTTAAAAGCTGTTGTCACCAATGACTTGTCTCCTGCCTCCTCATTTTGCAAACTCAACATTGGCGATGAGGATGGGATTGAGGCTGGCAGAGAGACCCGGAAAAAGAGCTGATTAGGAATCAGCTTCGAACCCAGCCAGTTCTAGGGTGGCTACGATAGGAAGATACCTGACTCTGTGGTCTCTTCCCCAAATCCCCAAAGCTTTAATCAAAACTATCTACTATTGACCTCACCCCAATCCTAAGAGGTCTGTAAGGGGTGTGCATAAGAGCACCAATGTGCCTACCATTCCTGTCCTAATGTTCCCCTTGATTGTATCCAACTCGTATAATTATTTCATGCTTATGCTTATATATATGCTTATATGTCGTATAGTTATTTCACGCTTATGCTTATGCTTATGCTTATGAGTTTTTAGGGAGAAGGGCGGTATAGAAATTAAATTATAAATAATTATAAATTAAATATATACCGTTGTGACAAAATAAATAAATAAAATAAATAAAATAAAAATAAATAAATAAATAAGAAGCCAAAAATGTCTAACTACATGCCGCCAGTGCCATTTGACCCAGCCAGAGAGAAATGGAGGTCATACATGACTTGATTCGAGTGTTTCCTCAAGGCCAACGATTTCCAGGGCCTCTCAGATAATAGGAAACGGGCATACTTTCTGAGCCACTGTGGGCCGGAGGTTTTTGACATTGCTGAGTCGCTATCAGAGCCGACACCCATCCAGTCAGTGCCCTGGCAAGTTCTGCAAGCAACTCTCCAAGCACACTATGCCCCAGTGCCATCAAAGTTTGTGCAGAGATATGAGTTTCGCCAGAGGATCCAATGCGAAGGCGAGCCGATCTGTGTTTACATAGCTGCCTGCGAAAATCAGCCACACACTGTGAGTACTGAGACCTCGATGATACGCTCCTAGAGCAACTAATTTGTGGAGTGAGACACTTTCGTTTATAGAGGCGACTACTCACCAAAGCAAATTTATTATTATTATTATTATTATTATTATTATTATTATTATTATTATTATTATTATTATTATTATTATTATTATTATTATTATTATTATTATTTCAATTTTTATACCGCCCTTCTCCCGAAGGACTCAGGGCGGTGTACAGCCAGGTAAAACAAACAATGTAATATACAATTAAAATATGAATTAAAAAACTTATTACATAATTGGCCTAAAACTTTGGAACATGAAACTAAAACCCACTAAAAATTACTAGTAAAAAATTTTAAAACCAATAAAATGTAAAACCAATAAAATTTAAGCCAGCCCCGCGTGAATAAATAAGTGTGTTTTTAATTCGTGGCGGAAGGTCTGAAGGTCAGGTATTTGGCGTAAGCCTGGGGGAAACTCGTTCCAGAGGGTAGGAGCCCCCACAGAGAAGGATCTACCCCTGGGGGCCGCCAGCCGACATTGCTTGAAATTTAACACTCCATGTTGCTCTGGACGAAGCTCAGGCTCACGAACTATCCACCAAAGCTGCTGAGACACTACAGAGACTGACGTCGACCAACAACCTGTCGAAAACAATGCCAGTCCACAGCAAGGAAGCTCTGCCTGAGAATGACAGCAAGGTCGAGGAAGAAGTTTTCCGAACTGAAAAGCCAGAACAAAATGACAGAGATGGCTGTGCCAATTGCAGGGGCGCCCATCAGAGACAATTTTGCCATTTTAAAGATGTCATCTGTCATTGGTGTGATAAAAAGGGGCATCTGGCACGTGTATGCCAAGCCATTCAGCCATGCCGCCAAAAGTCCAGAATAGACTTCAAACCGCCCAATCAGCAGCCATTCCTCCCTAGATGAGCTCCCATTGGTCAAGCCCAAAAGAGTGAGAAGTCAAACCACATCATCGTAAGAATTGGTCAAGCCACGGCCAGCCCAGAAAGAAAGATCTTCACAATTGCCTACATCGAAGGCATACTGTGTAAGATGGAAGTCAATACCAGATCATTGATCACCATCATGTCCTGGGATAAGATAACCACTGTTGTGACTCGTCCTCCCTCCTCTCCTCAGCCGGCCCCTCCCATCTCCAACCGGGCCTATTATCAGACTCCAAGTCTGATAATGAAGATGAATTGCCTGTCATGCCTCCAGCCCCTGGCCCTGGCCCTATGCCTGGAGACGGTTCCAGGAGTGGAAGGACAAGCCCGATAAATCTCACTCATACAGCGTGTGTTCCTTTGGCTCAGCCAACAGAGCAGGAAAACAGCCAGGTATTGGAATTGCTCAGGCCTACTCCTTCTGACCCCTCCCTTTCCCAGAAGCTGCCAGCAGATCCAGCTGAAGACAATTCAGGGTGGGAGGACCCTCGCTTCCGGAGTTCTGAGAGGCGACACCAGCAGAAGGAAGGGAGGGGCAGGCCTGGATAAATGCTGAGTCATGGAGCCACACCCCACAGCCTATATAAAGGACCTGCTTTTGGCATTCCAACCTTGAGTCAAGCAAAGTCTTATCGACTATTGACTATCGCTGAAGTCACAACTTGGACTCCTGCCTGCCCTGAGAAACCTCGGAGGAACTTGGCAAGCTGCAGAGGCTTCGTTGCCAAATTGGTTACAGACTTCCTTGACTCATTCGTCAGAGTGTGGGGTGGGACACGACAACCACTGCCATCCGGCAAATTGCAAAGAGTCAGCTTTAGCCACAGAAATTACGAGTCCAGGACTACCAGGGGAACAGAATCCTGGTGAAAGACATTGAAATGGTCCAGGTCACCTACGGCCAACATAAGAAGACCCTTCCAATCACCATTGTGAAGGGACACCTTCCTAGCTTCCTGGGTCTCGATTGGTTCTGGGCCCTTTGAATGGGAGTCTCTGGAGTCCACATCATCTGGTGCGACTTAAGAGAGGAGCTGCTCCAAGAATTCCAAGACGTGTTCAGAGACAGCCTAGGCAAGTATGTGGGGACCCCTATTTCATTTAATTTAGACCCTGCCATTGCCCCAATATGACTAAAGGCCAGGAGGGTTTTGTTTGCACTAAAACCTAAGATTGACAAAGAGCTAGACAAGTTAGTGCAAAAACCCATACTGGTCCCAGTCGACCACGCAAAATGGGAGACACCCATTGTGACTCCAGTTAAGCCAGATGGATCTGTCCGCATCTATGCTGATTACAAGGTAACGTTGAACAAAGCCTTACAAAAGAGTACTTACCCTGTCCCAATAGTTCAGCACCTGGTTGGGACCAGGGCAAATATTTGCAAAATTGGATTTGGCACAAGTGTATCAGGAGCTGCCTGTAGACAATGCCACAGCTGAAACGCAAACAATAGTCACGCACAGAGGTGCCTTTAATTGCACCAGGCTCCAATTCAGAGTCAGTGTAGCCCCAGGGCTGTTCCAAAATCTCATGAAACAATTGTTGCAGGGTCTACCGGGGGTAATACCCTATTTTGATGATGTATTAGTGTCAGCAAAGGATACCCAACAGCTGCAAGAAAAACTGCGAAAGGTGCTGACTATTTTTAGGGCTGCTGGGCTTAAGGTTAAACTCAACAAGTGTCAAAGTGGGCTGCCCTCAGTCGAATTTTTGGATATCAAATCGATGCAGCAGGGATACATCCCACAGAAAGCAAGGTTCGAGCAATCCAGAAAGCTCCCCCTCCACAAAACAAGATGGAACTCCAAGCCTTTTTAGGACTTTTGAACTTTTATTCCATACTCTTAAAAGACAAGGTGACTATGGCCGAGTCTTTGCACAGGCTGCTTGTTAAAAAGACCCCTTGGATTTGGGGCAAAGCTGAGGCCACAACATTCAAAGCCATCAAACAACTATTGTCTGGGGACAGTCTCTTGATACAGTATAATGGAACCTTGCCCTTAGTTCTTGTGTCCGATGCCTCCCCGTTTGGAGTAGGGGCTGTGCTGAGCCACAAACTGCCAAACGAAGCTGAGGCTCCCATTGCTTATTTTTCCTGCACTTTATCAGGAGCTAAACGGAACTATAGCCAGTTAGATAGAGAAGCCCTGGAGTCGAGCTGGTAGGAGGGACTCCCTGTTCCTCCCAGCTCCTCCAATTGGCCTTCCTGGCCAGGATTATGGGTGGATTTTTCTTCGCTGGCTTCTGGTTGGACCGGAGGGCATTGCTGGACTTTGCAACTCCCAGATAAGTCCTCCTGTTCTGTCCCCCCCCTCCCAACCACAACCAAGAAGACACACGAGCTGACTATAAATGCCAGAAATTTATTCCTATGACAGATATCAGTTCTAGCAACGAACCTTCTCATATCTTTAATATCACTTACATAAATCAAATAACATTGCTAATATTAATATTTCTTCAATTTACCTTACATCTGTCAAATAACATTATTAAAATTATAACTTATATCCAAAATATATCAGTTATAACAATTAAATTCTATTTAACCAAATACCAACATTACATCCATAAATTTTTCTATCTGTCCTCCAAAAGTTAAACAATATTCCATCTTCCCATTCCTTTATACCTCACATATATCAAATAGTAACACCTTATACCCAAAATAAGTCAGTTGTAAAAATTAAACCCTATATATATATATATTTTTAAATACCATCAAAATCACATCTTAAGCATTCTCCTTCCCCTTGTCTTCTATCTTACACATTTTCCACCATCTGCTCATCAATCAGCTTAACATCTAACAATAAAGGATTTCCAATTTCCAATCTTTAATATATTGGTGTAAAAATCTCTTGTTTAAAAACTTATTAAGAAAAGATAAGCCTCCAAAAGTTCCTATAAAAAAAAATTCCATATTTGAAGTGAAGAAGTTTCCAAGATTTTAGTGTTAGTTCTGTTTGCTTAAGAGCCATTCTTAAACTGTAAAATCTACCAAAAAGAGAAAAAAAAATCAATAAACTTTTCTTCTTAAACATTGTGATAAAGAAAAAGGTAAAAAGAAAAAAAAATCATTAACAGTTCTTATTCATTCCATTTAAAAAGTAGCTTGTTATGTTCTTCTCTTCCTTTGTCCTTTTATAGTTTCACTTTCCTTTGTATATTGCAAAGCCATTTTAAATCCACTCAAGTTGAAAGTTAGTTCAAAGGAAAGCTATTTAAGAGCTGAAGTTAAGATTTATTACTTGCAAATTCTTGCTAGTCCTCCTACTTTGTTCTGTCTGTGTTGAGTTCTCTTTAAAAATAAATCTTGGCACAGAGATGGTTGCGGCTTCTCGTTCTGTATAAAGAGAAGCACCCTGGGCACGGAGCTTCGTCAGGCTAAAGGGGAGCTCTCACCCTTCGATCCCCTGGTTAAATTCCAGGGGCTCCTGGGGAGCTCTACCCAAACCTGACCACTCTTCCCTCCCCCTTCTCCCATGGGAGAGAATTCCAAACCGTTTGACAGCCCATTTACGCTGTCAGGGACAGTTTGATGAAACCCAGGGCAGATGATCCCAAAGGAATGTCCACGAAGCCTGCGTTGCCAGCGGAAGTCTCGTCAGCAGCTGGGTCTTGAAGTGTTGCCTGGGAGGGAGAAGGTGCGGGAGAAAGAGGCCTTGTCATCCCCTCCACCTGGCCTGCCTCTGGAACCTGGAGCGGAGCCAGAGAGGAAAGTACTGCAGAGGGAAGCCCTGTCGACTCTACCCCCTCACTCTCTGAGTCACTCTCTGCCAAGAGGCCAGGCTCGGGAGCTAAAGACACAACACCTCCAGCCAATTCGGGCTTGAGTTAGTTGTTGGTGTAAACAGCGGGTAGTCAGTGCCTGGTTGTTTTGGTTGTTGCATTTCTATTTTGGCTTGTAACCGGTTCCGAATTTGGTCAACGTGTCTTTTCCAGACTCTCCCATCGCCCATATCAACTAAGTATGATTTTGGGCCTGTGATTTCTAGTATTGTCCCTGCCAACCATAGGGGACCCTCCCCATAATTTCTGGCGAATACTGGGGAACCTATTGAGAATTCCCTCATCCTATTTCCCCTTGCCTGAAACCCATCGGGGGAGTAGCTGGGGTTTAGCCGGTCCAGTGGGCATCGTAGCCTTCTCCCCATCAATAACTCTGCAGGGCTGCGGCCAGAAGCTGTACAAGGGGTCCCATGTTGACTGCCAAGAACATGTCAATCTTGGCTTGCCAGTCCCCCGGGCTTATTCTTGGCACTTCTAACAAAACGTTCTGCAAGGCCATTACTGGCCAGGTGGAACGGCACCAAGAGGGCATGGTGGATGCGCAGCTTGGCCAGGTAACTCTTGAATTGGGTGGCTGTAAATTGTGTACCGTTGTCTGAAACAATGATATCAGGCAATCCGTGGGTCACAAATAGCCGTCTGAGTACCCTAATTACTGCCTCAGCAGTTGTGGATTACATTAGTATTACCTCTAACCATTTGGAAAAGCCATCCACTATAATTAAAAATGTCTGTCCATGAAATGGACCAGCAAAATCTATGTGGAGCCTGGACCACGGTCCCTGGGGCTTTCCCATTCTCTCATAGGTGCTGTTGGGGGTAGTGGTTTAGAGTCTTGGCATGGTTGGCAGCGCTCCACCCAATCACCAATGTCCTTGCCCATCTGAGGCCACCAAACATAACTTAGCAGGTTATTTTGGAGGAGCTGTGATTAAAAAAAACCTCTTTCACCTCAAAGAACATCAAAAAGGGGGAAAATCCTAGTATACCCATAATTTGTTTAAAAAAGTGGGGGGAAGGAAATGAGATATTGCTTCCAACACTATGATTCCATGGTTTTATGGGATTAGGAATGCATTGCACAAAAGGTATTGGTGGGTATGCTATCAATTAATCATCTAGTTAAAACAAAAATGGAAAAATAATAAACCTGTCAAAACTGGAGGAAAATAGAACTGAATTATTTAGGTGGAATCAGTATCCATGGCACTAATTTATGTCATGCAGCCTATAATCTATTTTGTACCAACTGAAAGGGGCTTCACTCCTGACCAGTATACAGTGTAAGTATATTGCTTCTATAAGTTTGCAGACTTTGTGCAATTTTCTCTTCCTGAAATGATTATCTGCAGTTAGGAAAACTGCAGAAAGAGCAAAAGAAATTCATATTTGGAAGACCTGAAAGCAAAGTGAAGTGCGGGATAAATGATGATAATTACAATAAAAATGAAATAAGTTTTGGTTGTCAGTTTTACCTAAACTGTGTCTTTCAATTATTCCCTCTGAGGCATATTCAGCAATATCAACACTGAACATAAATTGCTGATTATATTCATGTTAGGGCTATGAGTAGAGTTGTGCATGCAATGATTTTCAAAATGGTGCAAATTTTGTTCTAGTTTAAAAAATGCAATATAATATACAACTACTCTAAAGTAAGCTTTATGACACTTGAGGGGGTAAAGTAAAGGGCTAGCAGATGCATTCATAAACATACTAAGCCTGTATAATTTGTAACCTTAATTACATTTTGTAATTCAGTTTTGTGGCTTGAGACCCAATTCATTTGATTAGTTTAATGTTAATTGTACACAATCCCAGAAAAAGGGTTCATTCAATTACATTGCATTATTGGAACATATCCGCTAAGTAATTCAATATATAGGTAAGAGTGTTAGGACTGTGGTTTGAATGAAAACTCAAATAAAAAACTGAATATACACCTTCTCAAAAGTTCTAATGAGTTGTTTAGTTTAATTTTTTTGAAAACGTGTATAAGATTGCAACTTTAACTTTCTTTTATAACTTAAATAATTATCAGTCATGACCTATATGATGGTGGCAGGAGGGCATAGATAAAATTAGTCAAAATAATTATGTTTAATCTTAATATAAATAATAATTTAATTTTAATATAATTTTGTTTGATAAATAAAAATGCATTTAAAAATGTTCTGCATTTTTGAAGATAGAACAATAACCTACAAATAATCTCATACTCAAGAATATAACAGGAAGATGCATTTCTTTGCCACTTATATATGAACTACAGAGAAATGTTTGGTCTCTTTAACCTTCTTTCCTCTCCAAGCAAACTCATGGAGAGAAAGAAGAGTGAGGAATAGTTACTACAAGCCCTGGGACTCTTAAGGGGAAAAAGACTCTGAAGAGCAATTCATTTCCTATATCCTTGTAACGGTTTTTTTAAAATTAATTAATTAATCTAATTTTTATATCCACCCATCTCACTATAAAAAATGTTAAGAACAATGAATAAATATATAAAACCAATATATTTATATGTTTTTATTGCTTGGAATGTAATCTGTCTAAAATCTGTATGTAAATCTTCTTCCTAGCGTATTCCTGCAGGTGCAGGGTTCGCCTTTTGGATCATTGAACACCACTTTGCATGATCAACCTGTTGTTGGTGCCCAGCATTCAATACCATACAGTGCAACAAAACGGATAGTTGTCTTGTAAATTTTAGATTTAAGACAGGTTGGCATTCATCTGTCACATTCACATAACACACAAGTGAGTTCTCACCAATGCATCCAGGCTGCATTCACCCTTGCTTGCACCTCGCTATTGATGTTACCTGATAAAGCGGGGTCCAAAATGATTGAGGCGAACATTCCATGTTTGAACTTGCTGTTGCAGTTTGCCCCTGGTGGTAGAAGCAAGCATAACATCATTAATATAGAGCATAGTCCAGGATGCATTCTGCTGCAGGTCATGTGTGATGGTATCATGACCTGTCACTGGGAATCCGTTGGAGAGGCCATTATGGGGATCACACTTGGCTGCCAGTGTTCTTTTATAGTATTTTGACCCAGTCAATGAGTGGCTCAGGTACTCCATGATCCTGGAGGGCACACCAGATCAATTGGTGTGTTACACAATTAAATGCCTTCCCCAGGTCTAGGAATGCCATCTGTAGTGGTTGTCTCTTTTCATGGTGTTTCTCATTGAGCTGACAGGGTGCAAAGATGGCATCAGTTGTTCCACATCCTTTAATGAAGCCACATTGGTTGATGGTGAGTTGGGAGATGCTGCGAATGTGTTGATCAAGCAGAATCTGTATGTAAATATTAAAGGAAATTAATTAAATCAATTCAATCTAATGGTCTCTCTTTCTCTCTGTCTTCTCTCTCTCTCTTTGATGTTATGATGTACATCTGGACAGTGGTGGGATTCAAATAATTTAACAACAGGTTCTGTGGGTGTGGCTAGGTGGTCATGTGACTGGGTGGGTGTGGCCAACTCAATGTCACACAAGTCAAAGGGTGCCTCGCCTGGCCCCTTCCCTCCCAGCCATTCCTTGTCACACTCAGCCTCAATAATTTAACAACAGGTTCTGTGGGTATGGCTAGGTGGGTGTGGCTAGGTGGGCATGTGACTGGATGGGTGTAGCTAGGTGGGCATGTGACTAGGTGGACATGGAAGACCTCATGCTGTTCACAGGCATCCCTGCTTTGGCTGCAAGAACTGCAGGCAGACTTCCTGGCCACACACTTCCTTAGCCTGCCACCTCATGTGAGGCGGGAGGCCCAAGAGAAAGCACCTAGTCTGGGCACACAGCCCTTCACGATGGAGCCTTTCCTGAGGAGCAAAGCATGGATTGGACGAACTGATCTGTCCTGAAGGTGAGCTCCAGAGCAGCGATGGCGATGGCAGAAGGAAGAAAGCGAGCTCCAGAGTGGCGGCAGTGGTGAAAGCTGAGCTCCAGAATGGTTGCAGCAGCGGAGGAAGGCAGAAGGTGAGTTCCAGAGTGGCAGCAGTGGCAGTGCTCCAGGATGGTGGGCTGATGTCCTGGGGTTGCACATGCACACTGCAGCAGAGCAGCAGTCTTGGCCCCATCACAGCATCTCCACCAAGGGCCACCCATCCACTTCCAGCCCAGAAGTGTCATATCCCCTGTTACAGGCTGGATGCGAGACCCGAGGCGGACGGGAAGGCAACTGGGCAGAGGCCCTGTGGAAGCTGAGCATGCCAGGCCTAAAAGGTGAGCAATCCTCGCTGTATCCCACCGAGGCAGTTCTTGTTGTGATCCGCCAGCAGCCTGCGGAGCTGGCAATGAAGTCAGACAGTGATGAGGCTGAGGAAGAGTGTGGGCCAGTCCTGGAAGCTGGGGAAGGCCTGGATGAGGTCTCTGCATCAGAGGCTGAGGTGGGGGCTGGGCCATTGAGGAGTGCAGACTCCAGAGCCTCCAGAGACTGACAGTAGTAAGGCAGAGGAACAGGAGGAGCCTGTTCCTAATGCACGCATGAGAAGAGCTGCCAGAAGGCAAGAGCAGCTCAAGCAAAGAGGATGACTTGGGAGTAGGACTTAATCCCTTAAGTCCATAAGACTTAAAGGAGCAGCAACAGCATTTGGGCTTTGCCAGAAAACAATGCTGATAGCTTTGCCTTCTTACATTTATTTTGTATGGGGGTCTTCTGAACTTTTGCCAAGAAAGGCCTTTGGCAGTTTGCCTAATTGGACCAAGGTTGGTGATAGGACTGAGGAATTTGTGTTGGGAGGAATTTGCTTTAATTTAGTTGAACGAAATAATTCTCAGCTGTTCAAATAACACATGGTGCACGTGTACAGTCCCAGGACATCTGCCTGCCCTCCTGGAGCACTGCCGCCGCTGACCCCATTGGGATCTGAAAGGCAGGGCACTTGGTCTGGCAGAGGTATGTGGAAAGTCTGCAGCTCCTTGACGCCTTTGGAACAGATCAGATTGTCCAAAGCTTTGCTTCCCAGGAAGAGCTCCATCATGTAGGGCTGTTCTCGAGGCTTCTTGGGCCTTGAGAAGCGGCAGGAGGCTGTGGGAGAGGAACGGATTGAGGTGGACAGAAGTGTAGGAGGTGGAGGGTGAGACAAAAGAGGGGCTTTGGAGATGAGCACCTTTCCTAATCCCACTTCCCCGAGGGGGCATCTGGCCAGGCTTCTGCTGCTGGAGCGGGTGGGAGCAGGCCACTGAACTGGCCTGAACAAACTGAATCCCACCACTGCATCTGGATGAAAAAGCAAAGATGTTTCCAACAACACTGGTACATTACATAATGCTGATGTTTACCTGAAATGCAGTGATGTAAGCTGGGTATTTTGGTATGATTATCAAAATATTAACTGCACATATCTATTGGGATAAATTATATATTTATAAGTAGCAAGAGTGACTGAAAAAGTATTGTAAAGCTTTATTTTATGGCATAGCATTGTTAACCTGTTATCTTATACCCCACATGTCCTATCGGATAAAAGTTGTATGGTGATTAAGTTTAGAAATTTAATTAAAAAGTAATTAATTTTATGCCTAGCTGTTTAGCAAGAGACTCAGTGAAAGTAAGTCATTAGATTAAATTCATTTTAACCATTTTTATACAGTGCTATTAAATATCCTGTAGCTTCCTGCCACCATACTCTATCATCAATTAGCAGAAGCATCGTGGGTGCATCTAAAATATGACCAAAGAAGACTAATTAAATCAGTCAACGTAATGCTACTATGACCAAAATCCTGAGGAAACCATTAATGTTTTGTCTAATATATCAAATGTATCTTACAATTCTAATGGTTTTTCAACATCAGCTGTGAATATTAGAGTCTCTTTCAGCATGGCAAATAAGATTATTTGATAATGTTAACACTGCAGGCATTTGAGGCCATATCCTAATGCTATTACAGGGCAAAATTCCAATTTTAGCTAATTACCTTCTACTGGCTTTGATAATTAATGTACTGTATGCAACTAAGCATAGTAATACTGTAGTTTTAATAGCATCTCTTTAAATAGTTACTTAATTGAAAAGCATGAAATGTACATTTGAGCAAAGAAAGTTAGCAAGTGGACTCAGGAATAGTCAGCATAAAGGCTGCATTAGCTAAAAAAAAAAGGTAAGTGACTGATAGTAGCTGAATTACTCCATATAATAGAAGAACAGTAAAAGTTTAAGTTTAGAACATTAGTATGCAAAAGATAGAGATTTCCAACTACTTCACTAAACATTTTTCATTATTCTGCAGATAATAGGCTAATATTCTTCCTTGTTTACTATTTAATTTTTACCCCTTTTAAGTGTCTTGTTCATTACTTCCATTGAATATGCTAGGAAAATTCATATTATAAATTTGCAACATTTCATTTGCCTTCAATTCTGACCTACCAAATAATGCAAATACATTGATAGAAGAAGCATACAAGTTAAGAAACTTGGTTTGATAGCCAAGAACTACATATTGGTCATAAATGGAATAAATAGGAAATATGTTCATGAATATTAAAACATTAGCAATATCTTAATTCAATTTCATTCATGTATGAAATTGGATTACACACACACACACACACACACACACACACACACACACGCACACACACACACACGAATACCCACACATATGCATATGTGTCGGTATGTGTATTCATTCCAAGAAGAAGGTAGAAAGGTTTTGCCTGCTAGACTTGAAATGTTGATTTGTTTTTAAATGAAAATGCTGATAACATTTTATAATAGAATTAGATAAATTTTCATTGAAAACTTTTTATTTTATGGGAGCAAACGAAGTCTGGTATATTGTTCACAAATTGGTATAGAACATTTTGAACACAATTTAACAAAATATTGATAAAAATAATTACTTTGGCACTTTCCATATTTCTGCCTAGGCAAAGTTGTTTTCTTCATAGAAGACTTTGCAACACAACATATCCATTCCATCCTTCATGACAGGGAAGGTAACAGAACATTTAGACAAAACCTCTGCAGATCAACCAGATATGTCGTAGTGCTATATACTAAATATTACAATATAATTAATAGCATCAGTGAGATTCATAGAAAATTCCATTTTATTCTACCCTAAAAAAATCAATATAGCTATCTTTTCAGAAATTCAGTAGTCAGATTCCCACCTGTCATCTCCATTAGGATTGCTGGTGAGCCATTCTGGGGAACTTATATCCTTTTAGAATAAGGGTATATATATCCAAAACAAATATAACCCCCCCAAGCACATCCTAGATCTGACCAACCACTGCCTATCCAACACATACTTCATCTATAATGGACAAAAATACAAACAAGTAGAAGGAGCACCCATGGGATCACCCCTCTCACCTGTCATTGCCAATCTCTACATGGAACACTTTGAAACCCAAGCTCTAGAAAAATCTGATCATAAACCCAAACTCTGGCTCAGATATGTAGACGACACCTTCATAATCTGGCCACACAGGAAAGAAAAACTTGACAACTTCCTCACACACCTCAATAGCCTACACCCCAAAATACAGTTCACCATGGAAACAGAAGTTAACAACCAACTTCCCTTCCTGGATGTCTTAGTCTACAGAAAACCCAATGGCTCCCTAGGACACACCATCTACCAGAAGAAAACACACACAAACCGCTATCTGCACGCACTCTCACACCACCACCCAGCACAGATCAACTCCGTAGCCAAGACACTCATCTCCAGAACAAAATGCTTAGCTGATGAACAACACCTAAAAACCGAACTAGACACTCTCACTAACGTACTAACATCCAATGGATTCCAAAGAAATAAGATTACCAAGCTAATCCAAAAAGAACCCCCCACTAAAATCCAAGACAGAGAACAAGAAAACGGCACAGCCCTCCTCCCATATATAAAAGGCACCACAGACAGAATCAGCAAGATCCTCCACAAACACAACATCAAGACAGCATTCTGCACAAACCAAAAATATCCACCATCCTAAGAAACCCCAAAGACAAAATTGAGTTAGAAAATCAAGGAGTATATGAAATCCCATGCACCGCCTGCCCCACCACATACATTGGACAAACCAACAGAAGAATAAGTGCGCATTGAAGAACACAAGAACTCATTCAAAAGAGGAACCAACTTCTTCCCTGGTCCAACACCTTAAAGTCACAGGACACGATATAGACTTTAAAAAGACCAGAACTATCGCCAAAACTGAACACTTTAACAACAGAATAATCAGAGAAGCCATTGAGATAGATAAACGCCCACACAGCATGAACAAACGAGATGATACCTCCCGCCTACCAGCCATTTGGAAACCCGCCCTTATTGACAAACGAGTCCCTAACACGAGGAATGACACCAGACCCACACTCACGAGGTCCACACAGGATGTCACCACCGCACATCCACCCAGAAAGCAGACCCAAACCCACACTGATCATGAAGCACGACCAAGGACCAGAAGCCAGACCGCAGCTGCAACATTAGCCATTTCAAACCCCTCCAATCCATATATGCAGCAGACTGACACCCACTATGAAGATGTAGCACGACCACAAAGCCAAACAACAGCTATGCAGCTCACCAGCTCAAATCCCCCTGCAACTCAGACTAATCTGAGCACAACCAAGCCCCCACCCAAACAGGACACACCCCCATCCAATCAGAGCACACAAAAAACCCCATCCAATCAGAGCACAGCCAAGCTCCCACCCAATCAGTTCAAACCCGCACTAGCAGTTAAAAGGAAGAAACAGCTACGATCACACATTGCTCCCAGAACCACGAAGCTGAAGCCTGAAGATGACGAATGAGACTTTGTCGAAACGTCACCAAGACACTTCCAATTTTACACGGGAGAAAACCCGAACAACCAAAGACCTACATACAAACACCCGTGAAAACCTCAGAAAACAAATACACACACACACACACACACACACACACACACATATACATACACACACACACATACACACATACACGAGAAACTTTAAACTGGAAAGTTCTAGAAATCACCAGGTGAGTCTCCTCCAACTCTTAAAAACAAGTAACAATAAGTTTAAAGATGTACTTTTTATAATATACAGAAAAATAATTATTGGTTTTAGAAATTTTTAAATGGATTTAAGGGCTCTGATGGGCTTGACCTAAGAGTTTGGAGTTAATTTTAAGGATTGTTTTTCATAGGAAAATATTTTTATTTATATCTGAAACTGATGAGATGATTTTGAATTTTGAACACTAAAGGGCACCAAATAGCCATAACTTGATAAAAAGTATTTAATGTATGTGTGTAATAAGTTTTTGAACTATTTAACTCTATAATTTGCGTTAGCAAAAGGAGACTGAGAAAGATGATGGCAAGAATTTTGAGAGAAGAGATGAAGAGAATATGAGAGGGCAGATGTTAGATCTTTCTCTGATGAATGTAAAGATTTCTGGGAGAAAGAAGAAGGAATATAGAATTGATTTATCTGATTAAGGTTAAAAAATACATTGCAATTTCTGATGATGTTTAATGGCTTTTTGGTTGGGATCTGGATGATGATGATTATTTCTGGTAACATTTAATTGCTTGTTGACTGGGATTGGACTTTGATTATTTGAAGAAGGGAAATAGGAGGGATCTGCTCAAATGGAAGGGAAGGATTCAAGTTGTATGTAATAGATATAATTTGTTGTTATTTCTTTTTTAAGTTTTTTCTTTTTATTTTTCATCAGCATATTTAAATGTAGTCTCTTATCCATCATTAATCATTATTCAATCATCTTATCTTTTAACTTTCATTTGTTAATTGTTTGGGCCTTCTCTTTTACCATTTTCTCTCCTTTGTTTTAGCACAATCTTTCCTTTTCCTCTTCCCTTCTCTTCCTTCTTCTATCTTTTTCTACTTTCCTTATTCCTCTTCTCCTTCCCTTTTTTACTTCCTCTCTCCTTTCCCCACTCTCCTCTTCTTCCTCCCTTTCTAACCCTCTCTCCTACTATTCTTTCCCCTTCCTTCTTTCTCTTCTTTTCCCTCTCTTCTTTCCTTCTCTCTCCTTACCTCCCTACTCCCCTCCTTCCCTCTCTCTACTCCTCTCTCCTTTTTTACTCTCTTGTTTCCATTTTCAATTCAATCTAAGATGGTATTCGAGCAGCCCTGATTTCTATTTACATGCATCTTCATTTCAAATTCTTTTTTGCTTTATAATTACATCTCTTCTATCATTCCTGTACATTAGAGGAAAGGTGTGGCCACTGTCAGAAAAGGCATGGCCAACATTGTGGTGAGACAACACTTTTCTCGGGTGCTCCCAAGAAAACGTTGATATTTAAGTTGTTTGGGGGTCTTCATTGACCGAAACTGTCTCTGAGGGACGGTGAGCAAGAGAGTCATGGACGGGCTAACACAGGGAAATCACAATTCCCTGGTTAGTCAGAAGTAGCCTTTCAACCATACAATGGAGAAAGAGGCCATTGAATGAAGCTGGAGTGGTCACAGTGGAAGTGAAGAAGCAACAGATGTGGAATCATCTAGATGAGAAACCAGCTTTTTGATTTTATGTTTCTTTTCATAAATCCCAGGAAACATCTTGAAGAAAAGTGAAGGGCACAAAGAGAGGAGGTGAGACTGGGGCGTGTGTCAGCTCTCCACCTCCAGTAGCTTAGCAGTGAAGAAAGTGGATTGGCCCAAGCAGAAGAAATGAATTGAATGAATTAACAAAATTGATTTTGGAAACAAGAAAATAAGAGCAGAAAGCCTGATTATTTTTAAATTTTTGACTTGGATTTTTACAAGTCATTTACATTAAATGAAATGAAACTGAGTTGAAATGATTGTATGAATTTTAGTTATAAAACTTTTCCTATTTTTTCTGAGTGAAAGTGAATTGCAACGCCATCTAGAGACACTAGCAAAAAGACATTGCTTTGAACAAATTGAATGAGAGGATTGGCCCTCAGATTGTAGGTTTGGACTGATAAGAAACAGCTGTGTCTGGCAAAGAGCTGCATATTATTTCTAACACAAGCCGGAACAGTGCGCCTTTTGAAGTTTTGAAGCAGAAGCAATAACAAAACTGTTGATACTATATAAATAGCCTTGACTGTCAGCTTTCTCTCTCCCCTCCCCACTCTTTTTTTTTTTGGTTTAGGACTTTACTACTATTTGATCACTTTTAGTGATCCTTTTTTCTTTTACTATTTTTACTGATTTTTGTGGACTGAGAGTGTGGATTGTGTTTTTTCTTTTTGGTGCCCCCCCCCTTTTCCTCTCCTTTTCCTTTATTTTACCCAAGATTTTTAGTTGTGGATTTTGACCCTTTTTTGCCTTTGTTTTTGGGTTTCTTTTTTTTTCTTTCTTCTCCTTTTACTTTTTTCTTTTTCTTTTTGGATTGGTGGAGCTTTTTGGTTTCTATTTTTAGCTAATCCACCCAATGTGGTGGATTTGGCTACTTGGATTTTAAATTAAAGTTATACTTGGATTACAGTATACAAGATGAGACAAGATGAAGAAGACAATAGCACAGTTATCTTCCACAACATCAACTTCAAGCCCTGCAGCTTAGAGGACACTGGACACTATGGCCATGCAATTGGAATTAAAAAATATGATACAGGTTTTCCATGAAGACTTTAAAGAAAGAATAGGCAAACTGGATGCGAGAATGGAAAAGATAGAAGGGGAACTTAAAGGCATGAAACGGATGATTGGAAAGAAAGAAGAAAGAATACAGAAAGTGGAAGAAAAGGCAGATTCAACAGAAAAAAGAGTGGAGGAGATAGATGATAGACTCACAATAACTGACAAAAATCAGGAAAAAACAATTCTCTCTCTGGAAATGGATAGAGTGGATTTCTTAAGATTTCAAAATATAGAAGAAGAGAAGGGAGAGAATTTGGCGGAAGTGGTGGTGGAGATACTGGTGGAAGTGATGGAGGAAACCAAGGATATTAAATGGGATTGGCGAGATATACACAGTACATACTTGATATGCAATGAGAAATAAATTGCCAAGAGAGGTGCATGTAAGATTTACTAGGAAAGCAATAAAAAGAGAAATATTGCAGACAGCAAGAAATAATCCAATAAAGTATAAAGATAGAAAAATTGTGGTATTGAAACAGATACCCAGTGAGAGTATCTGAGGAAAGAATATCAATTTTTGACAAAACCTCTAATTAAAAAAAAGAGTAAACTTTAAATGGTTAATAGCAGAAGGAATATTGGTGTACTGGCAAAAGCAAAGACATAGATTGGACTTGGTAGAGAACATGGAATTATTTTACAACCAATATTTGGGTCTTCAATAAGAGCAAAGACTGAGAGAGGAAAAAGAAACTAGAGTCCAAGATGAAGGGTGAAAGAAAAAGACGATCAAAAAAGAGAGATGGTAAAAGAACAAGAAGAAAGGGCAATAAGAGAAGGGGCAAGATCAAAAGATAATAATAATAATAATAATAATAATAATAATAATAATAATAATAATAATAATAATAATAATAATAATAATAATAATAATAATATTTTAATTTGTATACCGCCCTTCTCCTGAAGGACTCAGGGCGGTGAACAGGCAGATAAAATATAAATACACACAATAATTTAAAAACAACCCTTAAAAAACTAATTTAAATGCCCAAAACGTTAAAAAACATACTCCCCTGTAAAATAACACAATTTTAAAAACCCATCCAATAAAAATAAAAATCAGGCTAGTCCAGCCATATGAAATAAATAAGTTTTAAAAGGTCCTAAGGTCAGGTAATTGTCGAAGTCCGAGGGGAAGTTCGTTCCACAGGGTCGGAGCTCCCACAGAGAAGGCCCTCCCCCTGGGGGCCGCCAGTCGACACTGTTTGGCTGACGGTACCCTGAGGAGTCCCTCTCTGTGGGAGCGTACCGGACGATGGGAGATAGAAGCCGGCAGTAGGCGGTCCCGTAGATAGCCCGGTCCTAAAAGATCCCAAGGACTAAAGAGAAATAAGAACTCCAAGATCAACAAAAACTAGTAATAAGTAAAACATGGAAGAAGAAATAAAAGCAATATCAATAAATATTAATGGATTGAATTCGGTGATAAAAAGGAAAAGAACTTTTAATAAATTGGGAAAACTAAAAATGGACATATATATTTACAAAAAGTTCATATTAGAAAGCAACACAAAAATTATTGGAGTATTCAAAATTGGGTGAATTATTTACTGCATTGAGACATCAAAGTAAAAGAGGTGTAGTATTATATATTAAAAAGAAATTATTTGCTGATGAAGAAGGGAGGATCCTTATGGTGGAAGTAACAATGAACTATTAACAAATACTTTTGGTGGCTATATATGCACCAAATGACAAGCAAGAAGAATTTTAGGGAAAATTGCACAAGAGAATAATGGAATTTGAGTATGACAATATTTGTATAATGGGAGACTTCAATGTGATAAGAGAGTTGATTGGGACTATAAGATGACAAAAGTCAATAAGAAAATCTAGAAAAACGCTCCCAAAGGCTTTTTTTTTACAATGGTAGAGGAACTAGGCATTCAAAATGCTTGAAGAGAAAGACATTTGAAAGAAAAACAGTATACTTTTTACTCAAATAGACATAGGTCATGGTCCAGAATAGATATGATGTGGATGTCAACTGATTTATCAGCTAATGTACAAGATATAAATATTGAAGCAAGTATTTGGGCTGACCATAATCTGATTATAATTACATGGAAGGGACAAAGAAAGCCACAGTCATTCCAGTTTTCAAAAAAGGCGACCCCAGCTTAGTTGATAATTACAGACCAATCTCCCTATGTTGCGTCGCCTGCAAGGTTATGGAATCCATCATCAACCAATCCATTACCTTACACTTAGAAATACACAACCTTCTCTCAAATAAACAATTTGGCTTCAGGAAAAAGTTATCTTGCAATTTACAACTTCTCCACTGTAAAAACCTATGGACTACAAATCTTGACCTAGGTAATTCAATAGATGCAATATACATAGACTTCTGTAAAGCTTTTGACTCAGTAGTACATGATAAACTTCTCCTAAAATTAAAATCCTATGGCATTTCAGGACCCTTACACAACTGGATATCTGCTTTTCTGTCAAACAGACAACAAATAGTTAAAATTGGTAATGCTCTATCAAATCCTGTTCCTGTCAAGAGTGGTGTTCCTCAAGGCAGCGTTCTTGGACCTACTCTCTTTATAATATACATAAATGATCTTTGTAATCATATCTCAAGTAACTGTGTTCTCTTTGCTGATGATGTCAAACTTTTCAACACCACTGACAATACATCCACAATTCAAAAGGACCTTGATCATCTAACTGCTTGGTCTAAAATTTGGCAACTACAAATCTCAACCAGTAAATGCTCAGTCTTGCATATTGGAAGAAAGAACCCAATCACAAAGTACATGCTTGATGGACATTGCCTCGCAGATGACCCCCACCCTGTCAAAGACCTTGGAGTTTTTATATCTAACGATTTAAGTTCCAAAGCCCACTGCAACTATATAGCTAAGAAGGCTCTAAGAGTTGTTAACTTAATTTTATGTAGCTTCTTTTCAAAAAACACCATGCTACTGACCAGAGCATATGAAACATTTGTTAGACCAATTCTTGATTACTGCTCTCCTGTCTGGAACCCATACCATATATCTGACATCAACACAGTTGAGCGTGTCCAAAGGTATTTTACGAGAAGAATTCTCCACTCCTCCAAAACTAATAAAATACCTTATTCCACCAGACTTGATATCTTGGGTCTAGAAAACTTGGAACTTCGTCGCCTTCGACAAGATCTGGGTTGAGCATATAAAATCATCCGTTGTAATGTCCTTCCTGTCAATGACTTTTTTAGTTTCAATAACAATATCACAAGAGCTACCAACAGATTTAAACTCAATGTCAACCGCTCCAGTTTAGATTGCAGAAAACACGATTTCTGTAACAGAATTGTATATACTTGGAATGCATTACCTGACTCTGTGGTTTCTTCTCATAACCCCAAAGGCTTTACTCAAAAACTGTCCATGGTTGACCTCACCACTTTCCTAAGAGGACTCTAAGGGGCGTGCATAAGAGCACAAACGTGCCTACCGTTCCTGTCCTACTGTTTCTTCCCCTATGTATATATATGTTTTTAGTACCTCGTTTCTCCTCATATATACGTTCATATATTATATAACCCTTTATGCAACGCTTGTATATATATATTGTTATTGTTATATTGTTATGACAAATAAATAAAATAAATAATGAGTTTAAGATGGACTTTGAATCAAACAATATTAAATGAAAAAGGGTTTCAACAATTAGTGGAGAAAGAATTGCTTTTCTTCTTTAAGGAAAATAGAAAGAAAGATACCACATTGCAAAATGTGTGGGATACAGTAAAAGGATATATTTGACAGTTGGCAATGACCTACCTGGGGAAAAGAAATAAAAAGACAAATGCAGAAAAAATTGGAAGAAGAATACAAGAAATTGGAGATGGAATTACAAAAGACACGCAAAGTAAGAGGATTAAAAATCAAATGGATTTGAAAAAAATATGAAATGAACTTAATTGAAAAAGAGGCAAAATAAAGATGTCTTAATAAAACTTTTTTTGAAAATGCTAACAAGCGAGGCAGATGGCTGGCATACAAAATGAAAAAAGAGAAAGAGAAAAAACTAATTAACCAGCTATTGGATAAAGAAGGATAGCTATGTTATCGAAATGAGGAATGAGGAAAAGAAAAAAGTTGTACAGAAATATTATGATAAAGTCTATAAACAAGAGACAATACCAGAAGAGAAGATTATACAATATTTAGAAAAGTCTGATCTACCAAAAATACCAGAAAAATATAAGGAGGCCCTAGAGGGAAGGATAATGATGATGGAAGTGATAGAGGAAATCAAAAAACAAAAGAATGGTAAAACACCAGGTCCAGATGGGTTACCAGCAGAATTGTATAAAACTTTTCAGGATGTGCTTAGCAATACAACGTTGGAAGTATTTAATGATCTTTTAGTGAATGCAAAAATACCTGACTCTTGGATGGAGGCGTATATTACTCTTATACCAAAGGAAGATACAGATTTACAACAAGTCAAAACTATAGACCAATTTCTTTGTTAAATGCGGATTATAAAATATTTGCATCAATAATGGTGAATAGATTGAAGAGGATGTTAAACCAGGGGTGAAATCTAAAATTTTTTCCTACCGGTTCTGTGGGCATGGCTTAATTGGTGAGCGTGGCTTGGTGGTCAGATGACTGGGTGGGCGTGGCCAATAACAATAAATAATAAAAATAGTAAATAAAGTATACAAAACAATAAGAGGTACCAAAAACCAACTTTCACACTTTACACACACACAATACAACACAACTGACTCACACACAATGTAAAAGCAGCTGCACTTCACCCAAAATGGCCCCTGCAACAAGCAGGAACCTCATACTTTACACACACACAACACAACTGACGCACACACACACAATGCCACATACAGCTTTGTGAGATTTTGTGTGTTTGTGTAGTTAGAGTGAAACACTACAGAAACACACCAAATCTCAGAAAGCTGCACAAATATTTTATTTTATTATTTTATTTTATTTTATTTTATTGTGGACTTCAACTCCCAGAGTTCCTCAGCCAGCAAAGCAGGAAGTCAAAGCAAGCTTTTCCTTTTTCTTCAGTAGCTGAAGAAAGCATGGCGTTGCCAGCCCGAAAGAGCAGTAATTATAGGTAAGTGAGGAGGGGGAATTGGCTGGGCATGGTTGTAGGCTCTTGTAAGTGAGGGCTGTTAAAAAGTGAGTTTAAAAGCCTGTGAGGATCAGGAAACTCCTCTGGGATTGCCAGAGGAGGCTTTTAAAACCTCGGTTCTTTTTCTTTTTTCTTTTCCCTTCGGCTGAAGAGGGTTTTTTAAAAAAACTTTTAAAGGGTTTTGATGATCTCTACTCAGCCCCGCAATCATCAGAGGTTTTTTTTTTTACTTTTAAAGGCATGTTTCGGCTGAAGAAAAACTTTTAAAAGTAAAAAAATGGTGTGGCTCAGCAGAGGCGGAGGGGGGGGGGAGGACCAGGGATTTTTGCTACCGGTCCTCCGAAACAGCAGCTGCCATCGCTACCTAATCGGGCGAGCCAGTGCAATCTGGAAGCATTTCACCCCTGTGTTAAACGATTTCATACATGCAGAATAAAATGGTTTTCTATGAAAGAGACAAATTAGAGACAATATGAGGATGATTCTTTAAATTTTTAAATTTTTAAATTTTTAATGTCGGCCTTTTTTTCTAATATGCTTTGTTTTAAATTTCTGTTTTAATTGTATACATACTGAGTTTTTATCTTTTTGGCTGTACACTGCCCTGAGTCCTTCGGGAGAAGGGGGGTATAAAAAATAAATAAATAAATAAATAATTCTGAATACTTTGGAATATTATGAAGTACACCCAGAAAAGCAAATGGCATTGATGCACAAAAGGCCTTTGACAATGTGAATTGGCAATTTATGATAAAACAGCTACAGACTATGGACTTTGGGGGAAGATTCATAAATATGGTTGAGACAATTTATAGCAAACTATCTGCTAAAGTGATAATAAATGGAGATATGACAGAGAAAGTTAATATCCTGAAAGGAACAAGGCAGGGATGTCCTCTATCCCTATTGCTATTTATGTTGACATTGGAAATTTTAAATAGAAATATAAGACAAAATGAAGAGATAAAAGGGATAAAAATTAAAAAAGAATTTGCTGATGATTTAGTGTTTATTTTAGAGGAGCCGTTAGAAGTAGGACCCAAACTGATAGACCAAATAGAGGAATAGGGAGAGGTGGCAGGATTGAAAATTAACAAAGACAAACAAAGATATTGGTGAAAAATATCACAGAGAAACAGAAAAGAGACTTAATAAAGAAACTACATATTTAGATTACTAAAAGAGTAAGGTATCTAGGAATACAATTAACAGCAAGATGTGGAATGATTGCAATTATCATTAATGGGAAGAATAACAGTAATTAAGATGAACATATTAGCTAGACTGTTGTTTTTATTTCAAACAATACTAATAAAACTGGAAAAGAAATATTTTGAAAACTTAAACAGATTGATATTGAAATTTATATGGCAGGAAAAAATGGTGAGGATTAATATGAAAATGTTATAAGATGCAAGACTAAGAGGATTTGGCCTACCAAACTGGGAACTTTACTATCAAGCGGCAGCACTATCTTGGATAAAAGAATGGATTGTATTAAGAAATACAAAATTACTAATTTTGGAGGGGCATGACTTACAATTGGGTTAGCATGCTTTTTTATGGTATGGGAAAAATAAGATGCATAGTTATTATATATCTTATGTATTAAGCATTATGCAAGAAATGCGTTATTATTAGTATGGAAGAGAATTAGAGAAAAACATTATTTGAAAATACCAACATGGCTTTCAACAATAGAAGCATTAGTACAGCCAAATATTTTTAATATGGGAAACATTATAAGATATAAAGATATTATATCAGCAACAGGGGAATTGAAAACAAAACAAAAATTAGATGAATAAGGGATTGAAATGGAGTGGTATACTCAAATACAATCGAGATATGAAAAAGATGCAAAGCTATATTGTTTTTACCTAGAAATGACAGTATTGGATAAGATACTTACAGCAACAGATGAGAAAATGATTATGAAATTGTATAGTTATTTACATGGATTAAAGTTGGAAGAAGAACAAGTTAAAGAAACAGTGATAGCATAGGCAAAAAACTTTGGTTACACAATTGAATTAGATAAATGGCAGTAATTATGGGAAAGAAATTATAAATTAACAATGGGTTAGCAATTTTATACAAGAGAACTTGTATAAAATATTTTATAGATAGCACATGCCACCAGAAAGATTGGCAAAAATGTTTAAAGATAAATCAACTAAATGTTGGAAATGCCATCCGATACCGGGATCATATTATCATATGTGGTGGACATGTCCAGAAGCGAGAAATTATTGGGCAAAAATTAGAATATGCTTAGAAAAAATGACACAGCAATATATTGATTTAAAACCAGAACTGTTCCTGTTGGGTATGCTATCAGAGAAGCATAGTAAAGAAAACATATATTTGACAATACATGTATTAACGGCGGCAAGAATGGTATTTACACAAAATTGGAAAGCAGAAAAAATTCCTACAAGGGAGAGGTAATCAAGAAAATATTGGAATGTGCAGAAATGAATAGATTGACATTGGCAATTAAAGGGAAAGAAGAGCCAGAGTATTACAACATACAAGGGAAATTTTATCAATGGATAGAAAGTGAGTATAGATAATAAATATGGTAAAAATAGAATTTTGGGAAGAATATGTTGTAATAAGTTAAAATTAAATGAAAGAGGAAAGATAAATGTATGCATTAAGAAAATGATGATAAATGTTGAAGATGATGGCATAAAAATGTTGTACTCAGATGATACACGGATTGATCAATTTATTGTTATTTCTGATAACACTTATTGGACCTTTGTTGATTGATTTGGAGAGATGAGGTTATAGAGACAGACTTACAGAATATGGAGTGAGGTGTGGAATAAAGAGGTATTTGCTTTGTTTTGAAGAGACAATGATAAATTGTTAACATTGATTATAGTTGCTGGGGATGAGGGGGAGGTTTATTTTTCTTTCTTTCCTTTCTTCCATTTTTTTTAATCATAAAAGATCATTCTTCTGAAAAATGTTTTAGGATAACTAAAGAGACACAGAATAGAGTTAGAACAATTAGAAGCAAAAGAAAAAAAAATATAAAATGCAATTTCTGGCTTATATAGAAATTATTCTGCCAATGCACATCTTTAACAGAGCTCCCAAAAGTTCTATTGTATTAAACATTTGTTTAATAAATCAGAAAATTCAGATGCACTCCTAATTATTGCACCTAAATCATTTGAAGCTGTACTGACTTCAAAAAGTATTTAGGGGTTCAATGCATTTAAAACTGTACAATGCAACAATGCTTATTGACTCACCACTTTTTAAGCCATTAACAGTTCAGATTGTGATCCCTCAAACATTTATTATTAGACTGGGCATTTTAAATACTACTTTCATTGTCAATTTTATTTTTATATGCTATCCCACTCCTCACAGCAGTTTATTTAATCTGAATAGGTATTCACACTGAAACTTAACTCTTATTTTTACAACTGCTGAAAATCTTATAAAAGTAATATGTGTCATAGTTGACTCTCTATGCAGCCCTGCTTGCAACCAGAAAAAGTGTAATGGTAGGGAAGGGGAGGAATTAAAATGTAGGGAGGTTTGGGAGGGAAATTAGGAATGTAAGTATGCCAACTGGAAGCCTGAATCAAACCCAACACCTCAAGGTCACCAGTTGTGGAAATCCAAGGCAGATAGATTGTTCCAAAAACAAAGAGAGTGCAAATGATTGGTAGCCAATGTGAGGTCCAGGGGGAAAAAGAAAAGTTTTCCTATGTTGTTTTCACACAAAATTTATTTATTTTTATTTTTTTATTTTTATTTATTTTTATTTATTTGTCACAACAGTATATATAAATATAAGCATAAAATAACTATACGAATTGGATACAATCAAAGGGAACATTAGGACAGGAACGGTAGGCACGCTGGTGCTCTTATGCACGCCCCTTACAGACCTCTTAGGAATGGGGTGAGGTAAATAGTAGATAGTCTTTGGTTGAAAATTTTGGGATTTTGGGAAGAGACCACAGAGTCAGGTAGTGCATTCCAGGCATTAATAACTCTGTTACTGAAGTCGTATTTTCTACAATCAAGATTGGAGCGGTTCACTTTAAGTTTAAATCTATTGTGTGCTCGTGTATTGTTGCGATTGACGCTGAAGTAGTCTTCAACAGGAAGGACATTGTAGCAGATGATTCTATGAGGTAAACTCAGGTCATGCCGAAGGTGGCAGAGTTCTAAATTTTCTAAACCCAGGATTTCTAGTCTGGTGGCATAAGGTATTTTGTTGTGATCAGAGGAGTGGAGAACTCTTCTTGTAAAATATTTCTGGACACGCTCAATTGTATTAATGTCCGAAATGAGATGTGGGTTCCAGCAGGCAAGCTGTATTCAAGAATTGGTCTAGCAAATGTTTTGTATTTATTTATTTTATTTTATTTTATTTATTTGATTTTTATACCGCCCTTCTCCCGAAGGACTCAGGGCGGTGTATAGGCAGAGTAAAACCAACAACGATGTACAATTTAAAATACCATTTAAAAAACTTATTTAAATTAGCCTGAAAAGTTAAAAATTTGCCATAAACTAAAACCCCATTTAAAATTTTAAAATTTAAAATTAATAATTTAATTTAAGGTTAAAATTTGGTTCAAGCCAGCCCCGCGCGAATAAAAAGATGTGTCTTCAGTTCGCGACGGAATGTCCGAAGGTCAGATATTTGGCGTAAACCTGGGGGGAGCTCGTTCCAGAGTGTGGGGGCCCCCACAGAGAAGGCCCTTCCCCTGGGGGCCGCCAGCCGACATTGTTTGGCGGACGGCACCCTGAGAAGTCCCTCTCTGTGAGAGCGTACGGGACGGTGGGAGGCATGTGGTAGCAGCAGGCGGTCCCGTAAGTACCCAGGCCATGCTCTGGTTAGTAGTGTAATATTTCTGGAGAAGAAGCTACGCAAGATTAAGTTTACAACTCTTAAAGCCTTTTTGGTGATGTAGTTGCAGTGGGCTTTAGCACTTAGATCGTTTGATATGAAAACTCCAAGGTCTTTGACAGGGTGAGGGTCATCTATAAGGTAATGTCCATCGAGTTTGTATTTAGTGTTCTGATTCTTTTTTCCAATGTGTAAGACAGAGCATTTGCTGGTTGAGCTTTGGAGTTGCCAAATTTTTGACCAGTCTGACACAAAGTCAAGGTCTTTTTGAAGGGCAACCGTGTTGTTGGTAGTGTTAAATAGTTTAACATCATTGACGAAGAGAACACAATTACTTATAATATGGTCACAGAGATCATTAATGTATAATATGAAGAGTGTTGGTCCTAGAACGCTGCCTTGGGGGACACCGCTATTGACAGGAGCAGGATTTGATAGGGCACTGCCTATTTTGACAACTTGTTGTCTGTCTGACAGGAATGCTGTTATCCAATTATGGAGGGGTCTGGAGATGCCATAGGAATTTAGTTTTAGAAGACGTTTGTCATGTACCAGTGAGTCAAAAGCTTTACAGAAGTCTATGTAAATTGCATCTACTGCTTTGCCCTGATCAAGATTTGTAGTCCATATGTTTTTGCAGTGAAGAAGTTGTAAATTACAGGATAATTTTTTTCTGAAACCAAATTGTTTATTAGAGTAGGTTGTTTGTTTCTAGGTGGAGGGTGATGGATTGGTTGATGATTGATTCCATTACTTTGCAGGTGACGCAGCATAAGGAAATTGGTCTGTAATTTTCAACTAGGCTGGGCTCTCCTTTTTTGAAGACAGGGATGACCGTGGCTAGTGACCATAGTTTGGGAAGGGAGCTGGTCCTGAAAGACTTTTCAAAGATTATGCTTAGGGGTTCTGCTATAACAGTGGAGAGCTTTTTTAAGAAGTATCCACATAGACCATCAGGTCCAATAGATAATACTTAGAACTGCCTTTTCTACTTCTATAACCACATGGAATCTTCAGTAAAGTTATGCCCTCGGTAAAAAAAATGCCCCAGGAGTTTCTTTTTCTGTCTAACCTAGTGGGACTGTTGACAATATAAATTGTATTTAACATAATTGCCTCTCTTATTTTAAAATCTATCTTGAAAAGTTTCTTTATAACACTAGATTTGTTTACAGATCATATTGCATCTGCTCAGAGTCTCTCAGAGCTTTCTTCAATAATTATTCTAGCCCAATTCAATGTTAAATGATTTGGAGTTGAATCAGTTGAAACTATCATTTGTTCTATCAATTCAGATTTCAGTGGTAATGAACATATTCAACTACTTTCTAAAATATTGAAATTGTTTCTTGCACCTTCATGGAGCAAGCTATGACTTTTTAAATAGTAATTTTAAAAGTAATTTTCTTTGAATTACTTTGAATTACTTTGAATAATCACTTTGTTTTCAAGTTTTCTTTTTGTTACTTATATATTTTCAGAAGTTTGTTTTTGTGGTATCATTTTAGTTGGCTAGTTTATTGTCATTTTTATTTGCATATTATTAGTGAAGAAGTCATAGCACTATTCACAACACTATTGGCTTGAACTAATAATAGCTCAGGCTGTAAGGAGCCTGTTATTAGAACACAGCAGCCTGCAATTACTGCAGGTTCAAGCCCGGCCCAAGGTTGACTCAGCCTTCCATCCTTTATAAGGTAGGTAAAATGAGGACCCAGATTGTTGGGGGGGGGGCAATAAGTTGACTTTGTAAATATACAAATATTTATTTATTTATTTATTTATTTATTTATTCAAATTTGTATACTGCCCTATCTCCCTAGGGACTCAGGGCGGTTCACAGGCAAATAAAATACATATAAATACAAAAATAAAATATCCATTAAAAAACTTATTAGATGCAGCCAGATAATTAAAAACAATATATATAATAAAACCCATTAAAATCTACATTTAAAAACCTAGTCCAGTCCTGCGCAAACGAATAGATGTATTTTAAGCTCGCGGCGGAAGGTTCGGAGGTCCGGAAGTTGACGAAGTCCTGGGGGGAGTTCGTTCCAGAGGGTGGGAGCCCCCACAGAGAAGGCCCTTCCCCTAGGTGTCGCCAGACGGCACTGCCTAGCCGACGGCACCCTGAGGAGTCCCTCTCTGTGAGAGCGCACGGGACGGTGGGAGGCATGTGGTAGCAGCAGGCGGTCCCGTAAGTACCCAGGCCATGCTCTGGTTAGTAGTGTAATATTTCTGGAGAAGAAGCTACAAGATTAAGTTTACAACTCTTAAAGCCTTTTTGGTGATGTAGTTGCAGTGGGCTTTAGCACTTAGATCGTTTGATATGAAAACTCCAAGGTCTTTGACAGGGTGAGGGTCATCTATAAGGTAATGTCCATCGAGTTTGTATTTAGTGTTCTGATTCTTTTTTCCAATGTGTAAGACAGAGCATTTGCTGGTTGAGCTTTGGAGTTGCCAAATTTTTGACCATTCTGACACAAAGTCAAGGTCTTTTTGAAGGGCAACCGTGTTGTTGGTAGTGTTAAATAGTTTAACATCATTGACGAAGAGAACACAATTACTTATAATATGGTCACAGAGATCATTAATGTATAATATGAAGAGTGTTGGTCCTAGAACGCTGCCTTGGGGGACACCGCTATTGACAGGAGCAGGATTTGATAGGGCACTGCCTATTTTGACAACTTGTTGTCTGTCTGACAGGAATGCTGTTATCCAATTATGGAGGGGTCTGGAGATGCCATAGGAATTTAGTTTTAGAAGACGTTTGTCATGTACCAGTGAGTCAAAAGCTTTACAGAAGTCTATGTAAATTGCATCTACTGCTTTGCCCTGATCAAGATTTGTAGTCCATATGTTTTTGCAGTGAAGAAGTTGTAAATTACAGGATAATTTTTTTCTGAAACCAAATTGTTTATTAGAGAGTAGGTTGTTTGTTTCTAGGTGGAGGGTGATGGATTGGTTGATGATTGATTCCATTACTTTGCAGGTGACGCAGCATAAGGAAATTGGTCTGTAATTTTCAACTAGGCTGGGCTCTCCTTTTTTGAAGACAGGGATGACCGTGGCTAGTGACCATAGTTTGGGAAGGGAGCTGGTCCTGAAAGACTTTTCAAAGATTATGCTTAGGGGTTCTGCTATAACAGTGGAGAGCTTTTTTAAGAAGTATCCACATAGACCATCAGGTCCAATAGATAATACTTAGAACGGCCTTTTCTACTTCTATAACCACATGGAATCTTCAGTAAAGTTATGCCCTCGGTAAAAAAAATGCCCCAGGAGTTTCTTTTTCTGTCTAACCTAGTGGGACTGTTGACAATATAAATTGTATTTAACATAATTGCCTCTCTTATTTTAAAATCTATCTTGAAAAGTTTCTTTATAACACTAGATTTGTTTACAGATCATATTGCATCTGCTCAGAGTCTCTCAGAGCTTTCTTCAATAATTATTCTAGCCCAATTCAATGTTAAATGATTTGGAGTTGAATCAGTTGAAACTATCATTTGTTCTATCAATTCAGATTTCAGTGGTAATGAACATATTCAACTACTTTCTAAAATATTGAAATTGTTTCTTGCACCTTCATGGAGCAAGCTATGACTTTTTAAATAGTAATTTTAAAAGTAATTTTCTTTGAATTACTTTGAATTACTTTGAATAATCACTTTGTTTTCAAGTTTTCTTTTTGTTACATATATTTTCAGAAGTTTGTTTTTGTGGTATCATTTTAGTTGGCTAGTTTATTGTCATTTTTATTTGCATATTATTAGTGAAGAAGTCATAGCACTATTCACAACACTATTGGCTTGAACTAATAATAGCTCAGGCTGTAAGGAGCCTGTTATTAGAACACAGCAGCCTGCAATTACTGCAGGTTCAAGCCCGGCCCAAGGTTGACTCAGCCTTCCATCCTTTATAAGGTAGGTAAAATGAGGACCCAGATTGTTGGGGGGGGGCAATAAGTTGACTTTGTAAATATACAAATATTTATTTATTTATTTATTTATTTATTTATTTATTCAAATTTGTATACTGCCCTATCTCCCTAGGGACTCAGGGCGGTTCACAGGCAAATAAAATACATATAAATACAAAAATAAAATATCCATTAAAAAACTTATTAGATGCAGCCAGATAATTAAAAACAATATATATAATAAAACCCATTAAAATCTACATTTAAAAACCTAGTCCAGTCCTGCGCAAACGAATAGATGTATTTTAAGCTCGCGGCGGAAGGTTCGGAGGTCCGGAAGTTGACGAAGTCCTGGGGGGAGTTCGTTCCAGAGGGTGGGAGCCCCCACAGAGAAGGCCCTTCCCCTGGGTGTCGCCAGACGGCACTGCCTAGCCGACGGCACCCTGAGGAGTCCCTCTCTGTGAGAGCGCACGGGTCGGTGAGAGGTATTCGGTAGCAGCAGGCGGTCCCATAAATAGCCCGGCCCTATGCCATGGAGCGCTTTAAAGATAGTTACCAACACCTTGAAGCGCACCCGGAAAGCCACAGGTAGCCAGTGCAGTCTGCGCAGGAGAGGTGTCACATGGGTGCCACGAGGGGCTCCCTCTATCACCCGCGCAGCCGCATTCTGAACTAACTGGAGCCTCCGGATGCCCTTCAAGGGGAGCCCCATGTAGAGAGCATTGCAGTAATCCAGACGAGACGTCACGAGGGCGTGAGTGACCGTGCATAGGGCATCCCGGTCTAGAAAGGGGCGCAACTGGCGGACCAGGCGAACCTGGTAAAAAGCTCTCCTGGAGACGGCCGTCAAATGATCTTCAAAAGACAGCCGTTCATCCAGGAGGACGCCTAAGTTGCGCACCCTCTCCATCGGGGCCAATGACTCGCCCCCGACAGTCAGCCGAAGACTCAGCTGACTGTACCGGGATGCCGGCATCCACAGCCACTCTGTCTTGGAGGGATTGAGCTTGAGCCTGTTTCTCCCCATCCAGACCCGTACGGCCTCCAGACACCGGGACAGCACTTCGATAGCTTCGTTGGGGTGGCCCGGTGTGGAAAAGTACAGCTGAGTGTCATCAGCGTACAGCTGGTACCTCACACCGAAGCCACTGATGATCTCACCCAGCGGCTTCATATAGATGTTGAACAGGAGGGGTGAGAGAATCGACCCCTGCGGCACCCCACAAGTGAGGCGCCTCGGGGCCGACCTCTGCCCTCCCGTCAACACCGTCTGCGACCGGTCGGAGAGATAGGAGGAGAACCACCAATAAACGGTGCCTCCCAGTCCCAATCCCTCCAACCGGCGCAGCAGGATACCATGGTCGATGGTATCAAAAGCCGCTGAGAGGTCTAATAGGACCAGGGTGGAGGAACACCCCCTATCCCTGGCCCTCCAGAGATCATCCACCAACGCGACCAAAGCCGTCTCAGTGCTGTATCCGGGCCGGAAACCGGACTGGAACGGGTCTAGATAGACAGTTTCCTCCAGGTGCTGGGGAAACTGACATGCCACCACACTCTCTACAACCTAGAATGAGACTATTGCCTTATACACTGTAAGCCGCCCTGAGTCTTTGGAGAAGGGCGGGATATAAATGTAAATAAATTAAAAAAAAACTGGAAGGTTTCAGCTTGGCATAAATTGTTCAGTCATACAGCTTTAGACATGGCTTTTACCAGAATCTCAACTACTGTTCTTCCTACTTTCAACATGGAATTCAGAAATTCTTGTTAGTACATGTGAGTGCAATGAAAACAACAGTGGAAAAGAGCCATAGAAAATGCCTGATCAGTAATTTTTATCCTCTCTATAATATAGTGAAATTAGATTTATTTTACTGATAAACAGGTGACAGAAGAGATATCACACCAAACTCTTTCACAGAGTAAAATATTGATAATTCTTTCCCATAGCAAGCAGTCCCTTTCAAGAATAAACATAGTTAGGTGGAATGAAGTAGTTCACGAGATATCTTCAGGATTGAAACAGATGCTTCTGAGCTTTTTTTGTGCAGATTTTTAGGTAACAGGCAGTTGTAAATGCTAAAAATACCAAGATATAAATAAAGTCCTGCTGTGTTGCTTGCCCAAGACTTCCTGTTGTTTATAAACATGATTCAGGCATTCTACATTCAATTATATATAAAACATTTGTCACAGTTTTGTACCTTAGGCTACAACGATTCCTTAAACATCAACATCTGCTAGAGACATATGTGCATTGATGACTGTCTTTCAGTTGGAATAAAGGCTCTTGGCCCAGACCACTTTGGTTTTAGCTCTTATAGGAAATGAGCAGGTAAAGAGAATTCAAAAACAGATAGAGAAGGACCTCTTTCTTAGACAAAGGAACTGCAGGTATAGGAAACATGGTGCCTATAAACATCAATGATCTTGCAGACATCTTCAGAGGAAACTGCCAGACTTCATAGCCAATTAGATTTTTAGCTTTTTCAAAATCCTAATTAAACAAAACAAAATTTTAAATAATAAAAGGTGTCCTGATATTTGAATGACCTGTCCTTATGGTGTTCAAAGAGGCTAGAACAAATAACTTTCAAGAAGGCATTGTGGGCTGTGAACATTATCCTACTCCTATTAGTTAGTTTCATTAGAGAATATTGCATGGAAAAGTTGTAGCAAGATAACACTGGAACATCGAGGTGAATAAAAGAATTGTCATAGCCAGGTTTATGATTAAACGTTTAGACGCAGATGGGAAAAATCTTCAAATTTTTAATGAGTAGCATTATCTTAAGAAATAAGATTATGATAGCACATGAACTATCTACAGTTCTACACTTCCTGCCCCCCCAAAAAACCCAAAAAAATATGGAGGGATAGGGAAAGTACTGCTTTAACAATAAAAACAAGTTAATTTAGCACTGTTTTATTTATTTATTTATTTAAAATAGAACCATATTAAAAGGGGAAAAAGAGGGATAAATTTGATTAAAAATTAAAATTGGGGGTGGAGGGTAAGATTAGATTTTTAAGAGAAATGCAAATAGGGAAACAAAAATGAGGGGAAATATATTGATGAAAGCATGTAAGAAGAGTTGGAAAAGACTTAATTGGAGGTGAACATGTACCTGGCTGATATTTTGTTCAGAAAAGATATATTGTATGTTGTTGTTCGTGTGTAAAAAATAAAAAAACTTTAAACTTTAAATAAAAAAACACCGTCAAACTATTTACTAAATCTGCACTACTATTAATCTTCTCATCGTTCCCATCACCTATCTCCTTCCACTTATGACTGTAACTTTGTTGCTTATATCCTTACGATTTATACTAATATTGTTTCCTGATTGCTTATTTGTAGCTTATGACTATCATTAAGTGTTGTATCATTAAATGTTAAATTTATATCCTATGACTATCGTTAAGTGTTGTAAGTGTTGTACCTTGATGAAGGTATCTTTTCTTTTATGTACGCTGAGAGCATGTGCACCAAGACAAATTCCTTGTGTGTCCAATCACACTTGGCCAATAAAAAATTCTATTCTATTCTATTCTATTCTATTCTATTCTATTCTATTCTATTCTATTCTATTCTATTCTATGAATCAGAGAGTGCACAGTATGGATACATACAACTGGAATATGCTATGTGTGTCCACAAAGTTGACAGACAATTAAGATCTAAATGTGATTAATGAAAATAAAACAAGGTTCTACTATCTGGCTACTTCTCATTCCTCAGAGGGAGAAAACTACAGGTTATTCATTTGAGGAAGTGCCACATAACTGGCACTATTTGTTATTTCTAGCTTTTGTGATTTCACCATCATTGAAGGTAATCTGAAGAAACAACATCCCTTTACTTTGCTTCTTTCTGGGAAAATCGAGCAAAGATGCGCTTGGGTATTGACTTTATGCCTGGCTTCCACAAATGCCAAGTTCTTACAAAGTGAGTTAATTAAAAGTGATCAAAGCAGAAAACACAATTGCTAATGGTCCAGAAATACCTATCAACGTATTATTTCTTCATCAGCACTCCAAGTAAGCAATGGTATGACATAGAAATACACAAAAGGAAATTTCTTAAGTAATGGAGTGAAGCCATTGCTATCAGCAATATATAAAAATGCATTTTCATATATAATGTATGAAAATATTATATATATATATATATATTCTTCCAGATTCTTCCTTTTGCATCTACCCTGAACTCATATAACATAGAACAATAGGATTGGAAGGGACCTTGAAGGTCTTCTAGTTCAACCCCCTGCTCAAGCAGGAGATCTTATATAATTCTGGACAAATGGCTGTCCAATCTCTTCTTGAAAACCTCCAACAATGGAGCACCCATAATTTCTGGAGGCAAGCTGTTCCGCTAGTTAATTGTTCTCACTGTCAGGAAATTTCTTCTTAGTTCTAGGTTGGATCTCTCTTTAATTCAATTTCAGTTCAATTCTTTGAAAAGATACCAAGGATCAGATTGCACTACTGTTATAAATCCAGCCTCCTCCATAATTCTGGGTTGAACTCTTCTTCACAGTAAGGTCACCTTCTGGACTCTTTTATTGGGGATAGCCCATTTCTGCTAAGCATTCATTTAAACATCAGTCCTGAACAGATTGTTAGGTTGATTTCTTGAATCTATGTTGTTTGTTAGTATAATTCCTCCATTATAGTTAAGTATAAAATGCTTGCTTTTTTAAAATTCAGAAATCATTTTTCTTCTTTTCAACTTTTTTCTTTTCCCAGCATTGGAAATAGAGTGAAAATCATTCAGAAACTGTATTCATTCTTGATCTATGGCATTTCCTATTCCCAATGGTCCTTGTACACAATGAACAGCTGTGAGAGACATGCACTTGGAACATTTGTTGGTTTTCATTTGGTTATCTTTCATTTTATGGTGGTTCTTCACTCAATATTCATTCATTTCATTTCAATCCTGTAACTGTTTCATGTGTTAGTCATGCCTCATGCATTTCATTTTTGCAGCAATTATGAGTTAAAATACCACACATTTAACACATTTTCCATACAAATGGCATGACATTTCTATTGTTACACTACTTACCCAACACATTGGCCATGCAAATATTTTGACAATTGGAATAAATCATCCCCATTATATACACTACTTCTCCATTCTTTTATATCTCATCTCTCATTTTATATATCTCATTTTATAACTCATAATTGCAATCAGAAATTTATTCAGATTATATCTGGAGAGATGAATTTCCCTAACACATATGCAATCCTTCAGGGATGTGAAAACCAAGAACCTATAGGAGGTACTCCTGAACCTTTATATGGCACAGAAAAGAACAATGATAGGATCCATTGTCTCATTCATATGATTCTTAGTAATTTCTCCAACCCAAAAAGCATTTCCTAAATATAGCATGTTGCACTGAAGTGCTTGTGATTCATTTCTTGACAAGTTCAAGTTCCCTTCTTAGAGAAATAATAAAGGAGTGGTTATGAAGGGATTCTACTCTACATACTATGTTTCCATTAATTTATCATAATAACTTGTTAGAAATAGGTGAAAATATATTCATATCAGATTTAATTTGTTTTACGAATATATCTGTAGAACTCAGTATGTTTTACGAATATATCTCTAGAACTTAGTATGGAACAATTGTTCCACCTTCAGTGAATCTACTTATGTTCAGGCAGCTGCCAGTAAAACACGTAATTGAAATAGCCTTCCAGACTGGATTAAAGCCAAGATTTAGGAACAGTGAAATCATTTCTATGGGAGGTAAAATCAAGTGGCTCATCTCATTTTACTGCTCCTGGATCTCACTTCTGCATCATATAACTGCATATACGGTCCTACTATATAGACCAATCAACTTGCTAGCAGGATCATGAAAAACAAAAGGTAGTTCATTAAAGCGAGTGTAGCTTTAATAAGCTTTTTGGTTATTAAAGGGGCAGGGGTTATTTATTTTGTTGTGAAAGTGATTGGAGAGAACAAAGCACTCTTTAAAAAGGTAAAGGTTCCTCTCACACATACGTGCTAGTCGTTTCCAACTCCAGGGGTGGTGCTCATCTCCATTTCAAAGCCAAAGAGCCAGTGCTGCCCAAAGACGTCTCCGTAGTCACATGGCTGGCATGACTAAATGCCAAAGGCGCACAGAATGCTATTATCTTCCCACCAAAAGTGGTCCCTATTTTTCTACTTGCATTTTTTATGTGCTTTCGAACTGCTAGGTTGGCAGAAGCTGGGACAAGTAATGGGAGCTCACCCTGTTATGCGGCACTAAGGATTCAAACTGCTGAACTGCCAACCTTTCAACTGACAAGCTCAGTGTCTTAGCCACTGAGCCACCACTTCCCTAGAAGCACTCTTTAAAGACTAGCGAAAAAATAGCACTAGTTGTCTGACTATTCTTTCCAGCTGTCTGTAGGCTAGAAATGTCAAATGATGTTTGGCAGCTGGTCAGTAGTGGGTTCCACTTACCTTCACTACTGGTTCAGAATTGGGAGCTTGCGTGCAGGTGCAGAGCCTCCATGATAATGTCCGGGTGGGTGGGTGGAGCCTCCCGCCGCCATCACTATTGGTTTGCCCAAACCAGGGCAAACCAGTGGAAACCCACCACTGCTGCTGGTACTTTCTGAGGTCTATATACTTGAAAACATATAGATAGCTACATCTTCAGAGTGTCTTAATGTCTTTGAACTGTCAGAGGGACAATGCCTGAATTCTGCTTGATTTTTGTAGAATCATATCAAACATGGGAAGGCTGGTCATGTGGAAATGCTCACCATCTTACAATTCATTTATTCTACTAGTGCATGAATGGTGAATGTGACCCATCCAGCTGTTCATGAAGTATCATGAGGTTCATGAGATATTGCACATTTCCTTGTCAAACGAAACTGACTGCTACTTGTGATGGTCTTAGATTATAGCTCTAAAACTATTAGAGCAATGCAAAAGAATTGGTAGATCAATGGCACAAATACACTCTTTAATATATATTGAAATCTAAAAGGCAAGAAAACAAAAAATAACCACCCAGTTGTGGTTTAGCTACTACAAAAATGGTTATTTTGATATATCAACCAAGGCTTTGTGCAACTGAACAATATTTCTGGCAGGAATATCAGTTACAAAAAAGAATAAGGGGTGGGGGGTGGGGAGATAATGGTATCAATTCTAGCCTGTCTGAAGAATTTGAACCTTCAGCAAAATCTATTTACAGTCTTCAAAGTGACACTGAGTCTATTAGAGGCAGCATATAAGTAAATGATCAACTTTAACTGAAATGCTTAAATACCCATAAGTACAGAATAGCTTGAAAAGAAGAGATTATTAAGGTTAACTCTTGTGAGATAAGAAGTTGAGAAACTTGACACACAACAAGATTGTTATCACTGCTTTAAGGTAAAAATCATTACTGTAGGTGGGAATTTAATTTGTTCCTAAATAAAAAGATTGATTTTCTTTTTTTCCTCCTTTATATTTTACAGAATATATTTTTTTCTCACTGAGATAACTTCAGATTAAAAAGAGAGAACTTCAATGGATTCAAGCTTCTTTATAGTTATGGCAAAAGATACACTCAGCTTTTCATTTTTTATGTGATGTTTTGCATAATTCAGCAAAGTCTGCAATGCAAATGCTATTGATAATACTAGTACTAGCAACACACAAATACTTTGGTACCATCTATTTATTGAAATCAAACCCAGCATTCTTTTATGAACTTTTAAAAAATCAGTGACAGAATTAGAATGGATAGGAAAAAAGCCTCAGCTATCCTTATCTGAAAGATGTAAGATTCATTATGTCCCAAGAGAGAAATATTGTTTTGATTGCAAAGAAAATAAATGTCTTAATTATCCACAGTAACAGTAGACTTTAGTAGTATCATACAGTAAAAGAGATGATTGTTGTTGTTAGTTGCGAAGTAATGTCTGACCCATCGTGACCCCATGGACAATATTCCTCCAGGCCTTTCTGTCCTCCACCATCCCCTGGAGTTCATTTAAGATCATGTTTCAGTGAATCCATCCAGCCATCTCATTCTCTGCTGTCCCCTCCTTCTTTTGCCCTCAATTGTTCCCTGAATTAGGCTCTTCTCCAGTGAGTCCTTCCTTTTCATTAGGTGGCCAAAGTGTTTGAGTTTCATCTTCAGGATCTGACCTAAAGTGCAGTCAGGATTGATCTCTTCTAGGACTGACTGGTTTGTTCATCTTGCAGTCCAAGGGACTTGCAGGAGTCTTCTCCAGCACTATAATTCAAAGCCCTCAATTCTTTGGTGCTCAGCCTTCCTTATGGTCCAACTTTCACAGCCATACATTGCAACTGGGAAAACCATAGCCTTGACTATACACGCTTTTGTTGGCAGGTGATGTCTCTGCTTTTTAGTACGCTGTCTACATTTGCCATAGCTTTCCTCCCCAGGAGCAAGTGTCTTTTAATTTCTTGGCTGTAATCCCTATCTGCAGTGATCTTGGAGCCCAGGAAAATAAAATCTGTCACTACCTCTGTAATGTATCTTTAAATGTTTTGGCGGGAAAAAAGCACGTTGCTGATTGGTTGAAGCCTCCGGCTAAACTGTATTTAAGGAGAGGTTTTTCCCAGCCCGAGTTGCTGGGTTCACCATATAGTAAAGAGCTGTTGTCACTATCCTGGTCTCCTGCCTCGTTATTGCCCGAATCTAACACTGGCGACGAAGGTGGGATCTCGAGGCTAAGAGCGCCAGGAAAAGAGCTGAACTCACCAGGAAGACGCGAACCCAGCAAAACAAGGGCGGAAAGCAGCGATGTCCGGCTACACACCGCCAGCGCCATTCGACCCAGCTAAGGAGAAATGGGGGTCATACATGGCTCGCTTCGAGTGTTTCCTCGAAGCAAACGAACTTCAAGGAGTTTCCGACAACAGGAAACGAGCCTATTTCCTGAGCCACTGCGGTCCAGAAGTTTTCGACACCGCAGAATCCCTGGCTGAGCCAACGCCGGTACAGTCGGTACCGTGGCAAACTCTGCAGACTCTGCTGAAAGCACATTTTGCACCGATGCCATCCAAGTATGTGCAACGGTTTGAATTCGGGGAGCGCAGACAGCAAGAAGGCGAGTCCATCAGTGCATACATGGCCGCCCTAAGAAAAGCCTCAAAACATTGCGAGTATCGAGACTTGGAAGAGGCATTGCTGGAGCAACTCATCCGCGCGGGGTCAGGGACATCCGTTTGCGGAGGCGGCTGCTGGCTAAAAGCAACCTAACGCTGGCAAACGCCCTGGACGAAGCCAGGGCTCACGAGATGTCCACCCAAGCAGCGGAAACCTTACAAAAGCAGGTCACACCAACGGCTGGTGCGAAATCAACCCCGGTCCACAATGAAGAGGTCCAGGCCGAATCGGAGGGGGAGGACGAGGAAGGAGTCTTCCACACCGGGAGGCCGGAGAAAGACGACCGGGGCGACTGCGCGAGTTGCGGAGGGCAACACCAACGACAACAATGCAGATTTAAAGATGCAACCTGTCGGCGATGCGAAAGGAAGGGGCACCTAGCACAGGTCTGTCGAGCTCCCCAACCTTCCCGCCAAAAATTCAAACCGGCCAATCAGAGCGCGGGAACGACGAAGCGGCCCGCGAGTGGTCAGTTTAAAAAAGGCGCGAAATTAAACCAAACTGTCGTGAGAGTGGGTCACGCATCAACACGCCTAGAAAAGAAAATCTTCACAAAAGCAAAGATTGAGGGGGTGCCGTGCCGACTGGAGGTGGACACCGGCTCATCGATCACGATCATGTCCTGGGACAACCTCGTGAGAGCCTTACCCGCCATCGCAAAGCGCAAGCTGCAACCACAAAGACTAAAAGTACAGGACTACCAGGGGAATCGCATCCCTGTTCGAGGGGTAACGTCCGTCCACGTCGAGTATGGACACTACAAGAAAACTCTGCCCATCACCATCGTCGATGGGACCCTGCCAAGCTTGTTGGGACTGGACTGGTTCCGAGCATTGGGCATGGGAGTGACCGGAATCTTCAGAAACGAAGTCGACCTCAAAGACGCACTCACGAAGGAGTTTGGGGACGTTTTCAAAGACTGCCTGGGCAAGTACAAGGGGACCCCTATATCCTTTAACTTAGACCCCCAAGTTGCCCCTATCCGCCTAAAGGCTAGGAGGGTCCCGTTCGCCCTAAAGCCCAGGATTGACCGGGAACTGGACAAACTAGTAAACCAGGGAATTCTAGTGCCAGTTGACCATGCTAAGTGGGAGACCCCATAGTCACCCCAGTCAAACCGGACGGATCGGTCCGGATTTGTGCTGACTACAAGGCAACGCTTAACAAAGCGTTGCAAAAGAGTGCTTACCCCGTTCCGGTGGTACAGCACTTACTGCACTCAATGGGGCAAGGGCAAGTCTTTGCCAAGCTAGACCTGGCCCAAGCCTACCAACAGCTGCCCGTAGACAGCAGCACAGCCGAAGCGCAGACAATTGTGACTCACAGAGGGGCTTTTAAGTGTACCCGATTACAGTTTGGGGTTAGTGTGGCTCCAGGGTTATTTCAGAACCTGATGGAGCGGCTATTGCAGGGCTTACCAGGGGTGGTACCATACTTTGACGATGTACTGGTATCCGCTGAAAACCTAGAGGAATTAGGGGCGAGGCTGCGAAAAGTTTTGGGCATTTTCCGGTCTGCCGGTCTCACGGTTAAACTAAACAAATGCCAGATCGGGGTTGAGTCTGTGGAATTCCTGGGCTACCGGATAGACAGGGAAGGATTCACCCACTGAGAGCAAGGTACGGGCCATCAGGAAGGCCCCGGTGCCCAAGAACAAAACGGAGTTACAGGCATTCTTGGGTCTGGTCAACTTCTACGCAGTATTCTTAAGGAATAAGGCAACAGTAGCAGAGCCGCTGCATAAATTATTAGCTAAGACGGCTGCATGGTCTTGGGGAAAGGCGGAAGCTAGGGCATTCAAAGGGGTAAAAAATCTCCTAACGAGTGATAGCCTCCTTATCCAGTACAATGGCACACTACCTCTAGTGTTAAGCTGCGATGCATCTCCCTATGGGGTGGGGGCTGTGCTCAGCCACAGGTTACCTAATGGCACGGAAGCCCCCATTGCATACTACTCCCGAACCATGTCATCAACTGAAAGGAATTATAGCCAGCTTGATAAGGAAGCCTTGGCTATAGTCGCAGGGGTAAAGAAATTCCATGAGTATGTATTTGGTCGTGATTTTGAAATCATCACGGACCATAGACCTTTGCTAGGTCTGCTGGCAGGCGACCGCCCAACGCCCGTGGCACTTTCTCCAAGACTGACCCGATGGACTATCTTCCTGGCAGCATATTCTTACAAATTGCTACACCGGCCAGGAAAGGATTTAGGGCACGCAGACGCACTGAGCAGATGCCCGTTACCAGAGACTATTGAAGACCCCACTCCAGGAATACCAGTTCTGCTAATTGACTCTTTGGACTCTGGCCCAGTCACATCCAAAGAGGTGGCTCGGGCTTCGTATAAGGACATTACAATACAAACTGTACTTGGTTGGGTACAAAGAGGGTGGCCCGCTGCGCCGGGCGAGCGTTTTAAAGAGTTTGTAAAGAAACGAGGGGAACTTTCGGCTCAAGGGGGGTGCCTGCTATGGGGGGATCGAGTGGTTATCCCAGAGAGATTGAGGAAAAGGGTGTTGGATCTCCTTCACGAAGGTCACCCAGGGATCGTGAGGATGAAGGGTCTAGCGAGAAGCTATGTGTGGTGGCCCTTAATGGACTCGGAAATTGCTGAGAGGGTAGGGAAATGCCAGGCCTGCCAGGAGTCCAGACCGCTACCCCCAACGGCCCCGATTCGGGAATGGGAGAGACCCCAAGGGCCCTGGTCTAGGATCCACATCGATTTTGCCGGCCCCTTCCACGGCCAAACCTTTCTGGTGGTAGTCGATGCCTACTCCAAATGGCTGGAAATCATTCTCATGAGATCCATGACAGCCGAGGCGGTGATCTCAGTCCTACGGCACCTATTTGTAACCCATGGGTTGCCCGACATGTTAGTATCCGATAACGGCCCGCAATTCACGGCAACCCAGTTTGAGGGGTACTTGGCAGAAGAGGGCATCCGGCATGTCCTCTCGGCGCCTTTCCACCCTGCGACGAATGGCCTTGCAGAACGTTCCGTCCGGAGCGCAAAAGAGGCATTGTCCAGAATCAAGCCAGGCGACTGGCAAACAAAAATCGATACCTTCCTGGCCGTCCAACACAGAACCCCCTGTGTCACAACTGGCAGAAGCCCAGCAGAGTTATTAATGGGTCGGAAGCTCAGGTGCCCACTAGACCGTTTAAACCCGAACTACACACCAGACGGTTACAAGGGGGCACTCGATAAAACAAGAGGGATGGCAATAGGCGACCGAGTGTGGGCACACAACTATAGCGAAGGCCCGACCTGGTTAGCAGGAAAAATCCTAGAAATAACAGGTCCCAAATCATATTTAGTGGAGATAAAGGATGGCCGGGTATGGAAGCGCCACATAGACCAAATAAGAAAACGCATAACCGAACAATCCGAATTAGACGAAACAGGCCCTGACTATACAATGTTTGAATCCACAGCTGACTCAAACCCGGGGCAAACGCGGGACTTATCTGACTTCCAGGAGGTCCAGCGACGCCAACAGGTTCCATCAGAAAACAGCAGGGACGACTCTGCAAATAATCCAGGGCCGGATGGCCTAGAGGAGGAGCTGAGAGGAACAGACAGTCCCTCCGGTCAGCTCGACTCACTCCCAGAGAATGAATTGCGCAGGTCCGAAAGAGTCAGGAGACGCCCAGTCTACTTGCGTGATTACGTTGAAAAATAATATGTAAATCTCATGTAAATAATGGTAAAGTGTTTTCTGGGAGGGAAGGAGTGTAATGTATCTTTAAATGTTTTGGCGGGAAAAAAGCACGTTACTGATTGGTTGAAGCCTCCGGCTAAACTGTATTTAAGGAGAGGTTTTTCCCAGCCCGAGTTGCTGGGTTCACCATATAGTAAAGAGCTGTTGTCACTATCCTGGTCTCCTGCCTCGTTATTGCCCGAATCTAACAACCTCCATTTCTTCCCCATCTATTTTCAATGAATTGAGAGGGCCGGATGCCATGATCTTTGTTTTCTTAATGTTGTGTGTCAAGCCAACTTTAGCATTCTCTTCCTTCAAAAGGCTCTTTATTTCCTCTTCACTTTCTGCCATTAGAGTGGCATCATCTGCATATCTGAAGTTGTTGATATTTTTCCCAGAAATCTAGCCCTGCCTTTCTCATGTTGTGCTCTGCATTTAAGTTAAATAGGCAGGATGACAGTATGCAGCCTTGCCGAACTCCTTTCTCAATTTTGAACCAAACAAAATCTGTGTCCAGTTCTCACTGTTGCTTCTTGATCCGCATATAGGTTTCTCAAGAGACAATATTGTTTTTTATGACAATATTTGCATATACTGTTGTGACAAAATAAAAAAAATAAATAAAAATAAAACAAATACGATGGTCTGGTACTCCCATCTCTTTAAGAACTTGCCACAATTTGTTGTGATCCACACAATCAAAGACTTTAGCATAAACAATGAAGCAGAAGTAGATGTTTTTCTGGAACTCCCTAGCTTTCTTCATGATCCAGCATATGTTGGCAATTTGATCTCTAGTTCCTCTGCCTCTTAGAAATCCTGCCTGTACTTCTGGTAGTTCTCGATCCACATACTGCTGGAGCCTAGCTTGTAGGATTTTGAGCATAACTGCTAGCATGTGAAATGAGTGCAATGGTTTGAACATTCTTTGGCATTGCCAAAAAATAAAAAAGAGATGATATTTGTGGTTAAAAAAAATTGTAATAATCAGACTCTGTGATCTCTTCCCAAAATCCCCAAAGCTTTAACCAAAGACTATCTACTATTGACCTCACCCCATTCCTAAGAGCTCTGTAAGGTCGTGCATAAGAGCACCAATGTGCCTACCGTTCCTGTCCTAAAGTTTCCTTTGATTGTATCCAATTTAATGTAGTTATCACATACTTATGTTTATATTTATGCTTCTATATCGTATAGTTATTTCATATATATGCTTATATATGCTTATATATACTGTTGTGACAAAAATAAATAAATAAATAAAAAATAAAAAATCACTGTTGGATATTCTTTGGGATTAGATGAAGAGAGAATGAGAAATCAAAATACTGATGGACCACCTATTGAATTAGTATTTATTTTATTTTATTTATTTATTTATTTTTCACAATAGTAATAAAATAAAATAAAAATAAAATGATAATAAAAGGGCTATGTAGCAAATTTCAAAAACCGCTACAGAAATATATGCAACCAAATAAAAACTGAATGCAACAATTACCACACCAAGCAAGAAGAAGACCTTCTGTGCACAAATTCCAATCATGCTTTTTATAATTTTGTGAACAATAAACTTAAAGACTCAAGATCCATCCTACCACTAAAAGAACCTAACGGCAAAGAATGTAATGATGAAACAGTTAAAGCAAATCTCTTTAACACATTCTTTGGCTCAGTCTTTGTTAACAGTAATAGCTTATACCCGACATTCCCCAATCGTACCAACAATGAATACAATGACCTAACACATATAGACTTCACAGAAGATAATGTTAAAAAAGCTCTTTGCAAACTGAAACCTTCTCTATCTATTGGGCCTGACGGACTATGTGCATACTTCTTAAAAAAAACTTTCCACTAATGTAGCAGAACCCCTAAGCATAATCTTTGAAAAAGCTTTCATGACCAGCTCCCTTCCCAAACTTTGGTCATTAGCCATAGTCATCCCTGTCTTCTAAAAAGGTGACCCCAGCCTAGTTGAAAATTACAGACCAATCTCTTTATGCTGCGTCACCTGCAAAGTAATGGAATCTATCATCAACCAATACATAACCCTCCACCTAGAAGCAAATAATCTACTCTTTAATAAACAATTTGGTTTCAGAAAATTTTTTTCATGTAACTTACAACTTCTTCACTGCAAATATATATGGACTACAAATCTTGATCAAGGCAAAGAAATAGATGCAATCTACATAGACTTCTGTAAGGCTTTTGACTCAGTAGTACATGATAAACTTCTCCTATACCTAAATTCCTACGGCATTTCAGGACCCCTCCACAATTGGATAACTGCTTTCCTATCAAACAGTCAACAAGTGGTCAAAATAGGCAATGCCATATCAAATCCTGTTCCTATCAAGAGTGGCATACCCCAAGGCAGCGTTCTTGGACCAACACTCTTCATATTATACATTAATGATCTCTGTGACCATATCACAAGTAATTGTGTTTTCTTTGCTGATGATGTCAAACTATATAACACCACCAACAATACAACTACCCTTCAAAAAGACCTTGACTTTGTATCCGAATGGTCTAAAACTTGGCAACTCCAAATCTCAACCAGCAAATGCTCTGTCTTACATATTGGAAAAAAGAACCCAAACACTAAGTACAAGCTTGATGGACGTTACCTTACAGATGACCCCCACCCTGTTAAAGACCTTGGAGTTTTTATATCAAATGATCTAAGTGCCAAAGCCCACTGCAACTACATCGCAAAAAAGGCTCTAAGAGTTGTAAACCTAATCTTGCATAGCTTCTTTTCCAAAAACACTACACTACTAACCAGAGCATATAAAACATTTGCTAGACCAATTCTTGAATACAGCTTGCCTGTCTGGAACCCATACCACATTTCTGACATCAACACAATTGAACGTGTCCAGAAATATTTTAAAAGAAGAGTTCTCCACTCCCCTGAAAACAACAAAATACCGTATACCACCAGACTTGAAATCCTAGGTTTAGAAAACTTAGAATTCCTCCGCCTCTGACAGGACCTGTGCTTAACTCATAGAATCATCTATTGCAATGTCCTTCCTGTTGAAAACTACTTCAGCTTCAATTGCAACAATACAAGAGCAAACAATAGATTTAAACTTAATGCTAACCACTTCAAACTTGATTGCAGAAAATATGAGTTCTATAACAGAGTCATTAACACTTGGAACACACTAACTGATTCTGTGGTCTCTTCTCAAAATCCCAAAATCTTTAATCAAAAACTATCTACTATTGACCTTACCCCATTCCTAAGGGGACTGTAAGGGGCATGCATAAGAGCAAAAAAGTGCCTATCGTTCCTGTCCTATCATTTCTTTTCAATATATCCAATTAATATAGTTATTACATACTTATGCTTATATATATGCTTTTATATTATATAGCTATTTCATTTCATGTTAATGCCTATATATACTGATATGACAAAATTAAAAAAAATTAAAAAAAGTATATGTAAGCATGAAATAACTATACGATATATAAGCATATATATAAGCATAAGTATAAAAAAGAAAAACTATACGAATTGGATACAATCAAAGGGAACATTAGAACAGGAATGATAGGCACGTTTGTGCTCTTATGCACGCCCCTTACAGACCTCTTAGGAATGGGGTGAGGTCAGTAGTAGATAGTTTTTGGTTAAAGTTTTGGGGATTTTTGGGAAGAGACCACAGAGTCAGGTAGTGAATTCCAGGCATTAACAACTCTATTACTGAAGTCATATTTTCTGCAGTCAAGATTGGAGCGGTTCACATTAAGTTTAAATCTATTGTGTGCTTGTGTAATGTTGCTGTTGAAGCTGAAGTAGTCTTCAACAGGAAGGATATTGTAACAGATTATTCTATGAGTTAAACTCAGGTCATATTGAAGGCGGCAGAGTACTAAATTTTCTAAACCCAGGATTTCAAGTCTGGTGGTATAAGGTATTTATTATATTCAGAGGAGTGGAGAACTCTTCTTGTAAAATATTTTTGGACTCGCTCAATTGTATTAATGTCCGAAATGAGGTATGGGTTCCAGACAGGCGAACTGTATTCAAGAATTGGTCTAGCAAATGTCTTATATGCTTTGGTTAGTAGTGTAATGTTTCTGGAAAAGAAGCTATGCAAGATTAGGTTTACAACTCTTAAAGCCTTTTTTTAATGTATTTTCAGTGGGCTTTGGCACTTAGATCATTTCATATGAAAACTCCAAGGTCTTTAACGGGGTGGGGGTCATCTACAAGGTAATGTCCATCGAGTTTGTATTTAGTGTTCTGATTCTTTTTTCCAATGTGTAAGACAGAGCATTTGCTGGTTGAGATTTGGAGTTGCCAAATTTTTGACCATTCCAACACAAAGTCAAGATGTTGTTGAAGGGTAGCTGTATTGTTGGTAGTGTTAAATAGTTTAACATCATCAGCAAAGAGAACACAATTACTCATAATATGATCACAGAGGTCATTAATGTATAATATGAAGAGTGTAGGTCCCAGAACGCTACCTTGGGGGCGCCGCTATTGACAGGAGTGGGATTTGATAGGGCACTGCCTATTTTGACAACTTGTTGTCTGTTTTGACAGGAACGTTGTTATCCAGTTATGGAAGGGTCCGGAGATGCCGTAGGATTTTAGTTTTAGAAGAAGTTTGTCATGTACCAATGACTCAAAAGCTTTACAGAAGTCTATGTAAATAGCATCTATAACTTTGCCTTGATCAAGATTTGTAGTCCATATGTTTTTGCATTAAAGAAATTGTAAATTACAGGATAAGTTTTTTCTGAAACCAAATTGTTTATTGGAGAGTAGGTTGTTTGTTTCCGGGTGGAGGGTAATGTATTGGTTGACGACTGATTCCATTACTTTGCAGGTGATGCAGCATAAAGAAATTGGTCTGAAACTTTGGAATAAATCTGTAAATCAGAAGAAGAAATCAATGTGCCCAATAATTAGGAATAGGTAAATCATTCACGTTTTCACAGTTTGAAATAAATGTACATAATTCACACTTCCAGAACCAATGGAAGCAAAATAAAGCAAAATATATGTTTATATTGGTACCCTTATGAAACATTCAGTGTAATTTTCCAATTAAAAAAAGCCTACATGGATCTGCGTACACAAAATATGTATAAAAAATTTGAGGTAACATACAAAAAATGTTTGCAAAATACATATATTAAGTAAAATGTATGTAATCTTGTCAGACACCTTTGTGCATGCTTTTTTTTAAATAGTTCCCTACTGATAAATTTTCCAGCTGAAGTCTAAAGTCTAAGTAAACTTAGCCCAAACTGACAGACTTCTCCAAATGTATCTGGACTACTTCGGAAAGCACAAGATTCTCTTCCTTCAGAAGTATAAGGAAATGGTCAATTCAGTTTTGCCTCAATATAACTCAAGTGAAGACTCTTCTTTATGAAGAATTAATGTACTAATATTTTCAACCTTCTTTGCAAATCATAAACATGAAACAGAAACATCCTTGCAAAGAGAAATCAAATAGCTTGAATGTATAATTCATTCCATTAGAAGCCATTGTCCATTCTATTATACTAGACATTTTGCATTACCTCCCATGGCTATAATGCAATGTCAGGAAGAATCCTATGAACTTGTTATATTAATGCTGGCACCAGAATTTTGAAAAACCCTACAGTCAGGAGAATTATAGCTTTGCAAACCACACTTCAATAAAAAAAAAAAGGAAACAAAAAGTCCCAGGCAGCATTGCTCATTAGGATTACCAGCATGAATCCATCTTCTTATGCCAACTTCAGCTTTCGTGTTGCTCAAGAGGCACTAAGGATTCAAAGAAAATTATTTCCACGCAAATCAATAAAATGATTTGCATTTCACATTCAGTTCAAATCACAAGAATAAATAAATTCTATAAAATGAGAGACCAACAGAAAAAAGGGGTGGGGATGGAGAGAGAAAGCATGATGAATACTATGTAAAGATGAACACTGATTAAAACTTGAATTCATCTAAAAAGCAATTAGTCTGCACAAAACAGCCTCCTTGAGGGAGCCTTGGCTCTTGGCACAATTTACTAAGGTCTGATTTGTTTTCCATATGACTTTCCCTATAAAAGAGAGTTAAGCTAAACTACCACTCATAATCTTCCCCACAAAAAATCTGAACTTTGCTGTGTCTTACTTCATTTAAGATTTCATTAAAGTCTGTAAATACAAATGTAAATGACTGATTTTGCAAAACCAATTACTATTTTTTAAAACACAGAATAATAAGAATTTACTACTAATAAAGATTCAGTCAGTATATTGATAGTAGAATAAAACCACTCTTTGAAAGAAAAAGAAATATTTATTTATTTAAAAAATTGTATGGCTGGCCATCTTAAAATGCAATTGCCAGTGAGTCACAACAACAATAAAACTCAGAATTATAAAAAAAAGTGATTAAAAAACCCAGGGCTTAAACCATTCCCTTGGGGACCCCATTTCATTGGGTTCACAACCCCTAGTGATCACAGAAAAAGAAGTGCAGGTCCTATTTCACAGACAAAAGCCAGGAAAAGCTCCAGGCCCAGACAAGATAACTCCTTCTTGCTTAAAAGTCTGTGCTGACCAATTGGCCCCCATCGTCACCCATATTTTCAATAAATCACTAGAGATGTGTTATGTTCCTTCTTGCTTCAAACGCTCTACTATCATCCCAGTGCCGAAGAAGCCCACCATCAAGGAACTGAATGACTACAGACCAGTTGCTCTAACATCTGTAGTCATGAAAACCTTTAAAAGGCTAATGCTTTCCTACCTGAAAACCATCACGGATCCACTGTTAGACCCCTTGCAATTTGCATACCGAGCAAACAGATCAACAGATGATGCTGTTAATATGGCTCTGCACTACATCCTACAGCATCTTGAGTCTCCAAAGACCTATGCAAGGGTCCTTTTTGTAGACTTTAGTTCAGCATTCAATACCATCATTCCAGACATTCTTCTAACTAAGCTTAACCAGCTACAGGTACCGGAACAGACTTGTAAGTGGATCACAAGCTTCCTAACAAACAGGAAGCAGCAGAAGCTAAGCAAGATCACATCAAATACCTGTACAATTAGCACAGGACCCCCCCCCCCAAAGCTGTGTGCTCTCCCCACTTCTCTTCTCTCTGTATACCAATGACTGCATCTCCAATGATCCATCTGTTAAGCTACTGAAGTTCGCAGATGACACAACAGTGATTGATCTCATTCGAGACAATGACGAATCCTCATATAGACGAGAGGTCGAACGACTAGCCTTGTGGTGCAACCAAAACAATCTGGAACTGAACACACTCAAAACCGTAGAAATGGTGGTAGACGTTAGGAGAAATCCTTCCATACTTCCACCTCTCACAATACTAGACAACACAGTATCAACAGTAGAAACCTTCAAATTTCTAGGTTCTATCATATCGCAAGATCTAAAATGGACAGCTAACATCAAAAACATCATTAAAAAAGGACAAGAACTGCGCCAACTCAGTAAGCTCAAACTGCCCAAGGAGCTACTGATTTAGTTCTATAGAGGAATTATTGAGTCTGTCATTTGCACCTCTATAACTGTCTGGTTCAGTTCTGCAACCCAACAAGAAAAACACAGACTTCAGAGGATAATTAGAACTGCAGAAAAAATAATTGCTACCAACCTGCCTTCCATTGAGGACCTGTATACTGCACGAATCAAGAAGAGGGCTGTGAAAATATTTACAGACCCCTCGCATCCTGGACATAAACTGTTTCAACTACTACCCTCAAAACAATGCTATAGAGCACTGCACACCAGAACAACTAGACACAAGAACAGTTTTCCCCCCGAAGGCCATCACTCTGCTAAACAAATAATTCCATCAACACTGTCAAACTATTTTTTTTTTGTTTACATTTATACCCCGCCCTTTTCCGAAGACTCAGGGCGGCTTACAATATATAAGGCAATAGTCTCATTCTATTTGTATATTTTTTTTTTACAAAGTCAACTTATTGCCCCCCCAACAATCTGGGTCCTCATTTTACCTACCTTATAAAGGGTGGAAGGCTGAGTCAACCTTGGGCCGGGCTCGAACCTGCAGTAATTGCAGGCTCTGTGTTCTAATAACAGGCTTCTCTATTGCCTGAGCTATCCCGGCCCCTATTTACTGAATCTGCACTACTATTAATCTTCTCATAGTTCCCATCACCAATCTCTTTCCATTTATGACTGTATGACTATAACTTGTTTCTGGCAATCCTTATGATTTATATTGATATATTGACCATCAATTGTGTTGTAAATGTTGTACCTTGATGAACGTATCTTTTCTTTTATGTACACTGAGAGCATATGCACCAAGACAAATTCCTTGTGTGTCCAATCACATTTGGCCAATAAAAATTCTATTCTATTCTATTCAACCAACTCCATACATTCTCACTCTTTCTTACCTGGGTAAAAATCCAAGCCCTGATGACTTTCTTAAAGGTTGAAAGGGTGGATACCAGCCAGATTACTAGGTAGATGCTATTCCATAAGGTAGTTCTAGAAAAGATAAGCTTCATTGGTCCCACTAGATTGCAAGATTTCAGGGAAGGGACCTATAGATTAGAAGGACCAGATACTCTCAGGGAGAAGCAGTCCTGCAAATAACCTGGTCCTGAGCCATACAGGACTTTAAAGGGGATAACCAGCACCTCAAATTTAACCCAGAAGGAAACTAGGAGCCACTGTACCTCACATAACAGAGGTGTAATGTGGGTGAGTCTAGGAACATTCAATATTGTGTTGCTGCTGTTTTCTGGGACAGTTGAAGTTTCTGAATGGTTTTCAAGAACAGCTCCTTATAATACGTTGGGATAACATAACTTAAAAGCTAGGAATGGGGGGGGGATAATAAAAGGACAAAGAATACAACTAGGATTTAGTGTATATCATAAAAAGTAGAATAAGAAATACACATTTATATACAAGAATATGTAATTAAAAATACAGAAAATTATATAAGGATTCAATAAGCAATCTGTCTGTCCTGTTCTTTATTACCTGTAACTCCAATGTCATCCTTAACAACAGCCCACAGTGCATTTCAGTAATCAAAATTAGAAGTTATCAGAGCAGGTAGACTATCCATTTCAGGGTTGCTCAAAGCTGTGGGTTATAGAAATCTAAGTAAAAGCACACTAAATCACTGATGTCACACAGGGACAATAATACAGTGAGCATTGAACTGTGCATTTGCTCCTTCAAAAAATCTGCAACTAACTGTGTAACTCATTAACTGAGATGCAGACTTAGACACAATCACTGGATCATTCGTTTATTGGATTTCTGGTTCAGTTTATTACCCTTGGTGAGCCCATTATGCACCCAGGTAACAGACAAATATCTGCATAATTGTATCTGACATCAGAATCAGAGTAGACATCATCTGCCTACTGATAAGATCAAATTTCTGGGGTTCTCACCCAATGACTTTAATCAAATATTTTTAAAAATGGGAGGGAAATGAGTTCTGTAGTTTTTCAGTGGATGATGTGAAATCTCCCAATCTAGAATCAGCCTGCAGCTATAAGTAGAACATTAGTAAAGCTACACTTACAATTGTCAACCTACCAACTCAGTTCAATGACTTACTGTGATAAATGATGTCAAAAGCTGGCCACATTTTTCATCTTCCATCATGTCCTAGTTGAAAGGAATTGGTCTGAATATAATAGTTAGAAAAAAACTCAATGAAGCCTTCTAATTTCCTCCTCCCTGAACTATGAGAAAAAGAAAATCTCCCCAAAAATGTCTCCTGGGACACCTTGTCTTAACCAATTTACCCAGTATGAATTGAAGAGAATGAATAATTAAATGTGAATGTTAGTAACTCCTTTTGGAGAGTTTATTAAGACCTCCAAACAAGCCTGTCAGTGGTGTGAGATTTGCACATACATGATCTCCTGTCCATTTTCCTTGAAATACTAAACGCTGACAGTGACTAGGGAGTTATGCTTGTTTATTTTCTTAGTTCATCCAAGAAACTATCCACCCAAGAACTGTATTAATTAACTTTTATGAACTCCTGAAGTCTTATTCATGAAGAAGGACAAATGTTAAGAGAAAAACTAGGTGAGCTCAAAAATATATTATAGTTTAGACCTTCTTTTATGCTTCCTTTTCATGAACTTTTGAGTAATTGAGTTTTGCTTGCATGGATGCCTGCTGAAAGTGACTTCAAATCTGGGGAGACTGAATATGCATTGGGTATGGTTTTCTATTTAGAGCAAGGGTAGGCAGATTTCAAACTTGCAATATCTACTGTACTGGAATTTTTTTATTAGTATCTTAAGAGACACCAAATTCCAATTAGAGTCAGGTGCAGAGACTGCCTAAGGCAAAAAGATACTTCATAAGAACTGGGAGGAAAAACTGATGCCTGAAAATTATGCTTGTTATGCTCACAAGCTTGTTATGGTAAAGTTTGACACCAATATTGCTTTATTGGTCTGATAAATCTTATTTAGGGAAGAGCAAGAACATTTGAGTTTGTCCTATTGTTAGACCATTGAAGACAGAAACCTCACTGATATATTCAAGATCATCCTGATATCTATCAATTGATCCAGATCTATTTTTGCCCATTTCTGTTATCTAGGATGACAGTGAATTAATTAAATTAATTAAAGGAAGAATTAGTCTGTGTTATATAAAACCAATACAACAATAACCAAACACCACATAAAATATTACCAGAGTATTTATAAAATATAAATGATAAATATAATGTACCAATTAGGAAGGGAAGGCTAGTTTATAAAACTGAGTTTTCAAATATCATTTAAAACAACTCAACCAGGATGTCAACTGAACCTCAAGAGGAAAAGACCACAACAATGTGGCTACAACTGAGAATGTGTGAACTAGTGCTAGTTCGCGACATTACGCCATCTTGTCTGAAGGCAGGGGGGGAGGACGTTCCAGGTTTAGAGGGCTGTTCGATCTGTACGGTAAGTGGGAGAGGCAGATATGGCGGGGGGGAGGGGCCGTATCGAGTTATGGGGGCACGTGCTCGATGTCTGAGAGCAATCACGTGCTCCGGCCCCTCAGTCCCTACCCGTTCCTCGGGTGGCCATGATCCTCAGAGCTTGGACCTTCGACTGATGTTATGTAATGCCCGGTCCGTGGTTAATAAGGCTCCCCTGATTTGTGACCTTATTCAGGGGGGATCCGCGGACCTCATGGGCATTACGGAGACCTGGTTGGGCCCTGAGGGGGGGGTCCCCCTTGTTGAGATGTGCCCTCCAGGCTTCCGAGCATTTCATCAGCCGAGAGTCCAAGGTAGGGGTGGGGGGGTGGCGGTTGTTATTAAGGAAGATCTAGAGCCGAGGGAGACCACTGTTCCTCAGATTGCCGGCTGCGAATCCCTCTGTGTGCGCTGGGGCTATAGGAATCAGTTGGGCTTGGTGATCGCGTACCTGGCTCCTTGCTGCGTGACCACAGCCCTGCCCGAGCTGTTGGAGGTACTGGCTGCTGTGGCGGTTGAGACCCCCAAACTTATAGTTATGGGGGATTTCAACTTGCCATCGGTTGGCCTGTCATCGACGGCAGCTCGGGAGTTCCAGGCTTCCATGACGGCCTTGGACCTGATTCGAGTAAATGATGGCCCTACGCACACAGGGGGAGGCATGCTAGATCTGATTTATATCTCTGGACAGTGGTTAAATGATCTGGTATTAGATGATTTAGTAACAGAACCAATGTCATGGTCGGATCATTTCTCCTTCGCCTAGACTTCCGAACCGCTATTCACCACCGCAGGGAGACGGAACCTATACGGTGGTTCCGTCCCAGGCGCCTGATGGACCCTGAGAGGTTCCAGACGGAGCTTGGGCCATTCCCTGAGGATCTGGCCCACGGCACGACTGAGGAACTGGTCGTGGCCTGGGAGCAGGCCGCGGCCGGGGCCCTGGGTCGTGTCGCGCTTTGCGGCCTCTGACCCGGCGAGATCTCGTCCGGCCCCTTGGTTCTCCGAGGGGCTGAGGGAGATGAAACGCCGGAGAAGACGCCTAGAGAGCACCTGGAGGTCCAGTCGCTCGGTTGATCGGACACTAGTTAGGACCTATACTAGGACCTACCTAGTGGCAATGAGGGAAGCGAGGCGCTCCTATGCCTCCACCCTCATTGCGTCGGCAGATAACCGCCCGGCCGCCCTGTTTCGGGTGACCCGCTCTCTCCTACATCAGGAGGTGCGGGATGACCCTTTGAGGGACGAGCCGAGGAGTTTAGTGGTTATCTATACGATAAAATCGCTCAGCTGAGGGACGGTCTGGACCGAATTTGGGATGATCCAAGCGAGGGAGAGGAGGCACGTCTTGTTGAGCACATTTGGGATGAGTTTGACCCTGTGGCTCCCGAGGACGTGGACAGGTTGTTGGGGAGGCTTCACGGCACGACATGTTTACTGGACCCGTGCCCTTCCTGGCTGGTACTGGCCACTCAGGCGGTGACACGAGGCTGGCTCCAGAGGATTATCAACGCTTCTTTGTTGGATGGGGTTTTCCCTGCCGCCTTGAAAGAGGCGGTGGTGAGACCCCTCCTTAAGAAGCCCTCTTTGGACCCAGCTATTTTGGCTAATTATCGTCCAGTCTCCAACCTTCGCTTTGTTGCGAAGGTTGTAGAGAGTGCCGTGGCGCGACAGCTGCCCCAACACCTGGATGAAGATGTCTATCTAGACCCGTTCCAGTCCGGCTTCCGACCCGGATACAGCACGGAGACAGCTTTGGTCGCATTGGTGGATGATCTCTGGAGGACAGGGTCAGGGGTTATTCCTCTGCCCTGGCCCTAGTAGACCTCTCAGCGGCGTTCGATACCATCGATCATGGTATCCTGCTGCGCCGGTTGGGGGGATTGGGAGTGGGAGGCACCGTATATCGGTGGTTCTCCTCCTATCTCTCCGACCGGTCGCAGACGGTGTTGGCAGGGGGGCAGAGGTCGACCGCGAGGGGCCTCACTTGTGGGGTTCCTCAGGGGTCGATTCTCTCGCCCCTGCTGTTCAACATCTACATGAAGCCGTTGGGTGAGATCATCAGTGGTTTCGGGGTGAGATACCAGCAGTACGCTGACGACACCCAGCTGTACTTTTCCACCCCGGACCACCCCAATGAAGTTGTTGAAGTGCTGTCCCGGTGTTTGGAGGCTGTACGGGTCTGGATGGGGAGAAACAGGCTCAAGCTTAATCCCTCCAAGACAGAGTGGCTGTGGATGCCGGCACCCCGATTTAGTCAGCTGCAGCCGCGGCTGGCTGTTGGAGGCGAGTTACTGGCCCCAAAGGATAGGGTGCGCAACTTGGGTGTCCTTCTGGATGATCGGCTGTCGTTTGAAGACCATTTGACGGCCGTCTCCAGAAGGGCCTTCCACCAGGTTCGCCTGGTTCGCAGTTGCGCCTTCCTTGATCGGGATGCCTTATGCACAGTCACTCATGCGCCTGCTACCTCTCGCTTGGATTACTGTAATGCTCTCTACATGGGGCTCCCCTGAAGTGCGCCGAGGCTTCAGTTAGTCCAGAATGCAGCTGCTGGTGATAGAGGAGCTACACGTAGCTCCCATGTAACACCGCTCCTGCGCAGACTGCACTGGCTGCCTGTGGCCTTCGGGTGCACTTTAAGGTGTTGGTTATGACCTTTAAAGCGCTCCATGGCTTAGGACCTGGGTACTTACGGGACCGCCTGCTGTTACCATACGCCTCCCACCGACCCGTACGCTCCCACAGAGAGGGACTTCTCAGGGTGCCGTCCGCCAAACAATGTCGGCTGGCGGCCCCCAGGGGAAGGGCCTTCTCTGGGGCTCCACACTCTGGAACGAGCTTCCCCCGGGTTTACGCCAAATACCTGACCTTCGGACATTTCGTCGCGAACTCAAGACTCACCTTTTTATCCGCGCGGGGCTGGCTTAAATTGGGATTTTAATCTTAAATTTATTAATTTTAAACGGGGTTTTAGTAGGGTAAATTTTAATCATTGGGCTAATTTAAATAAGTTTTTTAAATCGTATTTTAAATCTGTATATTGTATTGCCGGTTTTTTATTATGCCTGTACACCGCCCTGAGTCCTTCGGGAGAAGGGCGGTATAAAAATCAAATAAAATAATAATAAATAATAATAAAATAAACTCTAATTATTTCTGCCTGGGTTTCTTTTCTGGGAGTATTCAAAGGAAATGCTAGAAATATGAACTGAGGTCCCATTTGTTAGTGCAATAATGTGTCCTCCTCATGGAGGTTGTATTTCATTCATTATATTTTGCACTGAAAAACAATCATAAACAATTTGTCAAGACTGAAAAATGCTTAAGCTTTCTGTGACTATTATTGCTTTCCAACTTGCCAACAAACTGGGGGGAGGGAAGGGTGAGATTGAATGCAGATGTCACAATCTTCAAACATGAGCGCCAAGGAGACTTCTGTTCTGACCTAGGCTTCCTGAGACGGTAAAAAGCACACAATTAGTCCCAAAAACCCTCTTTTTATTTCAATGGCTGTGAATTCTCTTCATTTACAGCCCGTGATGAGTCACAAATAGTTTGTAAAGAGTCCGATAGAAGTCTGCCACAGTCCTTCGGGATAAGGCTGATAAGCACCCACCTTTATCTCCTTTGACACACCAAAGGCCTAATTGGCAATTAGCTTTGCAAGGCCACACGGAGCACAGAATCAAAACAGAGCTTTGATTCTGTGCATGAAGAATCATTTGTTCACAGAATGAACAAAGTTGCTTCCTGCAAAGGCTCACATACCTTTATGTCTTATGGGAGGGACCAATCATCTCCAAGTCTTACTCCCAAGTCACCCCTTTTGTCTTAACTGTTCTTGCCTTCTGGCAGCTCTGTGCATGCGTGCACTGGGAACAGGCTCCCCTGTTCCTCTGCCTTGCTGATGTCAGACTCTGGAGTCAGCACATAATTCCCAGATGACCCTGGCCCCATCTCTGCCTCTGACAGATCCCTTGTCTGAGCCTTCCCCAGACTCCAGGATTGGCCCATGTTCCTCTCCAGCCTCCTCACTGTCCAACTCTGCTGCCAGCTCCACAGGCTGCCGGCAGACCACAACAACTTCTGCAGGTGTCTGCCAAGATGTGGACTGATATCAAAATAACAGGCTGATTCCTAATTGGACGATATGACCCATTCCATGGAGGGGAAGAAATTCATTTTTAACTGCAGAGTTGCACTGGAAAATTTAGACTTGGTTTTGCTTTCTACTGTGCCTCAGTAAAGATTTGCCTTTGGGATTTTAAAGTTCCTGAAGATTCCTGCTTTTATTGGGTCTGTTATTTAGACAGTTGACACAATTTTTCAAGGTATGGCTCAAAAACCAGAAACCCAAGTTTTCAAATTTCTTGCAAACTGTAGAGGTATCTTCTTATGCAAATGCCTGTTGCTAATTATTTGATATTTGAACTCTTCAAAATATGGTCAAAGATACCTGTCTTTTATCTATATTCTTAAGATAAAGTAAAGGTTCCCCTCGCACATATGTGCTAGTCGTTGCCGACTCTAGGGGACAGTGCTCATCTCCATTTCAAAGCCGAAGAGCCAGCGCTGTCTGAAGACATCTCTGTGGTCATGTGGCCGGCATAACTCAATGCCAAAGGCACACGGAACGTTGTTACCTTCCCATCAAAGTTGGTCCCTATTTTTTCTACTTGCATTTTTACGTGCTTTTGAAACTGCTAGGTTGGCAGAAGCTGGGACAAGTAACGGGAGCTCACCCCGTTACACGGAGCACTAGGGATTTGAACTGCTGAGCTCCCAACCTTTCGATCGACAAGCTCAATGTCCTAGCCCCTGAGCTACCGCATCCCTATCTATATTCTTATATTTAGTTTATTTCTATAGTGCAGGTGGTATCATTCACTTATCAAATATTATCATTCGACTGCCATATTAATCCAGATTGCAACAGAATATAAATAAACTAAATGTGAAATGTGACTGAATGAATTTTTATTATGGCCTTTGGACAATCAACAAATACAGAAAATGCCAGAAAATAAAGTTTGACATGGAAAAAATATATCTGAACAAATGATACATATAACATAGATCTGGTTGCTAAATTTCAAAGGAAAAGAAATTGAATATTTAATGTAATAGCAAATGTATTTATAAATTAGCAAACACTATTTTATCTGATTGAAGTAAATAACTAATATCAGTATCAATCATATAGAATGGTACCTTGGTATTCAACTGCTTTGAAACACATCAAATTTGGTACTCAACTCATTTTAATGTGAAAAATTTGTCCCAGTACTCATCCAATTAAAAAAACCCCAATGTATTATTCCCAAAATCTGTTTAGATTAAATCAAATCTGGGAATGAGCTTAATAAAGTTGGTCTCTCCTAGTTTTGATTAAAGTTTGAAGACAAGAGGAGATAGAAAAGATAAATGGATTTGTATCTTAACTCTCTTGATGCAAGATGCTGATGCTGTTTTCCATATACGCTTATATATTGGATAGTGTTGGGTAGGTCTGATGGGGTAGAGCCCACAAAATCCAGCACTAAAGATATTAAAGTCCTGGATCTTGGCTCTCTTTGCACCCAAAGCCATTTGATCTTGTTATGGTTCAGTCAAAGCCTGTGGTGCCCTACCTAGCCCGCCACAGCTTTCAGGCACTGTGAGATGTCAGTAACAGCATCACTTGTATCACCAGGGAAATGTAGAGTTGGTTAGCATCTGCATACTGCAGATATGTTGTGGCTCCTGCCCCCGAACCCGGCCCCATGCCCGAAAGTGCCTTGGAGCCGGGCCTGCTGCCAGAAAGTGACTCGAAGCCAGGCCTGCTGCCAGAAAGTGACTTGGACAATGAGGGGGAAGGGCCATCAGGACTTACCTCGGAAGCACCAGCCTCCCTGGATCAGCTCCAGGAGCCAGAAGCAGGCCAAGCGAAAGAAATAACGAGACCTCCTTCTCCTGACTCTTCCCCCCCCCCCCAGGCAATGCCTGCGGACCCAGCTGAAAGCAATCAGGCTTGGCTCAATCCCAGGTTTCGTAGGCAGGAGAGAAGAGAACAACAGAAGCAGGGGAGGGGCAGGCCTAGGAAGTGCTGAGTCATGGAGCCACACCCCACAGGATATAAAAGGCAGCAAGAGCTGGTGAGTCTCTTTGTATCAGGCAAATCCACGGATTGACTAGAGCTGAAGATTGTGACTCACCAGCGTCTTGGCAGCCAACGAGGGCTCTTGGCAGACACTTGCTCTTTTGCTGCCAGAGCTGATAAGAGCCGGCTAATTAAGCCATCGTTCGGACGGAGGCAAGGAGGACATAACAAGATATCTTAATCCATGGTGATGTATGATCTCACCCAGAGGCTTCATATAGATGTTAAAAAGGAGTAAAGATAAAGAGAAGTTGATTCAAGACATTTATTATATAAGAGAAGGAAAGAGTCATCCCCTGTAGCACAGTTTATTTTAAAAATAACTTTCCATCTGGATTTAAAATTGGATTTGGAAGAAATTAAAAATACTAAAAGAAGAAGAAAATTGAGGAAAAGCATCTTTTACTAACAAAAAGACTTAATTGAGGAAGACAGAGAAACTATCTTTGTGGATTAACAAGCGACATTTTGTTGCCGGGGATTTGTGTATAGGAGAGAGACATCGGCTGGAGGAGAAAAAAAAACCCATTGCATTGCTAAAGCTATGATGGGAAAGGCTGGAGCAGTGTTTGTTTGAACAGTTGCAGCATAACAGCAAAAAAGGACTGGGAAGATTAAAGATTTGAATTGGAATGACTTAAAGAAACATCTGAACTGAAAAAGGGGAAAAAAAGAGACAATATTTGGACTTGAATTTGAACTATATATAAGTTAAAATAATAAATTTAAAAATCCTTTCTCCCGGCTCCAGTGACGTCACCGCTCCTGCTGGGTGCTCTAACAGAGCACTCCGTGTTAGAAGATTGTAAAAGTCAGTGAAACAGAAAAAAAAATCACTGTTCACTGAGCTTAGCATACCCTCTGGGCAAAAGAGGGTTATCAGAGTTGTGGGAAAGTGGCAGGTCTGACAGGGGGTTTGCTCTTAAGAGCGAATTTTCCTGGATTTATGACCCCACCGAATTCCACTCCCTCCAACTTCAACACGCTCCTGTTTTTATCAGGAAAAAGGAGTGGGAGAGTCGCTTCTGCTCAAAAGGACTTATTAAATTGATTGATCTTCTAAGCAGACGGGAATTTCACAAGCGTTCGATCTTTGATGTAGAATCAGCACGGCAAGTACCGACTCCCTTTCTGAAACCTGAAACCTTTCTTTGTCTTTGATTAATTGACTTTTAAAATGGCGTCTGAAAGTGAAAGTAAAAATTTTTTAGTACAATAAAGTAGCGTTATTTGTAGATTGTTACAAACGGAGTTTTTTTTATACTGAAAGGAGGGAAGGAAAGTTGTTAAGTTTAAATTCCTGATTCTTTTGAAGACAGAATGGCAGCTAAACCTTTAAAGCCTTCTGGAAGAAGGGGATCTGAACCAAGTCTTGAGGAAATATTGAAAGAACAATTAAAACTTTCTGAAGATAGGCAAAAAGAGATGATGGAGAATTTTAATGCAAAAATAAGAGAAGATATTCTCATGGCAGTTCAAGGACTGAGTAAAAAAATTGAGGGATTGGAACTGGAAATGCAACAGATCTCTCAGTCAAATAAGCATTTAGAAGACAAAATGAAAGGTGTTCAGAAAAAAGTGGATCAAAATGAAGATCAGGTTGTGATATTACAATATTAACTTATGGAAGGAGCTCTTAGAATTTATGGTATGCAAGAAGAGCGAGGAGAAGGCTTAAGAAAAATTATATCAGAAGCATTGGCTGAATTTATTGAAGTGGAACCCCAAGAGGTAGCTTACCAAATTGATAAAATATATAGAGTTAATTCCTGGATTGCAAGACAGAGAAAGCTTCCTCGGGACATTGTGGTTTATTTTGTGAAAAGGACTATGAGAAATCAGATTCTGCAAGTTTCATATCAGACAACTTTAAAAATTGGAGAACAGGAGCTGAAGGTGTTGAAAGAGATTCCTTCAAAGATGTTAAGAGATAGGAAGGAATTTGCTTTTTTTACACAAGAACTTAAAAAACATCAGATTCAATTCAGATGGGAGGTGCCAATTGGACTGACAGTATTCTATCAAGGAAGGAGATATAGAATTGATACTGTTTTAAAGGCAAAGGATTTTCTTTCTACAGTTTTGAAAGTCGAAATAGAAGTGATAGAAAAACTTCAAGAGATTCAAGAAGGCGTGGTGTTCCAAGAGCCTTCATTGCTGCCAGTATTAGAGGAACCACAAGAGCAAAGGGTGACAAGAGGAGCTCTTAAGCGTAAAGAAGAGCAACAGTCTCAAAGTAAAAGCCAGGATCCCAGCATGGAAGTTGTGGGAGGAGCTAGACGGAAGATACCGTCTTCCGTTGTCTGCTTCAAAGCTTCAGGAGGCCAGTAATGGCAAATAGAATTTTGTCATGGAATGTTAATGGCTTGAATTCAGCTCAGAAAAGAAGGAAAATATTTCATTACTTGAAACAATTTAAAAATGATGTGATTTGTTTGCAAGAGACACATATAAAATTATCAGACCAAAAATATTTAATTAATTCAAAATTGGGTAACCATTTTGTTGCATCAGCTTTGGAAAAGAAGCATGGAATTGTTGTATATATCAGGAAGGATATACCAGCTAAGTTAATTGAGGCAGATATTCAAGGAAGATTTATTGCTATTGAACTGGTGATAGATGCAAAAAAGACTTTGCTGATAGGTGTTTATGCACCTAATCAGCAACAAGAAAAGTTTTACAAAATGTTACATGAGAGGTTGACCCTATGGGATTATAGTTCGTTTATTTTATTAGGAGACTGGAATGGAGTAATTGATACAAGAAGGGATAAGAGAACCTCCTCCAAGAAGATACCTATACATGCAAAACTACCAAAATCCTTTTTTGAAATGATGGAAGACTTTGAGTTTAGAGATATATGGAGGTTACGGAATCCAGATGAGAGAGATTTTACTTTTTTTTCCGATAGGCATCAATCTTTTTCACGTATTGATTTTATTTTAATTTCTAATGACTTGCTTTCTAGGGTGAAGAAAATGAAGATATTTCTGAGGTGTTTAACTGACCATAGCCCAGTATGGATGGAATTATTACAAGGGAAAAAAGGTGGTAGAACATGGAGGTTGAATGAAAATCTGTTTAGATATGAGGATAATGTAACTTATTGTAAGAAACAGTTGAAAGAATTTTTTGATTTTAATATGTATAAAGGGACACCTATAGGAACTGTGTGGGAGGCGAGCAAAGCGTTTATTAGAGGGATATTGATTTACTTGGACAATAGGCAAAGGAATAATAAACAAAGGCAGCGTAGGTACTTGGAAGAAGAAATTCAAGGAAGCAACAGTTATTAATTCAAAACCCACAAGATCACAAACTTAAAGAGGCTATAAAATATTACAGAGTCAATTTAATATGTTAATGGCAGACCAGGTGGCAACGAATATACAATATGCTAAACATAATACCTTTTGTAATGCAAATAAACCTGGGAGATGGTTGGCATATAACTTAAGGAAAAACAGAAAGCACGTGTCATACAAAAAGTAGAATATAAAGGTAAAGAGATATATCAACAGGATAAAATTAAAAAGGCATTCTCAGAATTTTACACTGCATTATATGCAAAAGACAAAATATTGAATAGGGACATTTATGATTATTTGAAAGATTATAAGGTTAATATTTTAACATTAGAACAGAGGGAGGAGCTGAATCAGCCGATAGCTACTGGAGAAATAGTGGAGGCAATTAAACAATTAAAATGGGAAAACCTTGGTACAGATGGTCTTACAGCAACTTATTATAAAAAAACACAGGATGAAATATTAGGCCCACTTAAAGAATTATTTAATCAGATACAATTAGGAGTGGGAATACCCCCGTCATGGAAAACATCTTTTATTTCACTGATACCAAAAGAGGAGCAAGATTGCTCTAAACCTGGTAACTACAGGCCGATTTCACTTTTAAATAATGATTATAAGATTTTTGTAAAAATAATAGCAAATAGATTAATGTTAGTTTTACAACAAAGAATTCATACTGATCAATCTGGTTTTATAAAAGGGAGGCAGATGAGGAATAATGTTAGACAGATTATTAATATATTGGAATATTTGGAAAAGAAGAATACCTCAGCAGCATTAATTTTTTTGGACGCAGAGAAAGCCTTTGATCGATTGCATTGGGATTTTTTATTTAAATTAATAGAGGAAATGCAATTTGGAGATTGTTTTGTTAAAATAATCAAAGCGATTTATGGAGAGCAAACAGCACAGATTATAATAAATGGTAGTTTGACAGAAGTTATTAAGATTGCGAAAGGAACGAGACAGGGATGTCCCTTATCACCATTATTGTTTGTTTTGACTCTGGAACCATTATTAGATAAAATACGAGAATTAACGAAAATAGAGGGAATTAAGATTAGACAATATGAGTACAAAGTTAGAGCTTTTGCAGATGATGTAGTGGTTACTTTAACAAATCCTATAAATTCAAGTAGATTTTTGTTGGAAGTAATTGATAAATTTGGAAAGGTATCAGGATTTAAAATAAATCAGAATAAAACAAAAGTGATAATTAAAAATATGTCTATACAACAGAAACAAAAACTAGAGGAAATGACAGGATTTGAGGTAGTAAAAAAGGTTAAATACTTAGGGGTTTATATTAGTTCATCGAATAAGAAACTTTATAAGAATAATTATGACTTGCTATGGCTAAAAGTTCAGAATGATATGAGTGTTTGGAAAAATTGCAGTTATCGCTATTGGGAAGGATTATGCTATTAAAATGAATGTGTTACCTAGATTTTTGTTTCTGTTCCAGATGATACCAATAATTAAAAAGGATAAAAATTTGGAAGATTGGCAGATTGGGATTAATAAATTTATATGGCAGGGTAAAAGTTGAGGTTAAAATGAAAATAATACAGGACTCACGGGAAAGAGGTGGTTTAAGAATGCCTAACTTTAAACTATATTATGAAGCAGTAACCCTTTCAGTAATAAGTGACTGGTTTAACTTAACAGAGGAAAGAATTTTGAATATAGAAGGTTATGACTTGTTATATGGATGGCATGCATACTTATTTTATGGAAAAAAAGTGGATAGGGCTTTTAAGAATCATGTGTTGAGAAGTGCTCTTTTGGTCTGGAAAAAATATTCCTATAAATTAGATTACAAGATTCCTATATGGGTGAGCCCTAGACATGCAATAGAGAATATAAATATAGAACAAAAACAGGAAATGATTACTTATAAAGAACTTTTGTATGCTGAAGGAGGTAGATTGCAATTAAAATCATTACAGGTATTAAATGAAGAAGGGAGGAATTATACTTGGTTTCAATATGGGCAAATAAGTGCTAGATGGAAAGAAGATCAAAAAATTGGTATAATGCAAAGGGAGGAAAATTTAATAAAGCAAATTAGAAATCAGACCCAGGAGCATATAAAGAGATTGTATAATGTGTTGCTTGAAATAGATTCGGAAAAGGATTTGGTAAAGGATTGTATGATAAAATGGGCACAGAATATTCAGGAACCAATAATGTTGGAAACATGGGAGAAAATTTGGGTTAGAAATGTTAAGTTTACACAAGCACAGAATTTAAGGAAAATTTTTATAAGATGTTTTATAGATGGCACTTAGATCCCAAAAATTATCATGTATGTATCCTAATATCCAAGCGAAATGTTGGAGGTGTGATTGTGATGATGCTACATATTTTCATATTTGGTGGACTTGCAAGAAAATTAAGGTCTTTTGGATAAGAATTTGGTGGATTATTCAAAATGTACTGAAGAAGAAGATAAAGTTCCTGCCACAATTTTTCCTTTTGGGAATTATAACGGATTGTACAGGGATTGAGACTAAATTGATTCTGAATTTAATAACAGCAGCAAGACTGTTGATTGGACAATACTGGAAGAAGGAAGAGATACCTACAATAGAAGAATGGATACTGAAAGTTACTAATTTGGCTGAGATGGCTAAAATCTCAGCTTTTTAAAAAGACAATATGCAGGAAAGATATTTAATTGAATGGAAAAAATGGATTGATTATCTACAAAACAGATATCAGATTAAGAAATATCAGATTGCCTTCGAATAATTAGAAAGTTATTTTATGTAATGGGAGGGGTTGGGAGATGAAAAGCTGTGGATGTGGTTATTTGGATTGGAAGGGAAAATTTTATTCTATGTTTGGTTTATGTATAACAATACCTTGTGATTGACCCGGGAAGCCGGGGAGGAGGGGAAGGGGTTTTGGGAGGAGGGGAAAAAGGGGGAAAAATGTTTTTGTTTTTTAAAACTCTTTCAATAAAAAAAAAAATCCTTTCTCCCTGAATTGAGAATATGGAGAATTGGGAGGAATTAAGGGAGATGCTTCAAATGGTGAGAGAATCATTTAAGGGAAACAAGAAGCAGAGATGTGGTTAAAAAGTAAAAAAAAAGAAAAAGATGAAGTAATTATGAGGAAGAAATGAGGAAAAAGAATACACTGCTGAAATAATTGAAAATAAAAACATAGATGATTATATTGGGATTGACAGTGATGGAATGGAGAGAGGGAAGGATATTTTTAAAAAGAAAAGAAAAGAAAGAAATGGGAAAAGATTGAGGGGGAAAACCAAAAGAGTAAAAATTAGAGAAAGGAGGTGGAAAGGAAGAAATAAGAAAGAGAAAAAGAAGAAGATGGGAGAAAGGGAGAAAAATACTAAGAAATGGAATTTTGGAGAGACTGAAAGAAAATGGTTAGAAGAAGTAGAAAAATGAGTAGCAGAAAAGAAATTAAAATAGTTATAGAAATTTTAGGTAAGATGTAATTGAGAAGAAATATATAGATTATTGTAAAAGAGAAGTAAAAAAGGTTGAAATGAAGTGAATGTAAGAAGTAAAAAAGAAGAATATGCTGTTTAATGTATAATGGGATATGTGTTTTATTGTCTGAGAATGCATGGAATGTGAGAGGATTATAGTAAAGAAATATATTTTAAATATGGAAAAGAACAAAGAAATTGATTGAAATTAAGATATAAAACTGAGAAGAAGTTTTTTAAAAAAGAGGAAGTATATGGTTTAAGAAAAATAGTCCAGCAGATGAGATATGAAAGATAGTATGGTGTATAAGTGAAAATAATTGAAATTGAGATGTAAAATGGAATAAAATTGAAATGTTAGTAAATGATGTATTCTACTGAAAGAGAAAAATAATTATTGCATTGTGAATAAGAATTTAAAGAAAAACAAGAGATGGAAGGTTGTACTAATTAAAAGGTTGTAAGATAAAAATGGAATAAGATGAAGACAATGTTAATAATTAAAACATATGAGGGAAATGCTGAATACACTTGATAAGTGGGAAAATCGGAGTTGTCTGGACACCATTGTTAAAAATATTGAAATGAAAATGAATACAACAATAGAGAGAGATAAGAAGGAGACAGATGGAAAGGAGGAAGGAAGTAGAGAGAAAGAAGAAAGAGAAGAGGAGAGGAAGAAAAGGAGGGGAAATAAGAGTAGGAGAGAAAGTTAGATAGGGAGGAAGAATGGAGGAAGGGGAGAAAGTAAGGGGAAGTAGAGAAGGGGTAGGAGAGGAGAGAAGAAAGTAGGAAGGAAAGAAGGGAGGGAGATGAATGAGAAGAAAGATTGCTGTAAAATAGAAAAGATGAAATGGAAGACAACCCTTATAATATGTTTGAATATATCAGGATAAAAATTGAAATACCTAAAAAAGAATAAAAAAGAATAAATATTAGTAAAAATGGAAAAATTAGAACTGGAGGGCGAAGGAAGATGAGATTTATATAAATGAGCAAGGAAATATTAAGACACGATTAAAATATGGAAAAAGAATACTTTGGCAGAAATTGAAATAAAGTAAAATGTATTTGGATACATTAAATTGTATAAGATATGATATGGCCAATACTCTTCATAAACTATGTATGTGTGTAGGGGGGGAAATTGAAAAATCAATAAAAACTTGTTTTTTTAAAAAAACTCTCATGAGCAAACTTTAGTGCAGAAAATGGAATAACTGTTTAAGTTGATTATCCTCAGAAGAGTCTTCCATCCAGGGGTGGGATTCAGCTGGTTCAGACCAGTTTGGGTGAACCAGATGTTAATTTTAATCTGGCTCGCCCAACCGGTAGTTGCAAGGACTGGCTGACCCCACCCATACTGCCCCTACCAGGAGTCTCCATGCAGCCCATTTTGGATGCCAGGTAAGTGCAGGGCCTGTGTGGAGGCTCTGGGAGGGCAAAAAACAGGCCTCCTGGAAGTTCCATTTTTGCCCTCCCAGATGCTCAAAGAAAGCCTCCGGAGCCTGCCATGGTGCAGGAAGCTGACTAGGCCATGCCCCCATGGCCACACCCACCCAGCAACCTGGCAGAGAACTGGTTGCTAAATTTTTTCAATCCCACCCCTGCTTCCTTCCAACTAGAAAATTCATTACATTATATTGATAATTTTTCTTCCTGATACTGTCCCTCTTTTTTAAGCTTAAATTGGAACGATAATGTTTAGCACCTCAGGATGCAATTTTTCATCTTCCTCAAACAACTGTAGATTAAAAGCTTTTAAAAAAAAATCCTCTAAAGGTCTGCTCCAGTTGGAAGGACCAAAAAACAGGAAAGTAATTGAAATCTCCCAGACTTTTAGGGTGGGCTCAATAAAAAACCAATAAACAACAGAAGGACAACCGTCACTGCAGCCATCCACTGATCTGGGCTTTATGGAAAAGTGGCTAGATGGAAGCCACTCCTCAGTGCAAAACACATGAAAGCCTGCTTGGAACAAACTCTAAGTAGGCTTTCACGTGTTTTGCACTGAGGACAGGTTTCCATCTAGCCACTCTTCCATAAAGCCCAGATTGCTGGATGGCTGCTGTGATGGTTATCCTTCTGGAACCCTGTCCCATCTCCACACAGGATCTCTGGAGTTCAGTCACAGTGACCATCAGGTTCTTGGTCACTTCTCTTACTAAAGCCCTTCTCCCCCAATTGCTCATTTTGACCGATCAACCAGTTCTTGGAAGAGTCCTGGTTATGCCAAATTTCTTACATTTGAGAATTATGGAGGCCAGTGTGCTCTTAGGAACCTTCAGTGCAACAGAAGTTTTACTGTAGCCTTCCCCAGATCAGTGCCTGGCAATAATCCTGTCTCTGAGCTCTGCAGGCAGTTCCTTTGACCTCATGGCTTTTGCTCTGCTAAGGTATGCATTGTCAGCTGTGATGCCTTCTATAGAGAGATATGTCCTTTCCAAATCATGTCCAATCAATTTAATTTACCACAGGTCGACTCCATTCAAGGTGTAGAAACATGTCAGCAACGATCAAGAGAAATGGGAGGCACTAGAGATAAATTTCACGTGTTGTTGCAAAGGGTCTCAATACTTATGCCAAGGTGCTATTTCAGTTTTCTAAAATTCTGTTTTCACTTTGTCATTATGGGGTACTGAGTGTAGATTAATGAGAAAAAAATTAATTTCAACAACTATAGAATCAAGCTGCAGCATAACAAAATTGACAGAAGTGAAGGGGGTCTGAATACTTTCTGAATGCACTATATGCAAGAGAATAAACAATTTTTCAGACATTGTTCTCCCATATGCCCACGTAGATCGTGCATAGTTTATTGGGCTCTGTATCACCATTTCAGTTCACAATTTGTACAAAATCTCTCATCATTCTGCCTAATAAGCAAACACTTGCTTTATTTATTTCATAGCTAAAAGAGGCTGCGAGTTAGATTAGGATAGGTAGCTGAAGAAGGGTCAACCTAAGGGAAAACATCCAGTAATTTTTTTTCAAGCTGAAATTAGGACTGAGTGGAACTGCTATGCAGAGAGACAAAATTGCATTAGACATTGCTGAATTATTTACAGCATAGACAATTTGGAAGATACCTGAAAACTTCCCTAGCAAAAATGTAACTGTAACCAATAACAATAGATTCAGTCACAAAACTACAGCGCATTGGCTTCTGGGAAAATTATACATTGTTGTGTTTGGATTTCTCAAGTTTATATAAAGTGAAGCATCATGCTTCCTGAGGTGAGATCTCCACCAAACAAAAGGCCTGAAAACTTGTGTCTTCCAAATGGCTTGAGAGCCAAATGGGGACATCCCATTCTGGAAGTAGATACTAGAGTAAGAGAAAATCCCAGCTCCATCCAATTTTGTACCCACATTTTTTTTCTAATATTGTTAATTTTTAATGTTTTAACATTTAATGCTTAATGTTCTTTATGTTTTAATTTTCTAATTGTTTTATACTCTATTTTTGGTATTGTAAACTGCCCAGGGTCACATGCTAATGAGATGAACAACATATAATTTTAATAAATACATATAGTAAGTAAAAATAAAAAATAAATAAGAATAAAGAGACAAAGTTGTATTTGAAATAAAAATAGAGTCATACATTTGCAGTTGCTTTTTTAAAGCAATTTTCACTTCTCTAGTATTATATTTACCTCATATATGCTTTGGGAGAATTGAAAAAAAAAGTTGTCTATTTTCCATTAGGAAACATTTAAGTCAACATTTTATCAGGTATTACTTTATTTTTCAAAATACTGCATTCTCTGCATTCTCTGGCAGCAAAAATGTCATCATACTTAAAGCTAAGTGTCCTTCAATCACATGATCTTCTATCTCTCTTCTTTGATGACATGGCATTGATTGGATTCTTTGCTGAAAACTGATGCTATATTCCCATAATAAATTGAAGCCTCCTGGAAAAGAATGCTCCCCTTCAGAAGCATTTTGGACAAATGCACGTTAATCTTTATTCTTTAGAGAATAGCTGGATAAATTGCAGAACTGTTTTCTCAGATTGTAAATTACAATTTAGTTGGGACCTGTATTTTTTTTTCTGAAGTATTTTGAGTTATATTTGGACTAACAGCTGATTGCAATAATGAATTGTTTGAGTACAGAGTCAACTGTAAAAAATCTTACATAATAGTGGAGTATTTGAATCTTCATTGGTGGGATTATTGTTCAATAGTTCCACATATTGAAGTCTTGTAAAATGTGCAGTCAATCCATTTTATGCCACTGATGCATGCTTTATTGCATGCATCTACTTTTTGCTTTATTGCATGCATCTACTTTGTCTACTTTTTCAGTGAATTGTTTTTATAAATATCCAGAAAAATTACAAATTTTCTTTGTACAGCATCAACAATAACTTAAGGCATCTTTTATAAATTGCAAAAGAATAACTGGGTATTTGTAAACTATTAGAAAAGCACATATATACAAAAAATGTCTTTATAGGTTCAGTTTGTGACTTATCTGACCTCACAATTAATGGTAACTTAATTTCCAATGTCCAATGGAAATTTATTAGTTCTATTGGATGGAGTGGATGTCACTTCTCAATAACCAGAGAGTGAGTTGCAGATGCTCATAATTCTGAAACTTGTTCTGAAGTGATTCAATCATGTTTCTAAATTATTTAAGGTTTTAGAGGTTTTTTTAAAAAAATAAGATTGTTGATTTGGGTCAAATTACTGGTTGCCATTAAATCAAGAAAATTTGATTGCATTTTATATTAATGGAAAAGCTTGTCTGAAACAATAGATTTTCCTAATCAGAGTTACTCAATTTGATTTGATTGGAAATATGCACTAAACTGATTTTGAGATATGATTTGGAATTCCACACACTTCCACACAGAAGCTATAAGTAGTATAGAATTACATTTTGAGAATTGTTTTGGCTGTTTTGTGTAAGCTGAGGAAATACATATTGTTTTATTGTACAATAAAACATGTAACTATGTAAAATAACATAGATCACATTCCACTTTAGCAAACCAGTTTTGATTATGATGTTTACTTTCAAAGCTCCAAAAAGCTTAAGGCACAGAACATTTATTATAGTGTCCATACATTAAGCAATAGGTGGTCTCTTGATTTCTTCTATGGAAAATATTAATTTCTCAGAAAAAAAAATTAAATGTCTTGCAATATGATGGATTTCATTGAAAATATGAAAGAAGGCTTGGGCTGGTATCTTTCATTTGGATACTGAAAACATTCCAGAATCCAAAGTCTTCACTGGTGATTTGTTATCTCCAGCAGAAAAACTTCTGAACAATTCCAAACCATTGCTGTTGTTTTAATAAATAACACATATATGACTAACATGCAAATAGAATAGAATAGAATAGAATTATTCTATTCCAATCACACAAATGTCCAATTACACCTGGCCAATAAAAAATTCTATTCTATTCTATTCTATTCTATTCTATTCTATTCTATTCTATTCTATTCTATTCTATTCTATTCTTTATTGGCCAAGTGTGATTGGACACACAAGGAATTTGTCTTGGTGCAAACGCTCTTGGTGTACCTTAAAGAAAAGATACATTCATCAAGAATCATAAGATACAACACTTAATGATAATCATAGGGAACAAATAAATAAGTAAATCTTAAGGATACCAGCAACAAGATTACAGTCATACAGTCATAAGAGGGAGGAGATGGGTGATAGGAACGATGAGAAGATTAATAGTAATGCAGACTTAGTAACTACTTTGACAGTGTTGAGGGAATTATTTGTTTAGCAGAGTGATGGCATTCAAGAAAAAACTGTTCTTGAGTCTAGTTGTTCTGGTGTGCAGTGTTCTATAGCATCGTTTTGAAGGTAGGAGTTGAAACAGTTTATGTCCAGGATGCAAGGGGTCTGTAAATTTCACAGCCCTCTTTTTGACTCGTACAGTATACAGGTCCTCTATGGAAGGCAGGTTGGTAGCAATTATTTTTTCCGAAGTTCTAATTATCCTCTGAAGTCTGTATCTGTCTTGTTGGGTTGCAGAACCAAGCCAGAGAGTTATAAAGGTGCAGATGACAGACTCAATAATTCCTCTGTAGAAATGGATCAGCAGCGCCTTGGGCAGTTTGAGCTTTCTGAGTTGGTGCAGAAAGAACATTCTTTGTTGTGCTTTTTTGATGATGTTTTTGATGTTAGGTGTCCATTTTAGGTCTTGAGATATGGCAGAACCTAGAAATTTGAAGGTCTCTACTGTTGATATTGTATTGTCTAGTATTGTAAGAGGTGGTAGTATGGGAGGGTTTCTCCTAAAGTCCACCACAAAAATGTTTCTTGGATCCAGACTTGAAATAAAAACTGCCAAAATTTCAAAGCAAAGCAATGCCTCCTTTGCCACAGTGCCACAGTGCCACAGTGAAAAGGAATAAAAGGCTGGACAATCTAGTATCTGACACAAGCTTTCCCTATATCATCCTTGTAATTTATTTTATGATGACCTGAGCAATGCCAGTACAATATTTCAGTGACCCTCTTTGGGCCTCCATTAATTACAAATTGTCAGTCAAAACTAATTCAATTACAAGACAGTCCTGGGGTTACATCTAGTTCATCTATAGCAATTCTCTGCAATTGAACCACACATAAATGTATTAGAGGTGCTACTGTTGGGGGCAGAAAAAGGGTCTTGCTGCCAAATGTCCATGTCAATGGCTTAAGAAAACCAGTGCAAGCTGAGATATACTTACCAGGCAATCAAACTACCTAGCAACTGCAGAAAGCTTTTCCGACTATCTCCCAATATGCACCAATTATTAGAGGAGTATTTGGTCATACTACAAAACCATTTTCTTTATACCAAGAGCTGTCCTTTTACACACTCACACACGTACCACAAACAGACGTGATGGAGAGTTGCCTTTTCCACTGATACCATTACAGATTTTAATACGGAATGAATTAAATTCAGCATCACTATAAAAAGAATGAAGCAACTTTATTTTTCTTGCCCATTTACTGAACATTATAGGGTCAGAATTGAAGTTTAATTTCAGGGAAAACTTGCTATTGCTAGTTCTTTAGCATGCAACCAAACACCATGCCCAGATCCCCTTGTGCCCATAAGCCTCTTTTCTGTAGCTCTGGAATCCTACCTCATAATTGCTAAATGACAACAGCATTTCCTGTTATTTGGGAGAGAGTTGAGAAGTGGACCATAAACCTTTAAATAGATATATTCCAATTAAAAAAAATAATCTTATCCAAAGCATCCACTTGAAACTCATTTTCTTGTGAGTGATATGGTTTTTCGTACTTTGCTGTTCTGAGCAATGTTGAATGTATTCTTTTTTATTACAAGATTGCCAGCTCTTGTCTTAACACACAGAGGCTTGTTCTGTAGAATCTACCCTTTAGCCAGTATGCATATATCTGCCTATCATTTTTTTCAGTGTCATATATAAATAATTTTGCAGTATATTGGGGGGGGGGGGCTTACTGCATATTGCACTGAACAGAAAAGATCATTGAATAAAGCATATTAAGAGATCAAAATGGCACATCTTTGTTATAGCAGTAAATCCTAGATGCAAAGATATAATTTCAATTGCTTTCTCAAGAGATAAGAGTAAGATTCTAATGGCTTAGATTGCCAACTACATGTCAGAGAGGATTAATGAAGAAAGGAAGATGAAAAGAAGCAACTTCACTCAGAGGGAATCAGCAAAAAATACAGAAACAGAGAGCAAAGACTGAAGGAAATATGTAAGGATTAAGAACCACAAGCCTACTAGATTTTAAGCAACTGTTCTCCACCACAAAATAAAAAGAGATATGAAGTTTCCCCTAGACTCAGTGAAAAAAATTGTTTATGAATACTCATATTTTTCATAAAACAAATTACTACCAGAGTTATTGCAAATATTTTGCAATTTTAATTTTAGCTTAGCAAATGATACATTTATTGTGGATAATTACTTCCAGAACACTTTTAAACTATGCACAGTACTTGTTTTTATTAAAAACAGGTTGGTGTCTTTTAATTTCTTTGTTAAAAGTGTGGCTTCTTATTTTAAAATTTTTGAAGGAGTTTTGCAGAAGTATATGATCAAAATAAAAGTAAAATAAATGCAATAACCAATAATATGACTTCAAAAAAATTGGGTGCTGAGTGTCATAATTAGAGAAGACTTAAGATAAAAATACACATGTTGGAGGTTGGCATATTGCAGCAAAGTCTGATATGTTTCCTTTTGCTTGTTGCATTTATTTATTTTTTTGCATAACCAATAAGACTGAGGTAATGAATAGGTTTGTACTATCCTAATTTCATGGAAATATATAGGCCTTTCTTACAGGAGGGCTCAGACCAACATTTAAACTATATATAACAATTTTATAGCAGTGAATAGAGAACAGAGTTCATGAATACTGGCCCACAAAGCTTTTGCCAAAATCATTTTGTTAATCTTTAACTTTCATAAGAGACCTAATTTTTCTAAACAATATCTGTGTATATGTGTGCGTGTGTGTTTGTGTTTGTGTGTGTGTGTGTGTGTGTACTGAAACTACATTTCTCAACCATTATTTGCCTCAGACTTCTTCAAACACAGTTGACCTACTTTTACCTTAGTAATTCAGCCAATTCAATCAATGAAGCTATGAGTATATTTTCCTGATTGGTAGATTACAGTATAGACCTTTGGTACAGCATCTTTCTTGAAGAATTATTTGAAAAACACCTAATCAGGTTGATTGCTAAGTTAGTAGAGAATGACTGACAAATAGAGAATTGGGCAAACAGGATCATGAGAATGCAAACTCTTGAAAGATAGTTTCAAAAATAAATGATTGGTGGACTCTAGAGCAAGCAAGGTCCTTTCAGGTGGCATGCTTGTGATTTGGAGATGTGAATGTAAATGGAGTTGTCAATTCCCTTTATCTAAAGAACATGTTTTGGACATCAAGGATAAGAGAACTCTGTAAAAGGACTTAACAACTGAATTTGTTATCTGTAATATGGTAATTAGATTTCTTTCTTTTGAAGATGTCTAATAGAGGAAAAATAGACAAGTTTCTTTGTCTTTCTTTTAAGTTAGATTTTTGTCACTCTCTTATTTCAATTTTACAATGCCATGTATCAGGAATGATGCACATCTAAATATGTATATTTCCTGATATTTATGATAGGGAAGGATACTATTGCTGTTTAAATAATATATATTTTATTTATTTCTTAATTTTAAAGAAAGCTTTTCATATTGTAGAAGTACACAAAAACTAATGACCCTCAGTTCTTTATTATAATTTATTATGGAATAGTGTTTAATTCCAAATAGTGTTTAATTCCAAATAAGCGCACAAACGTGCCTACCGTTCCTGTCCTATTGTTTTTCTTTTCTTCTTCCTATATATATATACCTCTTTATATTTACTCATATATATGTTTATATTCTATATAATCTTTTTGTATGATGCCTACATATATTGTTGTGACAAAATAAATAAATAAATAAATAAATAAAACTTCAAGTAATGTACAGAAAAAATCTTCCTTCTTCTCACAATAAACCCAATATACACAAAACTATCCAGGACATTTTATTATTAAACATTTGTTTATTTGTGATGTCCAATTTAGATAGCTCAGTGGTTCTCAACCTTTATAGTGCTGCGACCAATTTAATACAATTCCCCACGATGTGGCGACCCCTTTAATACAATTCCCCATGATGTGGTGACCCCAACCATAAAATTATTTTCGTTTTGAATTTATCGCGCCTGAAGCTGTATTGGCTAGCGATCTGAACTGCTTGCGATTGCCTTGAGGACGGAGGCATTAAAGAGGAGACTCCTCCCCTATTAAGTTTATTGAGCCTGAAGCCAGATTAGGCTAGTGATTGGGAGTGATTGCAGCTGGCTTGAGAGGAAGACATCAGAGCAAAGATTTCTCTCTTTTTTAATTCATCGCACCTGAAGCCGAATTTGGCTAGCGATTTGAAGAGCCTGCAGTTGGCTTGTGGAGTCAACCATTAGAGCGCGATTCTTCGACTCGCAAGTATACTTCCCATATTTCCTAGCAAATCGTCATTTGACCCCCAATGGGGTCCCGATCCACAGGTTGAGAACCACTGAATCTGATAGCTGATGTAAATCCTTCCTTCCCTCCTTCCTTCTTCTGTCTTGGAAAATGGGACATAGACTGTTTTAAATAATTTGTAATTTGTTTATAACTAAAGAGAAAACAACAACAAATGCTGAGCCCAGGAGCATTTGGATGACAATACGTCATAATCAGAGTCTTTCTCTCTTAAAGATCTTTGTATCTTTTTTATTACTTATATGATACCCCCCAACTTTTAGCTTTCTCTTTGATTTCTTTCTTTTCCTTTTCTTACTTTGTATTAGTTCTTATCTTCCTTTTAAAATGTTTTAAAATAAAATTATTTATATTATTTATAATAATACAAATTATTTTATTTACTCTCTATATCTTTTTGTTCCTTTTGGTTCCTCCTAAAATTAGAACCAAATAGAAATAGTTGATAATACTTGAAGGCATATTCCAGTCTTTGGCCAACTGAGCAGAAGTAATTCTAACACCATACCTAAGAAAAGCATCTTATTACACACATACTGTACTTTAAAACATTTTGGTCAAAACTGCCTTAGGAGAAAGTTCATTTATTTAAAAACAAATTACTTCCATATATGAAGTAAGTCACAGCTACATTCCCATGCAGAATCATCTATGCTTGAAGTTCATTGATTTCCCTTGAACTAAACATCTGTGAATGTGAAGAGAATTGAAGCTAACAGCTTTAATGTTTTAATATCATGAGAATGTGTATATACTGGCAAAAACGTGTTGAGAGATGTTTCAGAAACTGAACAGGTTATACGAGTTGTTGATTTTCATGTACAATGTGTGCAAGTACACAAAAATCTGGAGTCAGGCAGCACTTTTACTGATTAATAATTTTTATTTAAATTAACTTTGGGGAGATGCAATTCATTTCATTACGAATCAGTATCATACTACAGGCACACTGCCCAGATGTTAATTGCCTTTATGATATTTCCTTCACTTAGCTAAAAATAATAATAAAAAACCCCTTACTTGGAACTGTCTTTATACCAAGACGTTACCTTAACAGCTCTTAAGTTCTTGGTTAGGTCTTGAACTGTTAAGTTTTTACCAGTCCCAAACTGTGAATTGAATTGAAGATTAAAACAACAACAACAATAATTTTGAATATAGATGGGTTGTCATTTGGACAATAACATGCCAGATATCATGGTTGTCGAGGGCTGAAGTGTACAGTTTATTGATATCGCTGTACCAGGAGACACCAGAGTCGAAGAAAGGAACTGGAAAAAGTCACCACCTGGCCATCAAAACTACATGGCTATGGATGAAACATGTAACAATTATACCTATTGTCATCGGGGCACATGGTGCCATGTCAAAGAATTTTACAAAACACATCAAGAAATTTCAGCTTACTGCAATAACATCAGCAGAACTGCAAAAAACTGTGCTACTCAGAACATCTTATATTTTAAGAAGATACTTGGTTGATACCTAGGATGCTGGCAGCAACCCGTATCAACCACTAGCAACAGTCAATGGTATTTGTGACACATTTTTGAATGTTCAGTTGACTAAGTTTAAAGAATAAAGTAAATAATAATAATATCTGATGCTGCCTTCCTGACACCAAACAGGCAGTTGGACTGCTTTTCTCTCCCCACCCCGTACCTGATCCTGCCTTCCTGATACAAAAGGGCAGATGGGCTGCCGTGGCTAAGCCTGGACGGCTTAGCCACTATGCGGTCCCTATGATTATGGGATTACCGCCTTCAGATCACTAGTGGCTTAGTCACTAGTGAACCAATCTAGGCTCCTACCACCACCAATGATGAGAATAAATAAACAAAATTCCACACTGGATTGGTCATCACCCAAGTCAATAAGGGCCGCATCAGATGCTATGGCTCCTAGACATCTGTCAAAAAATTGGCTACAGGGCTCAGTTATTACTACTGGGAATCAGGGCATGCAAGTGCAAAGCAACTGGAACAAAAGTACAGAACCTTTGGTTATTCAGGTTTTCTCCCGCGTAAAATTGGAAGTGTCTTGGTGACGTTTCGACGAAGTCTCATTCGTCATCTTCAGGCTTCAGCTTCGTGCTTCTGGGAGCAATGTGTGATCGCAGCTGTTTCTTCCTTTTAACTGCTAGTGGGGATTTGAACTGATTGGGTGGGAGCTTGGCTGTGCTCTGATTGGATGGGGGGGGTTTGTGCTCTGATTGGCTGGGGGTGTGTCCTGTGTTGGTGGGGGCTTGTTTGTGCTCAGTTTAGTCTGTGTTGCAGGGGGTTTTGAGCTGGTGAGCTGCATAGCTGTTGTTTGGCTTTGTGGTCGTGCTACATCTTCATAGTGGGTGTCAGTCTGCTGCATGTATGGATTGGAGGGGTTTGAAATGGCTAATGTTGCAGCTGCGGTCTGGCTTCTGGTCCTTGGTCGTGCTTCATGATCAGTGTGGGTTTGGGTCTGCTTTCTGGGTGGATGTGCGGTGGTGACATCCTGTGTGGACCTCGTGAGTGTGGGTCTGGTGTCATTCCTCGTGTTAGGGACTCATTTGTCAATAAGGGCGGGTTTCCAAATGGCTGGTAGGCGGGAGGTGTCATCTCGTTTGTTCATGCTGTGTGGGCGTTTTTCTATCTCAATGGCTTCTCTGATTATTCTGTTGTTAAAGTGTTCAGTTTTGGCGATAGTTCTGGTCTTTTTAAAGTCAATATCGTGTCCTGTGACTTTAAAGTGTTGGACCAGGGAAGAAGTTGGTTCCTCTTTTTTGAATGAGAAGCTCCCACCCAATCAGTTCAAATCCCCACTAGCAGTTAAAAGGAAGAAACAGCTGCGATCACACATTGCTCCCAGAAGCACGAAGCTGAAGCCTGAAGATGACGAATGAGACTTCGTCGAAACGTCGCCAAGACACTTCCAATTTTACACGGGAGAAAACCCGAACAACCAAAGACATATATATATATATATATATATATATATATATATATATATATATATATATGTATGTATGTATGTATGTATGTATGTAAGTAAAAAAATATGCATCAGCTATATTAATTTGATATAATGAAGGGAACAATAGGACAGGAACGGTAGGCACTTTTGTGCTCTTATGCATGCCCCTTATAGTCCTCTTAGGAATGGGGTGAGGTCAATAGTAGACAGTTTTTGGTTGAAGATTTTGGGATTTTGAGAAGAGAATATGGAGTTAGGTAATGAGTTCCAAGCATTAACAACTCTGTTACAGAAGTCATATTTTCTGCAATCAAGTTTGAAGCGGTTGACATTAAGCTTGAATCTATTTTTTGCTCTTGTAATATTGCAATTGAAGCTGAAGTAGTCTTTTATAGGAAGGATATTGCAATAGATGATTTTGTGTGTTAAACACAGGTCATGTTGAAGTCGACGGAGTTGCAAGTTTTCTAATCCCAGGATTTCAAGCCTGGTGGTATAAGGTATTTTGTTGTTTTCGGAGGAGTGAAGAACTCTTCTAGTAAAATATTTCTGGACGCGTTCTATTGTATTTATGTCAGAGATGTGGTATGGGTTCCAGACGGATGAGCTGTATTCAAGAATAGGTCTGGCAAATGTTTTGAATGCTCTAGTTAGTAGTGTAGAGTTTTTGGAAAAGAAGCTGCGTAAAATTAGGTTTATAACTCTTAGAGCCTTTTTTGCTATGTAGTTGCAGTGGGTTTTGGCATTAAGGTCATTTGATATGAGAACTCCAAAATCTTGGGGGTCGTCAGTAAGGTAATGACCATCAAGTTTGTCCTTGTTGATAGGATTCTTTTTTCCAATATGTAAGACTGAGCATTTGCTGGTTGAGATTTGGAGTTGCCAAGTTTTAGACCAATCGGAAACTAAGTCGAAGTCTTCTTGAAGGGTAGAAGTATTGTTAGTGGTATTAAATAGTTTGACATCGTCAGCAAAGAGAACACAATAACTTGAGATGAGGTCACAGAGGTCATTTATGTATAGTATGAAGAGCGTTGGTCCAAGAACACTACCTTGGGGAACGCCACTTTTGACAGGGACAGGATTTGATATAGCATTGACAATTTTGACCACTTGTTGTCTGTTTGACAGGAAGGCATTTATCCAATTGTGAAGAGGTCCCGAAATGCCGTAGGATTTTAATTTGAGGAGTAGTTTATCATGTACTACTGAATCAAAAGCTTTACAGAAGTCTATGTAGATTGCATTCATTGCTTTTCCTTGATCAAGGTTGGTAGTCCATATGTTTTTGCAGTGGAGAAGTTGTAAGTTACAAGACAATTTTTTTCTGAAACCAAATTGTTTATTAGAGAGAAGATTGTTTGTTTCAAGGTGGAGTGTAATGGATTGGTTTATGATGGATTCCATTACTTTGCATGAGACACAACATAGAGAGATAGGTCTGTAATTTTCAACTAGGCTTGGATCTCCTTTTTTGAAGATAGGGATGACTGTGGCTAGAGACCAGAGTTTTGGAAAGGAACTAGTTTTGAAGGCTTTATTAAAGATTATGCTTAGGGGTTCAGCTATATTAATTGAAAGTTTTTTTAAAAAAGTATGCACATAGTCCATGTGGTCCAATATATAATGATGGTTTCAGGTTGCGAAGGGCTTTTTCAACATTATCTTCTGTGAAGTCTATATGTGTTAGGTCGTTGTTATCTTCTGTGAAGTCTATATGTGTTAAGTCGTTGTTAACATTTTTGGTACGATTGAGGAATGTTGGATATGAACCATCACTGTTTACAAAGACGGAGCCAAAGAATGTGTTAAAGAGGTTTGCTTTAACTGTTTCGTCAGTACATTCTTTGCCGTTAGGTTCTTTTAGTGGTGGAATGGATCTTGTTTCTTTAAATTTATTGTTCACAAAATTATAGAAAGCACGATTGGAATTAGTGCGTAGAAGGTCTTCTTCTTGCTTGGTGTGGTAAGTGTTACATTTTATTTGGTTGCAAATATTTTTGTAGCGGTTTTTGAAGTTTGCTTCATAACCCTTTTTGTTTTTTTTCCAGAGGGATTTTTTTTTTGGATTGCAGCTTTTTTATTGATATGGGTAATTTGCTTTTCCTTTTGATTTTGGTGGTGATTTGTGGTTCGTATAGTTTGATGATTTTATTGATTTCAAGTAGGAATAATTTATAATGGTCTTCTGCAGTGATACAGGTTGAGAATAGATTTTGCCAGTCAAGAAATGAGAGATCATTGTTTATAAGGTCATAATTGGCTTTTTTAAAATTGTAGTTTGGAGTACTATTGTTGTGACGATTTATGCGAGGGCGTATGTTTAGATAAAAGTCTATCATGCAGTGGTCACTGTTGGAAAAGGGTTCTTTTACTTGTAGTCCATAAATTGAGTTCGCGTTATTACAAAAGATGAGGTCGAGGCAGTTCATGAGTCTAGTATTGTTAGTTACTAGTTGTTCAAGACCTAGGTTTGTAACTGCATTGTATAGTGTAGTATGGATTGGTTCGGTTGTACATTCATTTGTTATTCAGTTTATTGAAGGTAGATTTAGGTCTCCCAGAAAGATGAGAGGATATGGGCAAGAGGTAGCCCATGTTAGTAGTGAGGTTAACATATTTGCATGAGCGATGTCATAGTCAGGGGCTCTGTAGCATAGTATTAATCTAAGTGTGGTGTTGGTGGACAGGTCACATACAATAGTTTCAGGTAGAGAGCGTTTATGTGCAACTTGAATATTTTTTAAGTTCAGTGATTTTTTGTAAAAGATAGCTACTCCACCACCTCTGCGGTGTTCACGATCTGATTGAAGGACTTGGTATTCTTTGTTTGAAATAATAGAGTCAGTGAAGGATGAGTTTAGCCATGTTTCACAAACAAATATGATGTCAAATGTACCATTGTTTAACAAGAGGATAAATTCAGGTAATTTGTTTACAATACTTCTTGCATTTATTAATTTACATTTGAGACCTGTAGTATTTAGTGTAGGAGAGGTAAGGGGCATGCCTACCTAGTTTTGATTGGTAGTTGATTGAGGTTTTTTTTGTAACAGGTGGTAGAAGGTAGGTTGGTTGAGCAATGAGTGGTTGATTGTTGGATGATTGGAGGTTTTGAATGGGTGGTTGAGGAATTGCAGGTTGATCGATGGGTGAATGGGTGTTTTGATTTATAGATGGATGGATGCCTTGTTTGATGGATGGTTGAATGTTTTGATTGGAGTGTGGTTGAGTGATGGGGGTTTGATTGAAGGATTTTCTTTTTATGCAGTCAGCACGGTCGTCAATGTAAAGGTTAGTTTCTCCTTCTTCTTGTCATCGTTTGAGCTCTGAACGAAGTTCACGGGATCTAATATGTTGTAGGAATGATAAGTCTGGTCTAGCTCTAAATTTGTTGTAGCTGAGGTTGTTTCTGGCAATTGTGTTTATAGTATAAATGAGATTTCTTTTGCTGGTTTCATTTTTGCATATGATTCTACAGAATTTGGGTGCTACTGAACCATCGTTGTATTTGAATTCAGGTCCATCTCTGGAGACTTTGGTTATTTCACTAGGGTCAAAGGATATTAATTTGTAATTTGAAATGATGTTTCGTATTTTATCAATATCTGGTTCATTTGTAATATCTAGATTAAATAATATAGCATTTTGATGTTTTTTCTCTCTCTCAATTGTATCTCTTACTAGTATTGCTACGTTGTTAGGTTGATTGGTAGATGTTTGTGGTTTAGTTTGTGTACAAGGCAATGTTTGTTGAATTGGGAGATGTTTTTGGTCAGTTGTATTTTCATTTATTTTTGTTGTAATTTTATTTTCAAGGTTTGCTATAATTTTATTTTCAAGGTTTGTGAAACGTGCATCAAGTTGTGCATCCAGGTGTGCTAGTAATTTTTTTTCTAAGTTTGTTTGAATGTTGTTAATGACCTTTTTTTCAATGTTTGATATAACAGAGTTAGTGATAGTTTTTTCTAGGTTAGCTTGAATGGATTCGATGATATTTTGTTGTGATTTTGTAAATGTGTCTATGTTTAGTGAATTATCAGATATGGGTTTTTTGCAGTTATGACATAAGTTTGTTTCGTATTGGTCATTATTTGCAGTTGCATCTATTGATCGGGAGCGTTTTGAATTTTTGTTGGAATTTCTGCCTGGCATGATTGATATTCTGTTAGTATTTTACAGTTAATTTTGCTGTAATTATACTAATGTTAATAGATGGTCATTCTTTCCACAAGATGGCAGTGTTATAAAGATGGAGAATGGGTGGATGTAGGATGAACCAAATTTAGTGAAGTAGAATCTCTCTATTACTTTATATACTTTAATCTTTCTCTTTCACACCTTTTCTACTTTAATCTTTCTCTTTCACACCTTTTCTACTTTAATCTTTCTTTTCCACACCTTTTCTCTGTAAGATAACACTTTTTTTTTAAAAGGATGTGAGGTTTGAGTTCATGGGGATGTTGATGATGGAGGTAGCATGGTTGATAGTGTTGGCTGATGTTGGAGTTAGTAAAGGAAGTGGTGGGAAGATGAAGATGGATGAAAGCAGTGATGATGGTGATGGCGGATGTTGGAGGCAGTAGAGAAGGAGTTTGTGGGGGGATGGATGTAATTTCAAAAGTTTGTGGGGGGATGGAGTTAATTTCAAAAGACTCATCCTGGTAATCTGCTCTGTTCTGTTGAAGCTCACTTTGGCGGGAAGATTAAAAATTCAAAAGTGGAGTTGATGCAACAGCGGTGGTGGTGGTGGTGGTCAGCGGTGATCAGTGGTGGTGATTTAAATGCAGTTGGGCCCTGGTAGCTTATATCTCCTTGGCGGGGAATTCAAAATTTGAAGCGGTGAAGGAGGGCGATGATGGAGGGCAGTGATGGGGGGGCGGCACTGAAGAGAAAGTCTGTTATTAACAGCAGCTGCTTGCAATTACTGCAGGTTCAAATCCCACCAGGCCCAAGGTTGACTCAGCCTTCCATCCTTTATAAGGTAGGTAAAATGAGGACCCAGATTGTTGGAGGAAATAAGTTGACTTTGTATATAATATACAAAAGGATGAAGACTATTGCTTGACATAGTGTAAGCCGCCCTGAGTCTTCGGAGAAGGGCGGATATAAATGCAAATTTAAAAAAAAATTGTTCCAACACCTGAACAAATTGACCAACCAGTGGAAGAAACCAACATACTGGATGAAGAGCCTCCTGTCCAACAACTCGAAAGTGTAGAGCTAAGTGATCTAGCGAAAATGCTGAAAGAAAAGATTCAAAACCACATCAAAGAAAACAGAGAAAGAAAAAGACTGCCTGCCATTCGCGAAGTGCATAGCAAACAAGTGAAAGATCTACTAAATACAGTGAACAACATTTTAACTTCCATCCCATCCAGCATGCTACGTGAAACAAACCAACTAATGTATAGTACAGCCACTGTTATAACTGTAGAATTGGGTTATAAAATGCCAAAAAAGAAACCCGGTGAAAAACCAAAGTGGAAAATTTGACTTGAAAATAAAATTTAAAAAACTACGAGGAGATGTCAGCAATCTGAAATACTTAAACGAAGGAAAACTAAAGAATGAAAAGCTGAAAAATAGTTTATGCAAAAAATACAACCTGGATGAAAAAACAATAATGGAAATCATGGAAGAACTAAAACAATGTGTAATAGCAACAGCAAAGGAAATAGAAAGATATGAAAGACAAATAAAACAATATCATGAAAATGTCCAGTTCAGAAGAAATCAGCACCTCTTTTACTGATCACTTGATGAAAATCGAGTCCAAACTAATGTTCACCCATATAAAGAAAAAAACCTTGATATTTTGGAAAGAATTGTGGGAAAATCCAGTGGAACACAATAAAACTGCCTCCAGGATCAAAGATATTCAAAAACAAGCAACACGAAACAGAATGGAGAATATTGTAATAACAAATGATATGGTAACAAACAAGTAAAGAAAGTCACCTGGCCTGGACAAATTGCATGGTTACTGGCTAAAACACCTGACCAGCCTCCATCACCAAATGGTCACTCAATTTGATGAAATGCTTCAAAATGCAACAAGTGAAGAATGGTTAACAGCTGCTCAAACATACTTGATAATGAAAGATCAAGAAAAGAGTACAGAACCAAGCAACTACTTGTCTGCCAACAATGTTCAAACTTTTTACAAGAATACTGGCAAATTCAGTATTCAGTCATCTGATAGAAAACAGTTTGTATCTAGTAGAACATAAAAGAAATTATAAAAAATCAACAGGAACAAAGATCAGCTATTCATTGACAAAATGATACTAAAAAATACAAAATGAAGAAAACCAAATTTAAATATGGCATGGATTGATTACAAGAAGGCATTTGACTCATTACCCTACAGTTGGATTAACGCCTGTCTGGAAAACTTTGGAATCAGCAAAAATATTTGTACTTTTTTGAAAGCAAATATACAAAAATGGAAAACAGTTCTAACAGCAAATGGGGAGAACATTGGTACAGTCAACATCAGACGAAGAATCTTCCAGGGGCACTCACTTTCGCCACTACTGTTCAACATCGCATTAATTCCAGGAATAATAATCATATGAAACACAAAACTGGGATACCAAATCTCAAGCCAGCATGGCAAGATAAACCATCTACTATACATGGATGACATAACAATGTATGTGAAAAGCCCCACTGAACTTAAATCAATATTCAACACAGTTCAATTATTCAGCAGCAACATCAAAATGAATTTTGGACTTGAAAAATGTGCTATATTATCCATGCAGTTAGGAAAAATGGAAAAAAATAGAAGGAATAGAACTGGCAAATGGAAGCATAGTGAAAGCATTAACAAAGGATGAAAGTTACCTAGGCATATTGGAAGCAGATAACATCTTGAATGGAAAAGTCAAAGAATCAATGCAAAATGAATGTATCAGGAGGGTCCACAAAATATTAAAATCAAAGCTGAATGTTGGAAACATAATTAAAAGCATTAATACATGGGCAGGTCCAGTGATACACTACTCAGCTAAAATCATCAACTGGACTTTGGCTAAGCTGGAAAACTAAATGGACTAAATGGACTTATACTATTCAGAGTTGTTTTTTTATATTGACTTTAATAACATGTGACTGACTTGTTTCAGATCCAGTGCAGATAAGCTCATACTTAATTACAGACCTGAGTAACTGCCGTTTCCATTCTCTGTTCCTTTGCAGTCAGCCCACATAATGGGAACTTCTTCAGGCAATGTTTCATTATGGAAAGGATTTATATGTTTCCCTTCTTGAGCATATTCATATTGCTATAATATTGCAGTGACCTCCAACCTTTTGGGTGCCATGAACCAGCTCTGCGGACCAGAGGGGGCATGATTTCCGACGCTGCATCTGCTTGTGTGCACGGATGGGATTTGCTTGTTTGCAATGCTCAGTTTCTGGTACTTCGTGGACCATTGCTGGTCTGCAGCCTGTGAATTGGGGACCCCCGTTGCATTGTATTGCATGCATTGATTTATTGATAATCTCAATACATTTACATTCCATCCATCCTACAAACCTGACTCTGGATGGCTGACATAGTATAAAATCTGTGGAACCAATGAAAAATATGAAAAATCAAAGGCAAGGAAAACAGTACACTATGGCAATCAAAGAAATCAGCAATAAACCATCTTGGTTCAAATAAATTTCCAACCCGCATGCCTGGGAAAAGTTGGATTCACATATTATATTAAACTGTGTATGTTTGTGTGTATGTATTGAAATTATCATAATAAAAAATACAAATGAAAACAAGGATAGTAGACAAATGGGAGAAGATAAAGAAGGGGAAAGAGAAGTGTGAAGAAAAGAAAGCATTAATTTCCAACTATTTTCAATGCAGTAGAATAAAAATAACAAATTTAAGCCATTTTTTATCCATAGTTTGCAGAATAAACCACAATGCCTTGGTATACTTTTTACTTAATCATAAAAAGTGGTTTAATTCCTATGGGTTGTGCATAATCTGAGACCTTGGGCTTCATGTGGTCCAGAAACCCTGCAGATAGCCCCCAATGACCTCTGTTGATGACCACCAAATGGTAACTTGTTAAAGTGATACAAAGAAGACATTATTAAACACAGGTGCATAACACTATTAACTATATTTGACTAATTTAATTTAGGCCTAAATTACTATATTTAATTTAGGCCTAAATTAAATCAAATGTATTATTTATCCTGATCACAGGCCTTGGTATGGCATTCAAAGTTTAGTATTGCTTTCAGATTGTAACAAGTTCTGCATCACTGCTTTAAGGCCCCAAACCCCAAACCTAATTATAGGTTAATCCAATGTGGTAACTTGCTCAGATGTAGACTATTGAATCAGGGATAACAGATGAGTGAATACGAATATTTGCTGGCAGCACTGCACTAGTGATTCTGTCACAGAAAGGTAGGAATACCAAAGGAGAGAATAGAGGTTCATGTTAGTTAGTCACGTGTGAAATTCTGTGCCAGATCAAAAACTGATGATAAAAATAATATCTGGCTATTTATGCAGTCACAGCTTTTTCAATGACAAGGCCATCAGTAAAGACTATCAGAAGTGCTTACATTGGTTCTGTGTCAGCTTTGGAAGCCCAACATGTCCATAGCTCTGGACATTCTGATTTAATAGTGGGAGCAGCTCCAGAATTTGTCAAAATATTAACACTATACAAAAAACAATAGACACAGACTTATGACAATAGACTTAAATGTATTAACTAGCATTTCACTCTTTCCCAGTGATTTATCTGTATTACAGTAGTCAAAGTAATTCTATATACTATATTATTTCATTACCCATTAGAAACCAGCAACAAAAAACTCAAACATAGATAAACCTAGGATATTCCAGCTTAAATAAAGACAATGCAACTGCCTACTGGTTGAATTGGAGAAGTTTATTATTATATGAAAAATGTTAGTAATTCTCTAGATTTTTCATCATTTCAAGGCTAAACCTCAGCCCTATTCTGATATTAGAATTCTGTACATGGAATGAAAATTAATGAGTTTTATCATCTTCATCACTAACTCACAAAACATAAGATCTGTAGCAAAATTAATAGGATTTAGCTAAATGGAGTTACTAGGCTTTGTGCCATCACAATCCTTCTTCAGTGGGATTTCATGGACATAGTATTGAAGCAAAATAGATCAATTTGGCAATTTTCATCCAAAATATGGGAATAACGGTAGTGTTGGCAGATGTTAGGGAGAAAAAAGGCACCCCTACCATAATATCAAAAAATGACATCTGTTTTAATATCTCACAAATGGCAAAATTATGTAATAAATCATGATGTGTAAAATATGTATGCTCTTTCATTCATGAGTATACATCTGATATTATACATTTCTGGTGTCCTTTCTAAACATTGTATATTTAATGCTATCAGAGAATTTTGTACATGGCATCTAACACTAAAACCATTATTTGTCAAAATAAACCATTTATTTGTCAAATTTCAAGGCCGCCCAAACCCCTACACAACTTACAATTAAAAACAGCATGTAAAAGAATGCAACTGACAAGAAGGGGAAAATATCAACCATAAATTTAACAGAACCAAACCAAACCTAAAGGGGTTTCACAATCATTCTGCTTCCATGGCCATGTCTTTAACGATAACAATATAAGATGAGAGTTAGATCAATTTCTGGGAGTGGGGGGAATCATGGCTTTGGCCTGGTTCATTCTACCCTCCCCCCCCCGCCAATTTACAAATTTACAAAGATAAATTCAGAAGGGAAGTTTTACTAAATAGCTCTTGAAGCAATATAATTCCCCTTCTGTCTTTACCACTCCAGCTAAGAAGCTGACAGGACTTAGAAATTATACAATATACTCCTCAAACGTGATCATTTGAGTCCAATCAATAGCTAAACTAAGTTGCTGGTTAAACAAAACACATCTGGAGACTGTCTCTGCAGATAAATAGGTAGATCTTGGAAGAAGAAAGAAGATGAGAGGGGCAGAGAGTAGATGATGGATGGATAGATGGATGGATGGAAGGATAGAAGGAAGGAAAGAAGGAAGGAAGGAAGGAAGGAAGGAAGGAAGGAAGGAAGGAAGGATAGGATAGGATAGGATAGGATAGGATAGGATAGGATAGGATAGGATAGGATAGGATAGGATAGGATAGGATAGGATAGGATAGGATAAAAGATATGTGACAGGAACGAAGATACCAAACAGCTGTGTTCATTAAGCTGTATTGCATTAGGAAAATATAACTAGCTTGAAATAAATTTCTCTTATTAAATAATACATTTGTTTAATATTGTGGAAAGATTCAGTCTTCATGGTTCAAATAAATTCTCTTCCCTGTTACCTTATAAATAAAAGATGATGTTGAAAACAAAATGATAGTAATAAAAAACAGAAAGATTGAGTTCTTTTAAATTATTCTTTAAATTGCATCCTACAGATGAAAACTGTACAAACTGAACAAAAACTGCACAAACTTTCTAAAAGAGATAGGAAAACTGAATACTACCTTAGGAAAGTGATTTATTCTTTTAATAAAAGAAACTTTAGGAATCTGTTGCCTATTAAGAAGACAATTGGTAGGTGAGATTTGAATCTGTGACCTGGATGCTTATTTTCTTAATATATTTATCATCATAAAAGCAGCACTGAATATTGCAGAGGCACTTTTGTCTTGCTATTTCAATAACTTTTTCTCAAGAAATGAAGCCTCCTCCCGTCTCCCCCTCCGTGTTGCTAATACAATAAGCGCTTAAATATACAAATGGTTTCAGTTTGGACTACTGGTTAAGACACTGAAATAGGAATAGAGAAATCTGAGCTCTGTTCTACCTTTAGATCTAAAAGCCAGTTGGGTCAATTTGGAGCCCAACTCTTCTTCTCAGCCATAGGAGGAAAACAATGGCAAATCACTTCTGGAAATGCTGCTACTCATTCCAAGTAGTTGCAAGAGTCAAGAATGATTCAAAGACAAATAAAGTTGCATCATGTTTTGAGAAAACAATTTCGGTTCAGCATTAATCTTTGGCCTTCTGTATCATATTCCATTAAAAATATGGATTCCTCTTTCCTTTTATGCTGCCCCCTGACACAAATCTTCTAAAATACTTTATGCCACCAGACTTGAAATCTTGGGTTTAGAAAACTTAGAACTCCTCCACCTTCGACAGGACCTGTGTTTAACTCATAGAATCATCTATTGCAATGTCCTTCCTGTTGAAGACTACTTCAGCTTCAATCACAACAATACAAGAGCAAACAATAGATTTAAACTTAATGTTAACCACTTCAATCCTGATTGCAGAAAATATGACTTCTGTAACAGAGTTGTTAATGCTTGGAACACACTACCTGACTCTGTGGTCTCTTCTCAAAATCCCCAAAGCTTTAACCAAAACTTGTCTACTATTGACCCATATCTACCCATTCCTACGGGGCATGCATAAGAGCACAAACGTGCCTACCATTCCTGTCCTGTTGTTTCATTTCATTATATCCAATTAATATAGTTATTACATACTTATGCTTATATATATGCTTATATATTATATAGTTATTTTCATGCTTATGGGTTCCGGACGGAGCTTGGGCCATTTCCTGAGGGTCTGGCTCACGGCTCGACTGAGGAACTTGTTGCGGCCTTAGACCGTGTCGTGCCTTTGCGGCCTCTGACCCGGCGCAGGTCCCAACCGGCTCCTTGGTTCTCCGAGGAGCTGAGGGGGATGAAGCGCCGGAGAAGACGCCTGGAGAGTCTCTGGAGGTCTAGCCGTTCGGAAGCTGATCGGACACTAGTGAAGTCCTATACCAGGACTTACCTAGTGGCATTGAGGGAAGCGAGGCGTAGCTACGCCTCCTCCCTCATTGCATCGGCAGATAACCGCCCAGCCGCCCTGTTTCGGGTGACTCGCTCCCTCCTACACCAGGGGGAGTGGGATGACCCGTTGCAGGGACGTGCTGAGGAGTTTAACGGTTATCTATACGATAAAATCGTTCAGCTTCGGGATGGTCTGGACCAAGATTGCAGTGACGCGGGTGAGATGCTCGAGGGTGGTCTTGGTGACATTGTTTGGGATGAGTTTGACCCTGTGGCTCCCGAGGACATGGACAGGTTGTTGGGTAGGTTGAATGCCACCACGTGTTTACTGGACCCATGCCCCTCTTGGCTGGTGCTGGCCACTCGAGAGGTGACACGAGGCTGGCTCCAGGCGATTACGACCGCTTCTTTGGTGGAGGGTGTCTTCCCGGCCGCCTTGAAAGAGGATGACACCCAGCTGTACTTTTCTACACCGGACCACCCCAACGAAGCTATCGAAGTGCTGTCCCGGTGCCTGGAGGCCGTACGGGTCTGGATGGGGAGAAATAGGCTCAAGCTCAATCCCTCCAAGACAGAGTGGCTGTGGATGCCGGCATCCCGGTACAGTCAGCTAAATCCGCGGCTGACCATCGGTGGCGAGTCATTGGCCCCGATGGAAAGGGTCCGCAACTTAGGCGTCCTCCTGGATGAACGGCTGTCTCTAGAAGATCATCTGACGGCCGTCTCCAGGAGAGCGTTCTACCAGGTTCGCCTGGTACGCCAGTTGCGCCCCTTTCTGGACCGGGATGCCCTATGCACGGTCACTCACGCACTCGTGACGTCTCGCCTGGATTACTGCAATGCTCTCTACATGGGGCTCCCCTTGAAGGGCATCCGGAGGCTGCAGTTAGTCCAGAATGCGGCTGCGCGGTTGATAGATGGAGCCCCCCGTGGCTCCCGTATAACACCCATCCTGCGCAGGCTGCACTGGCTACCTGTGGCTTTCCGGGTGCGCTTCAAGGTTCTGGTGACCACCTTTAAAGCGCTCCATGGCATTGGGCCGGGTTACTTACGGGACCGCCTACTGCTACCGAATATCTCTCACCGACCCGTGCGCTCTCACAGAGAGGGTCTCCTCAGGGTGCCATCAGCGCGGCAATGTCGTCTGGTGACACCCAGGGGAAGGGCCTTCTCTGTGGGGGCCCCCACCCTCTGGAATGAACTACCCCCCGGACTTCGTCAGCTTTCGGACCTCCGGACCTTCCGCCGCGGGCTTAAAACATATTTATTTAACTGTGCAGGACTGAGCTAGATTTTAAATTATCAGGTTTTAAATGGGGTTTTATTCTATATTTTTAATTCTAAATTAACGGGCTTTTTAGAATAAGTTTTTTAATTGTTTTTTATATTGTATTTATGTGTTTTTAAATGCCTGTACACCGCCCTGAGTCCTTCGGGAGATAGGGCGGTATATAAATTTGATTAAATAAATAAATAAATAAATTATGCTTATATATACTGTTGTGACTAAATAAATAAATAAATAAATAAAATGATAGCATTGTTACTAGAGGGTCTTTGATCCTTATTTTTTTATATTTTTGAAGCAACACTACTTTTGTTTCCACTGAGAAAATATAGCACTGTAGGATATGAGAAAATTCAAAAATAAAATAGTATGTAGGTATATAGGTTAGAAATGATATAAGTGGAGATTCAATTTTGCTTAAGTAGGGGGGTTGGACTGGATGCAACGTCCCTTCCAGCTCTGCTATTTTGTTAAATTTGTTAAACATTATTCTGCTTTAAGATAGCGGAGAAGAGACATGCTGAAAATGAAAACATTATCTTAATGTTTTGTTATAATAAATCTTCTTTGTTTGAGGCCAGTTAGAAAGAGGCCCAGCTATGGGGACAGGAGTGGAAAACCATATTTGTGGTGTTAAAAGTTAAAAATAAAGTTTACAAAACTGTCAGAATAAATGGTGAGGAGGAAATCGTATTGAGAGAAAATAGAGGTTGGGAAAAAGACCATTTTAAACCACCTCCTCTTTTAAGAAATTTTCATGCTGATCTATGTAGTAGGGATATGGTAAAATTGTGGAAGGATCTTATGTTCATTGGAGAAACATTTCCAGTGTTAAAATAGTGATGAATGATATTGAGCATTGGATAGGAGTAGGATTGAATATAGCTCTACTACTCCTGGGTGCTTGCGTATCTTGGTGGACAAGAGAAGAGTGGATTCCCATATTGTAATGTATCTTTAAGGGTTTTGGAGGGAAAATAGAGCGGGAAATAGCACGTTGCTAATTGGCTGAAGCCTCCAGCTGAACTGTATATAAGGAGGGGTTTTTTACCGTTTGCTTTTGCTGGGTTCACTATAAACTAAAGAGCTGTTGTTACTCATCTGGTCTCCTGTCTCGTTATTGCCCGAATCTAACACTGGCGACGAAGGTGGGATCTCGAGGCAAAAGAGCACCAGGAACGAACCCAGCAAAATAGGGGCGGTTAGCAACGATGTCCAGCTATACACCGCCAGCGCCATTCGACCCAGCCAAAGAAAAATGGGGGTCATACATGGCTCGCTTCGAGTGTTTCCTCGAAGCCAACGAGCTCCAAGGAGTCTCGGACAACAGGAAACGGGCGTACTTCCTGAGTCACTGCGGTCCCGAGGTTTTCGACACCGCGGAATCGCTTTCTGAGCCAACGCCGGTACAGGTGGTACCGTGGCAAACTCTGCAGACTGTTTTGAAAGCCCACTATGCACCAACGCCTTCCAAGTTCGTTCAACGGTTCGAATTAAGGCAGCGCATGCAGCAAGAGGGCGAGTCCATCAGTGTGTACATGGCAGCACTGAGGAAAGCCGCGAACCATTGTGAGTACCGAGACTTGGAAGACGCGTTGCTCAACCAGCTAATTTGCGGGGTCAGGGACATCCGTTTGCGACGGCGGCTGCTGTCCAGAAGCAACCTAACGCTCGAAATCGCCCTGGACGAGGCAAGGGCTCACGAGATGTCTACCCAAGCGGCAGAAACACTACAAAAGCCGGTCGCGCCAGGGGCGGCAGCGAAAACAACCCCGGTCCACAACGAGGAAGTCCAGGCCGAGTCGGAAGAGGAGGAAGAGGAAGAAGTCTTCCACACCGGGAGGCCGGAGAGGGAAGACCGGGGCGAATGCGCGAGTTGCGGGGGCCAACACCAACGGCAACATTGCAAATTTAAGGATGCCACGTGTCGGCGATGTGAAAAAAAAGGGCACATCGCGAAAGCCTGCCGGGCGCTAACCTTCCCGCCAAAAATTCAAACCGACCAATCAAAGCGCGGGAACCGCGAAACGGCCCGGGATTGGTCAAGGGAAAAAAGGCGCGAAGTTGAATCAGACCGCCGTGAGAGTGGGCCAGGCATCAACACGCCTAGAAAAAAAAATCTTTATTAAAACACTCATCGAAGGAGTGCCGTGCCAAATGGAAGTGGACACTGGATCTTCAATTACGATCATGTCCTGGAGCAACTTAGAAAAAAACTTGCCAGCTATCGCGAAACGCAAACTGCGGCCACAGAAGCTACGAGTGCAGGACTATCAAGGGAACAGGATCCCTGTCTGAGGGGCGACGACCGTCCACGTCAAGTATGGACAGTTCGAAAAAACTCTGCCCATCACCATCGTCGATGGGACTCTGCCAAGTTTGTTGGGACTAGACTGGTTCCGGGCATTGGGCATGGGAGTGACCGGAGTCTTCCAAAATGAAGTCGACCTCAAGGACGAACTCATGAAGGAGTTCGAGGACGTTTTCAAAGACTGCCTGGGCAAGTACAAGGGGACCCCTATCTCCTTCAACCTAGACCCTCAAGTTGCCCCTATCCGTTTAAAGGCTAGGAGGGTTCCCTTCGCCCTGAAGCCCAAGATTGACCGGGAACTGGACAAACTAGTAAGCCAGGGGATACTAGTGCCAGTCGACCATGTGAAGTGGGAGACGCCGATAGTCACCCCAGTGAAACCAGACGGGTCAGTCAGGATTTGCGCCGATTACAAGGCGACGCTAAACAAAGCTTTGCAAAAAAGCGCTTACCCCGTCCCAGTGGTGCAACACTTGCTGCACTCGCTAGGGCAAGGGCAGGTTTTTGCCAAACTAGATTTGGCCCAAGCCTATCAACAGTTGCCCGTAGATAGCAGCACGGCCGAGGCACAAACAATCGTAACGCACAGGGGTGCTTTCAAATGCACCAGGTTACAGTTTGGGGTCAGTGTGGCACCAGGATTATTTCAAAATTTAATGGAGCGGCTTCTGCAGGGGCTCCCCGGGGTGGTACCGTACTTTGATGACGTACTGGTATGCGCCGATAATATGGAAGAAGTAGGGGTGCGACTGAGAAAAGGTTTGAGTATTTTCCGGTCCGCGGTTTAAAAGTCAAATTAAACAAGTGCCAGATCGGGGTAGGATCCGTAGAATTCCTGGGCTACCGGATAGACAGGAGGATCCACCCACTGAGAGCAAGGTTAGGGCAATCAGAAGGCCCCAGCACCCCAAAACAAAACAGAGTTGCAGGCGTTTTGGGGTCTGGTAAATTTTTACGCGGTTTTTTTAAAAAATAAGGCTACCATAGCCGAGCCGCTACACAAATTACTAGGAAAAAATGCTGCATGGTCTTGGGGAAAGGCGGAAGCTAGAGCATTCGAAGCAATAAAAAACCTCCTGTCTAGCGATAGCCTATTGATACAATACAATAGCACACTACCATTGGTGCTAGTTTGTGATGCATCCCCCTACGGGGTGGGGGCTGTGCTCAGCCACAGGCTGCCAAATGGCACAGAAGCCCCTATAGCGTTTTACTCCCGAACAATGTCCTCAGCTGAAAGGAACTATAGCCAGTTGGATAGGGAAGCCTTGGCCATAGTCTCCGGGGTAAAGAAGTTCCATGAATATGTTTTCGGTCGCAACTTCGAAATCGTCACAGACCATAGACCCTTACTAGGGTTGCTGGCGGGCAACCGCCCAATGCCCGTGGCACTTTCGCCCAGATTGACCCGATGGACTATCTTTCTGGCTGCATATTCTTACAAACTGCTACATCGGCCAGGAAAGGAGTTAGGGCATGCAGACGCCTTGAGCAGATGCCCTTTACCAGCGACTATCGAAGACCCCACTCCGGGCACACCCGTCTTGTTAATTGACTCTTTGGACTCTGGTCCAGTCACTTCCAAGGAGGTGGCTCGGGCTTCTTACAAGGACATTACACTAAGGACTGTAATGGGTTGGGTGCAAAGAGGATGGCCCGCTGCGCTGGGTGAGCGTTTTAGGGAATATGTAAAAAAGCGCGGGGAATTGTCGGTGCAAGGGGGGTGTTTGCTCTGGGGGGATAGAGTGGTGGTCCCAGAGAAATTGCGGAAAAAAGTTCTGGAACTTCTGCACGAAGGCCATCCTGGAATCGTGAGAATGAAGGGTTTAGCCAGGAGCTATGTGTGGTGGCCCTTGATGGACATGGAGATTAGCGATAGGGTTGGGAAATGCCAAGCATGCCAGGAATCCAGACCACTACCACCAACGGCCCCAATCCGAGAGTGGGAGAAACCCCAGGGCCCATGGTCCCGAATCCATATCGACTTTGCCGGCCCTTTCCACGGCCAAACATTCTTAGTGGTGGTAGACGCATTTTCCAAATGGCTGGAAATCATTCTAATGAAATCCATGACAGCAGAGGCTGTAATTTCAGTCCTGCGGCACCTTTTTGTAACACACGGGTTACCAGACACACTCGTTTCAGACAACGGGCCACAGTTCACGGCGACCCTTTTTGAGGGGTACTTGGCAGAAGAGGGCATCCGGCATGTCCTCTCGGCGCCTTTCCACCCTGCGACGAACAGCCTTGCAGAGCGTTTCGTCCGGAGTGCAAAGAGGATGGCCCGCTGCGCCGGGTGAGCGTTTTAGGGAATATGTAAAAAAGCGCGGGGAATTGTCGGTGCAAGGGGGGTGTTTGCTCTGGGGGGATAGAGTGGTGGTCCCAGAGAAATTGCGGAAAAAAGTTCTGGAACTTCTGCACGAAGGCCATCCTGGAATCGTGAGAATGAAGGGTTTAGCCAGGAGCTATGTGTGGTGGCCCTTGATGGACATGGAGATTAGCGATAGGGTTGGGAAATGCCAAGCATGCCAGGAATCCAGACCACTACCACCAACGGCCCCAATCCGAGAGTGGGAGAAACCCCAGGGCCCATGGTCCCGAATCCATATCGACTTTGCCGGCCCTTTCCACGGCCAAACATTCTTAGTGGTGGTAGACGCATTTTCCAAATGGCTGGAAATCATTCTAATGAAATCCATGACAGCAGAGGCTGTAATTTCAGTCCTGCGGCACCTTTTTGTAACACACGGGTTACCAGACACACTCGTTTCAGACAACGGGCCACAGTTCACGGCGACCCTTTTTGAGGGGTACTTGGCAGAAGAGGGCATCCGGCATGTCCTCTCGGCGCCTTTCCACCCTGCGACGAACAGCCTTGCAGAGCGTTTCGTCCGGAGTGCAAAAGAGGCATTGTCCAGAATCAGACCCGGGGATTGGCAATTAAAAATTGACACCTTCTTAGCGGTACAACACAGAACCCCTTGTGTAGCGACTGGCCGCAGCCCAGCAGAGCTACTGATGGGGAGAAAGCTTAGATGCCCGTTAGACTGGTTAAACCCGAACTACACACCAGACGGGTACAAAACAACACCGGGCAAAACAAGAGAATTGACAGTAGGGAGTTCCGTATGGGCACACAATTATGGTGAAGGCCCAAACTGGCAAAGGAACAATCCAAGAAACAACAGGGCCCAAATCATATCTCGTAGAAATAGAGGATGGCCGGGTTTGGAAACGCCACATAGACCAGTTAAGAAAAAGAATAGCCACCAGTCTAGAAACAGACGAAACAGGCCCTGACTATCCAATGATTGAATCCACAGCTAACTCAAACCCGAGAAAGCCGCAGGACTTATCTGAGTTCCAGCGACACCAACCGGTCCCTCCGAAGGAAAGCAGGAACGACTCTGCAAGTAATCCAAGGCCGGATGGCCTGGAGGAGGAGCTGAGAGGAACGAACAGTCCCTCCGGCCAGCTCGACTCACTCCCAGATAATGAACTGCGCAGGTCCGAAAGAGTTAGGAGACGCCCTGCGTACTTACGTGACTACGTAGAAAAATAATTATTCATTTTATGTAAATAGGAGTAAAAAGTTTTCTGGGAGGGGAGGAGTGTAATGTATCTTTAAGGGTTTTGGAGGGAAAATAGAGCGGGAAATAGCACGTTGCTAATTGGCTGAAGCCTCCAGCTGAACTGTATATAAGGAGGGGTTTTTTAACCGTTTGCTTTTGCTGGGTTCACTATAAACTAAAGAGCTGTTGTTACTCATCTGGTCTCCTGTCTCGTTATTGCCCGAATCTAACACATATTGTGACCAAAAAGCCAGAGAGAAGAACCAGAAACTATTCTCCTCCCAGATGTGTTGGTTTTGTAATTGTGCTTGTGGGTGCTGCTGTTGTTTTCATTGTATTGATTGTGTTCTGTGTACTGGGTGCAGATAGAATGCAACATTAAGATAATTGAAGATGTATTGGGTGAATATATAGTGTCCCTTATTGGGGACCATTTTTATTATACTCTTAAATGCAGCCCAACCATTACAAAAGTGTACACAATGTATAGGAATTACAAAGAGGGAGGGGAAGATTGAGAACACACTAATTATCACACTATGATTCCTGACTGTTTACAAACAGATTTGACTGACTTTGTGTATAATGAAACTCAATATAAATGGTGTAACACTAGCTAAGGGGTAGAATGTTACAAACTAAAAGCAATAGGACCAATTACTGCAAGAATATGGGTATATGCCTATAAAAGAGGGAGAAAGGCATCCCAAATGTTTTCCCTAGGCCAGATAAGACAAGGCTATTTAGCCCATAAAGAAACAAGGAGTGAGACCAGTGTACGAGTGTGTTTTGATGCATGTCAAGCTATTAATAAGGGTACTTGGGCCCTAACAATGAATTTGGTAGTAAAAATGTGCTATGAGAGAAAGAAGAAAAAGAAGGGGGTTAGATTCCCCTTATGAAGAATGTGGTACAAAGTACTATTGAAGGTATGATAACTGTCACACAAAGTAAAGAAAAACATATGATGATGATGTTGAATAATGTAAATGAATGTACTGCTATGATAAAATTTGAAAATGTCGAAGAAATTAGAGAAAGCTTAAGAGAATTCCAGAAGTAATGTTTTATTTTATGAAAAGTGTAAAAAATAGAACGGATGGATTGTAGGATATGAGAAAATTCAAAAATAAAATAGTATGTAGGTATATAGGTTAGAAATGATATAAGTGGAGATTCAATTTTGCTTAAGTAGGGGGGTTGGACTGAATGACCTGCAAGATCCCTTCCAGCTCTGCTATTCTGTTAAACTTGTTAGACATTATTCTGCTTTAAAATAGTGGAGAAGAGACATGCTGAAAATGTAACAATTTTGTGTTAGAATAAATCTTCTTTGTTTGAGGCCAGTTAGAAAGAGGCCCAGCTATGGGGACATTCCTTAATGCCAAGGCAGTAGAGATAAGGAAGAGCCATGCTTGCAAAATATTTTATGGGTAGAAAAAGGGAGGTATTGGTAGCAATAGGGAGGTGTTGAAGAACATGAAATTAGAGAAATTAGATGATGTTGTTTCTGAAGGCACTCCGGATTAGCTGTGATCGGTCACTGGATCCAATGTAGGAGGGGCATGGGGGGTGTCGTGATAGGGAACTATAAAATGTGATGCTTTTGAAATTTCAGGTGTGGCTTCCTGGCTCAAACTCCTTGTTGAGATCTGATGGGATATACCCACCCTATTTTGCAAAATAGATTTTATTTATTTATTTATTTATTTATTTATTTATTTATTTATTTATTTATTTATTTATTTATTTATTATTTAAATTTTTATACCGCCCTTCTCCCGAAGGACTCAGGGCGGTTCACAGCCTGATAAAAAATACAAAATAATGCAATATAAATACGATTAAAATATAATTAAAAAACTTATTAAATTGGCCACGGTTAAAATTTAGAATAAAAACCCATTAAAAACCCATAAGTTTAAAAACTAACCCAGTCCAGCGCAGATGAATAGGTGAGTTTTAAGCTCGCGACGAAAGGTTCGGAGGTCCGGAAGTTGACGGAGTCCTGGGGGAAGTTCGTTCCAGAGGGCGGGAGCCCCCACAGAGAAGGCCTTTTCCCTGGGCGTCGCCAGACGACACTGTCGCGCCGACGGCACCCTGAGGAGTCCCTCTCTGTGAGAGCGCACGGGTCGGTGAGAGGTATTCGGTAGCAGCAGGCGGTCCCGTAGATAGCCCGGCCCTATGCCATGGAGCGCTTTGAAGACGTTCACCAACACCTTGAAGCGCACCCGGAAGGCCACAGGTAGCCAGTGCAGCCTGCGCAGGATAGGTGTCACGTGGGAGCCACGAGGGGCTCCCTCTATCACCCGCGCAGCTGCATTCTGGACTAACTGAAGCCTCCGGATGCCCCTCAAGGGGAGCCCCATGTAGAGAGCATTGCAGTAATCCAGATGAGACGTCACAAGGGCGTGAGTGACTGTGCATAAGGCATCCCGGTCTAGAAAGGGGCGCAGCTGGTGCACCAGGCGAACCTGGTGGAAAGCTCTCCTGGAGACGGCCGTCAGGTGGTCTTCAAAAGACAGCCGTTCATGCAGGAGAACGCCCCAGTTGCGCACCCTCTCCATCGGGGCCAATGACTCGCTCCCAACAGTCAGCCGTGGACTCAGCTGACTGTACCGGGATGCCGGCATCCACAGCCACTCCGTCTTGGAGGATTGAGCTTGAGCCTGTTTCTCCCCATCCAGACCCGTCGGCTTCCAGACACCGGGACAGCACTTGATAGCTTCATTGGGGTGGCCCGGTGTGGAGAAGTACAGCTGGGTGTCATCAGCGTACAGCTGGTACCTCACACGAAGCCACTGATGATCTCACCCAGCGGCTTCATGTAGATGTTGAACAGAAGGCGAGAGAATCGGCCCTGCGGCACCCCACAAGTGAGGCGCCGCGGGGTGACCTCTGCCCGCCAACACCGTCTGCGACGGTCGGAGAGATAGGAGGAGAACCACCGATAAACGGTGCCTCTCACTCCCAATCCCTCCAACCGGCGCAGCAGGATACCATGGTCGATGGTATCGAAAGCCGCTGAGAGGTCTAATAGGACCAGGGCAGAGGAACAACCCCTATCCCTGGCCCTCCAGAGATCATCCACCAACGCGACCAAAGCCGTCTCAGTGCTGTAACCGGGCCGGAAGCCGGACTGGAGCAGGTCTAGATAGACAGTTTCCTCCAGGTGCAGAAACTGATATGCCACCATACTCTCTACAACCTTCGCATGAGCGGGTTGGAGACCGGACGATAATTACCTAAAACAGCCGGGTCCAGGGAAGGCTTCTTGAGGAGGGGCCTCACCACCGCCTCTTTCAAGGCGGCCAGAAAGACTCCCTCCAACAAGGAAGCGCTCGTAATCCCCTGGAGCCAGCCTCGTGTCACCTCCTGAGTGGCCAGCACCAGCCAGGAGGGGCACGGGTCCAGTAAACACGTGGTGGCATTCAATCTACCCAGCAACCTGTCCATGTCCTCGGGAGCCACAGGGTCAAACTCATCCCAAACAATATCACCAAGACTGCCCTCAGACGCCCCGTCCGAATCGCCACAATTTTGGTCCAGACCGTCCCGAAGCTGAACGATTTTATCGTATAGATAACCGTTAAACTCCTCAGCACGTCCCTGGAACGGGTCATCCCACTCCCCCTGGTGAAGGAGGGAGCGGGCCACCCGAAACAGGGCAGCTGGGCGGTTATCTGCCGATGCAATGAGGGAGGAGGCGTAGCAGCGCCTCGCTTCCCTCAGTGCCACTAGGTAGGTCCTAGTATAGGATCTAACTAGTGTCCGATCAGCCTCTGAACGGCTGGACCTCCAAGAACTCTCTAGGTGTCTTCTCCGGCGTTTCATCCCCCTCAGCTCCTCGGAGAACCAAGGAGCCGGTTGGGATCTGCGCCGGGTCAGAGGCCGCAGAGGCACGACACGGTCTAAAGCCCCAGCCGCAGCCCGTTCCCAGGCTGCGGCTAGTTCCTCTGCCGTGCCGTGAGCCAGACCCTCAGGGAATGGCCCAAGCTCCGTCCGGAACCTCTCTGGGTCCATCAGGCGTCTGGGACGGTACCAACGTATTTTAATAAAGTCTCTTTGTTTTCATCGACCCGTGCTTGTTGACTGAATTCATTTCCAACAAATTGGTGGAGAATGTGGGCAATCTTTTGTTTTCTTCTGATGCCCTGAGCAGTGGGGTCGAGTGAAGAAGGCATGCCCCATTGATTTCAATAGTCTGCATTCGACTTGGTAGTTTGGGAATGTGGAGCAAAACACAGACCCCCGTTTTAAATAGTGGTCGATTGAAAACAGAAAGAGAGGGAAGGGACAAGATTTTTGGAATTGCTGGAACAGACTGGGCAGACTTTGTGCACAAACTTAGGGGTAAGTAGTTCTGGTGAAATAAGAATGTACTCCCTAGGCAGTTGGTGGGTTGGGCAGGACTGTGAGAATCTGAGACTTGTGTGAGATGTGTTGGGATGAGAGGTCCCTAGCGGTCTTTGGCCATGGTAAAGGACAGAACAATAGGGGACCGGTGATCCGTGCCAGAAAGGTGTTGTAATAAAGGTCTCACTAGATCAAGTTGGTAAGGATTATTCAAGTCTGGTAACCAGCTAAGGGCAATTCAGGTGAGTTGATGGGTTTAGCAGGGCTGTGAAAATCTGAGACTGGTGGAGATGCCCCTAACAGTCTTTGGGCTGTGGTAAAGGACTGTTCAAGTTGGTAAGGATTATTCCAGTCTGGTAACTAGCCATGGGCAACTCAGGTGGGTCCCAAGAGAATTGTGTGAAGAAAATTAAGAAGAATCCAAAGTTAAAAATAGACCCTCAAAGCCCCCAGGGAACATATTAAATAATTGGAGAAAACCACCCTATCGTAAAGTAATTACCAAATTGGGTCTAACTAAAGAAGATATAGTTAATTTATGCTGTTATGTGTGGTAGGAGGACCCAGGAGTAGAAAAAAAGAAATACTGCAGTGTTATAAAGATTTTGATAATTTACCATTCTTAAAAGAACCAGAGAACTCTGAAAGAACTAAGAATAAAGAATAAATTGTTTATTGTTCTTCCCACCTGGGGTTTAGCAGGTAATAAAAAGGTAAGGCCTGTCTAAATAAGAAAACTCAGATAATTTGAATTGATTAATTTGATGTGATTTCTAATAAAAATTATTTTGTTGACGTGCATCTATAATGATAGTGTGTAGAATTGAATGGGATTGAATTGATTGTGATATTTTTCCTAATCAAGTCAGTGTATCAATAAAATGGAGACCAAGGTGAGAAGTTGAAAAAAATCACCACCCTAGAGAGCACAGGTAACCTCTAGAAGCAGTGATAAAGTGCCATTTCTGAAACAGCTCTCTATCTCCTGAAACTGATTTTTTCCATTCAAGAATAAAATGGAATTGGCATAAGAATAGATTGAAAGCACAATGACCTTGTGAAGGCATCCAATAATTGGTGTAGATATCACCAGTTCTGCAGTGTGACTGTCTCTTACTGTTTTGGATTACTGTTGCATTTAACTGCACTATTGGCAAATCTGAACATAAAAACCAATTCAGCTTTGAAGAAGAAGCTATCTGAAATGACAGTGAATTCCAATATATATCTATTCATAATAGTTCTTGAGTTAAGGTTGTAACACACCAGTTAAAGATGTTATATTTGCTAAATATTTTCAATAAATTATTAGTCTGGTCAGAGTGGCTAATAATTAATCCAAAGCAATATGATTTATGTTAAATCATATCTTCATCCACATAAATCTCATGTTTACTGTTTTAATATTATTGTATATTGTGTTGTATTTTGAACTATATTTTAATTCTGTACACCTTAACTGATTAGGTATTTATTATTAAAAGAATATAATAATTTTGTTAAACATTACAATGAAAAATGAAAATACAAATGAAAAAAGAAGAAAATAGAAAATAGAAAATGCAGAAAAGAAGAAAAAATAGAAAAGAAAGAAAAATAGAAAAGTTCATTAGCAGTTACCAGAGATAACAATTTTTTTAAAAAAAATTGTCAAATAAATCAACTTTACATTGCTTTCTTGTTTTAATGCACTTGATCGTCAATCTATTTCAATGGGAACCTTTGAAGTGACAGGTTTTATAGCAAGAAAAAACAGAAAGTCCAGTTGCCTCTTGAAAAATCACTTTTGAGACAACCATTACCTGGAGATTCTGAGTCACCCAGTCACGGTTGTCCCAAAGGTGCTTATTTTTATTTTATTTATTTATTTATTTATTTAGTCACAACAATATATATGAGTATCATACAAAAGATTATATAGTATATAAACATATATATGAGTAAATATTAGGAGGTATAAGCATATATATATATATATAAGAGGAAGAAAAAGAAAAACAATAAGACAGGAACGGTAGGTACGTTTGTGCTCTTATGCACGCCCCTTATGGTCCTCTTAGGAATGGGGTGAGGTCAATATTTGATTAAATAAAATTTGATTAAATAAAAATAAATAAATATTAGAAAGTTTTTGGTTAAAGCTTTTGGGATTAGACCACAGAGTCAGGTAAAGTGTTCCAAGCACTGATGATTCTGTTACAGAAGTCATATTTTCTGCAATCTAGATTAAAGCGGTTAACATTAAGTTTAAATCTATTGGTTGCTCTTGTATTATTGCAATTAAAGCTGAAGTAGTCTTTAACAGGAAGGACATTACAATAGATGATTCTATGAGTTAAACTTAGGTCTTGTCGGAGTTCCAAGTTTTCTAAGCCTAGGATTTCAAGTTTGGTGGGATAAGGTATTTTGCTTTTTCAAGAGGAAACTGGACTTTCTGGTTTTTCTTTGACAACATTTTGCTTTTCATCCAAGAAGCTTCTTCAGCTCTTAGATTCTTCACTAGGTGAACTTTTTTCAATCCTTAGCAAAAGAAAATACAAGTTTAAGAACTAAAAATATATATCTTTTTTTGAATATATAGAAAAGGGTGATTAGAATGCTGATTTTGGAAAGCTGCAAATGAAGCAAAGGTCTAGATAGATTTGAAATAATATTTTGAAATTAATTATAAGAATCCTTCTGTGAGAAAATGCTGTTATTTTGAATTCTTAAAAGAATGCTAGGGAGGGTCTTCGAAGATTAGACACTAGAAGAGGATTTAAAGATTACAATTAAAGGAAAATAGCATTTAAATTTGACTTAGTAATATTGAATGTAGCAAAATACTTTAACGATGGACATTCTGAGGGATATTTTTGTAGAATGAACCCAGAAGTTAATTTTAAGAGTATCTGCCATGATAATGGGCTATATTTAAAAGATATTATGGAATAGGGACAATTTTACTAAACCAGAGGAGATAGATTTGAAAGTCTTGCTGCTGTTATTAAATTCAGAATCAATTTAGTCTCAATCCCTGTACAATCCGTTATAATTCCCAAAAGGAAAAATTGTGGCAGGAACTTTATCTTCTTCTTCAGTACATTTTGAATAATCCACCAAATTCTTATCCAAAAGACCTTAATTTTCTTGCAAGTCCACCAAATATGAAAATATGTAGCGTCATCACAATCACACCTCCAACATTTCGCTTGGATATTAGGATACATACATGATAATTTTTTGGGATCTAAGTGCCATCTATAAAACATCTTATAAAAATTTTCCCTTAAATTCTGTGCTTGTGTAAACTTAACATTTCTAACCCAAATTTTCTCCCATGTTTCCAACATTATTGGTTCCTGAATATTCTGTGCCCATTTTATCATACAATCCTTTACCAAATCCTTTTCCGAATCTATTTCAAGCAACACATTATACAATCTCTTTATATGCTCCTGGGTCTGATTTCTAATTTGCTTTATTAAATTTTCCTCCTTTGCATTATACCAATTTTTGATCTTCTTTCCATCTAGCACTTATTTGCCCATATTGAAACCAAGTATAATTCCTCCCTTCTTCATTTAATACCTGTAATGATTTTAATTGCAATCTACCTCCTTCAGCATACAAAAGTTCTTTATAAGTAATCATTTCCTGTTTCTGTTCTATATTTATATTCTCTATTGCATGTCTAGGGCTCGCCCATATAGGAATCTTGTATTCTAATTTATAGGAATATTTTTCCAGACCATAAAGAGCACTTCTCAACACATGATTCTTAAAAGCCCTATCCACTTTTTTCATAAAATAAATCGCATGCCATCCATATAACAAGTCATAACCTTCTATATTCAAAATTCTTTCCTCTGTTAAGTTAAACCAGTCACTTATTACTGAAAGGGCTACTGCTTCATAATATAGTTTTAAGTTAGGCATTCTTAAACCACCTCTTTCCCGTGAGTCCTGTATTATTTTCATTTTAACCTCGCCTTTTTACCCTGCCATATAAATTTATTAATCCCAATCTGCCAATCTTCCAAATTTTTATCCTTTTTAATTATTGGTATCATCTGGAACAGAAACAAAATCTAGGTAACACATTCATTTTAATAGCAATCCTTCCCAATAGGGATAACTGCAATTTCTTCCAGCCACTCATATCATTCTGAACTTTTTGCCATAGCAAGTCACAATTATTCTTATAAAGTTTCTTGTTCGATGAGCTAATATAAACCCCTAAGTATTTAACCTTTTTTACTACCTCAAATCCTGTCATTTCCTCTAGTTTTTGTTTCTGTTGTATAGACATATTTTTAATTATTACTTTTGTTTTATTCTGATTTATTTTAAATCCTGATACCTTTCCATATTTATCAATTACTTCCAACAAAATCTACTTGAATTTATAGGATTCGTTAACGTAACCACTACATCATCTGCAAAAGCTCTAACTTTATACTCATATTGTCTAATCTTAATTCCTCTATTTTCATTAATTCTCGTATTTTATCTAATAATGGTTCCAGAGTCAAAACAAACAATAATGGTGATAAGGGACATCCCTGTCTCGTTCCTTTCGCAATCTTAATAACTTCTGTCAAACTACCATTTACTATAATCTGTGCTGTTTGCTCTCCATAAATCGCTTTAATTATTCTAACAAAACAGTCTCCAAATTGCATTTTCTCTATTAATTTAAATAAAAAATCCCAATGCAATCGATCAAAGGCTTTCTCTGCATCCAAAAAAATAAGTGCTGCTGAAGTATTCTTCTTTTCCAAATATTCCAATATATTAATAATCTGTCTAACATTATTCCTCATCTGCCTCCCTTTTATAAAACCAGATTGATCAGTATGAATTCTTTGTTGTAAAACTAACATTAATCTATTTGCTATTATTTTTACAAAAATCTTATAATCATTATTTAAAAGTGAAATCGGCCTGTAGTTACCAGGTTTAGAGCAGTCTTGCTCCTCTTTTGGTATCAGTGAAATAAAAGATGTTTTCCATGACGGGGTATTCCACTCCTAATTGTATCTGATTAAATAATTCTTTAAGTGGGCCTAATATTTCATCCTGTGTTTTTATAATAAGTTGCTGTAAGACCATCTGTACCAGGGTTTTCCCATTTTAATTGTTTAATTGCCTCCACTATTTCTCCAGTAGCTATCGGCCGATTCAGCTCCTCCTCTGTTCTAATGTTAGAATATTAACCTTATAATCTTTCAAATAATCATAAATGTCCCTATTCAATATTTTGTCTTTTGCATATAGTGCAGTATAAAATTCTGAGAATGCCTTTTTAATTTTATCCTGTTGGTATATCTCTTTACCTTTATATTCTATTTTTTGTATGACACGTGCTTTCTGTTTCTTCCTTAAATTATATGCCAACCATCTCCCAGGTTTATTTGCATTACAAAAGGTATTATGTTTAGCATATTGTATATTCGTTGCCACCTGGTCTGCCATTAACATATTAAATTGACTCTGTAATATTTTTATAGCCTCTTTAAGTTTGTGATCTTGTGGGTTTTGAATTAATAACTGTTGCTTCCTTTGAATTTCTTCTTCCAAGTACCTACGCTGCCTTTGTTTATTATTCCTTTGCCTATTGTCCAAGTAAATCAATATCCCTCTAATAAACGCTTTGCTCGCCTCCCACACAGTTCCTATAGGTGTCCCTTTGTACATATTAAAATCAAAAAATTCTTTCAACTGTTTCTTACAATAAGTTACATTATCCTCATATCTAAACAGATTTTCATTCAACCTCCATGTTCTACCACCTTTTTTCCCTTGTAATAATTCCATCCATACTGGGCTATGGTCAGTTAAACACCTCGGAAATATCTTCGTTTTCTTCACCCTAGAAAGCAAGTCATTAGAAATTAAAATAAAATCAATACGTGAAAAAGATTGATGCCTATCAGAAAAAAAAGTAAAATCTCTCTCATCTGGATTCCGTAACCTCCATATATCTCTAAACTCAAAGTCTTCCATCATTTCAAAAAAGGATTTTGGTAATTTTGCATGTATAGGTATCTTCTTGGAGGAGGTTCTCTTATCCTTCTTGTATCAATTACTCCATTCCAGTCTCCTAATAAAATAAACGAACTATAATCCCAGAGGGTCAACCTCTCATGTAACATTTTGTAAAACTTTTCTTGTTGCTGATTAGGTGCATAAATACCTATCAGCAAAGTCTTTTTTGCATCTATCACCAGTTCAATAGCAATAAATCTTCCTTGAATATCTGCCTCAATTAACTTAGCTGGTATATCCTTCCTGATATATACAACAATTCCATGCTTCTTTTCCAAAGCTGATGCAACAAAATGGTTACCCAATTTTGAATTAATTAAATATTTTTGGTCTGATAATTTTTTATGTGTCTCTTGCAAACAAATCACATCATTTTTAAATTGTTTCAAGTAGTGAAATATTTTCCTTCTTTTCTGAGCTGAATTCAAGCCATTAACATTCCATGACAAAATTCTATTTGCCATTACTGGCCTCCTGAAGCTTTGAAGCAGACAACGGAAGCTCCTCCTCCGGTATCTTCCGTCTAGCTCCTCCCACAGCTTCCATACTGGGATCCTGACTTTTACTTTGAGACTGTTGCTCTTCTTTACGCTTAAGGGCTCCTCTTGTCACCCTTTGCTCTTGTGGTTCCTCTAATACTGGCAGCAATGAAGGCTCTTGGATCACCACGCCTTCTTGAATCTCTTGAAGTTTTCTATCACTTCTATTTCGACTTTCAAAACTGTAGAAAGAAAATCCTTTGCCTTTAAAACAGTGTCAATTCTATATCTCCTTCCTTGATAGAATACTGTCAGTCCAACTGGCACCTCCCATCTGAATTGAATCTGATGTTTTTTAAGTTCTTGTGTAAAAAAAGCAAATTCCTTCCTATCTCTTAACATCTTTGAAGGAATCTCTTTCAACACCTTCAACTCCTGTTCTCCAATTTTTAAAGTTGTCTGATATGAAACTTGTAGTATCTTATTTCTCATAGTCCTTTTCACCAACTAAACCACAATGTCCGAGGAAGCTTTCTCTGTCTTGCAATCCAGGAATTAACTCTATATATTTTATCAATTTGGTAAGCTACCTCTTGGGGTTCCACTTCAATAAATTCAGCCAATGCTTCTGATATAATTTTTCTTAAGTCTTCTCCTCGCTCTTCTTGCATACCACGAATTCTAAGAGCTCCTTCCATAAGTTTATATTGTAATATCACAACCTGATCTTCATTTTGATCCACTTTTTTCTGAACACCTTTCATTTTGTCTTCTAAATGCTTATTTGACTGAGAGATCTGTTGCATTTCCACTTCCATCCCTCAGTTTTTTTACTCAGTCCTTGAACTGCCATGAGAATATCTTCTCTTATTTTTGCATTAAAATTCTCCATCATCTCTTTTTGCCTATCTTCAGAAAGTTTTAATTGTTCTTTCAATATTTCCTCAAGACTTGGTTCAGATCCCTTCTTCCAGAAGGCTTTAAAGGTTTAGCTGCCATTCTGTCTTCAAAAGAATCAGGAATTCAAACTTAATAACTTTCCTTCCTCCTTTCAGTATAAAAACTGCGTTTGTACCAATCCACAAATAACGCTACTTCATCGTACTAAAAAAATTTTACTTTCACTTTCAGACGCCATTTTAAAAGTCAATTAATCAAAGACAAAGAAAGGTTTCAAGTTTCAAAAAGGGAGTCGGTACTTGCCGTGCTGATTCTACATCAAAGATCGAACGCTTGTGAAATTCCCGTCTGCTTAGAAAATCAATCAATTTAATAAGTCCTTTTGTGCAGAAGCGACATTCCCTCCTTTCAGTATAAAAAAACTCCGTTTGTAACAATCCACAAATAACGCTACTTCATCGTACTAAAAAAATTTTACTTTCACTTTCAGACGCCATTTTAAAAGTCAATTAATCAAAGACAAAGAAAGGTTTCAAGTTTCAAAAAGGGAGTCGGTACTTGCCGTGCTGATTCTACATCAAAGATCGAACGCTTGTGAAATTCCCGTCTGCTTAGAAAATCAATCAATTTAATAAGTCCTTTTGAGCAGAAGCGACATTCCCACTCCTTTTTCCTGATAAAAACAGGAGCGTGTTGAAGTTGGAGGGAGTGGAATTCGGTGGGGTCATAAATCCAGGAAAATTCGCTCTTGAGAGCAAACCCCCTGTCAGACCTGACACTCTTCCACAACTCTGATAACCTCTTTCGCCAAGAGGGTATGCTAAGCTCAGTGAACAGTGATTTTTTTTTCTGTTTCACTGACTTTTACAATCTTCTAACACGGAGTGCTCTGTTAGAGCACCCAGCAGGAGGGTGACGTCACTGGAGCCAAATTGTCTTAACAATTAAAAGAGATATATGAATGACAAATCAAAAGAAAGACAGGGATAATTTTCTTAAGTCTTCTCCTCGCTCTTCTTGCATACCACAATTCTAAGAGCTCCTTCCATAAGTTTATATTGTAATATCACAACCTGATCTTCATTTTGATCCACTTTTTCTGAACACCTTTCATTTTGTCTTCTAAATGCTTATTTGACTGAGAGATCTGTTGCATTTCCACTTCCAATCCTCAATTTTTTACTCAGTCCTTGAACTGCCATGAGAATATCTTCTCTTATTTTTGCATTAAAATTCTCCATCATCTCTTTTTGCCTATCTTCAGAAAGTTTTAATTGTTCTTTCAATATTTCCTCAAGACTTGGTTCAGATCCCCTTCTTCCAGAAGGCTTTAAAGGTTTAGCTGCCATTCTGTCTTCAAAAGAATCAGGAATTCAAACTTAATAACTTTCCTTCCCTCCTTTCAGTATAAAAAAACTCCGTTTGTAACAATCCACAAGTAACGCTACTTCATCGTACTAAAAAAAATTTACTTTCACTTTCAGACGCCATTTTAAAAGTCAATTAATCAAAGACAAAGAAAGGTTTCAAGTTTCAAAAAGGGAGTCGGTACTTGCCGTGCTGATTCTACATCAAAGATGGAACGCTTGTGAAATTCCCGTCTGCTTAGAAAATCAATCAATTTAATAAGTCCTTTTGAGCAGAAGCGACATTCCCACTCCTTTTTCCTGATAAAAACAGGAGCGTGTTGAAGTTGGAGGGAGTGGAATTCGATGGGGTCATAAATCCAGGAAAATTCGCTCTTGAGAGCAAACCCCCTGTCAGACCTGCCACTCTTCCACAACTCTGATAACCTCTTTCGCCCAGAGGGTATGCTAAGCTCAGTGAACAGTGATTTTTTTTTTCTGTTTCACTGACTTTTACAATCTTCTAACACGGAGTGCTCTGTTAGAGCACCCAGCAGGAGGGTGACGTCACTGGAGCCAAATTGTCTTAACAATTAAAAGAGATATATGAATGACAAATCAAAAGAAAGACAGGGATAATTTTCTTATATTGGATTCACAATAGAACTTTTAAAATTTTGAAGATTTTTGTGAGAAGGAACAAAATAAATATGAAATCAAGTTCATAGAACTATCTAATAAAGAACTAAAGGCATCATACAGTCCAACCAAAGCAATGAGCAAAAAACCCAATGTAGCTAATCCAGTAAGCCACTTAAACACTCTGAAGAATAAAGTTTTTAATCTCAGTCTTTTTAAAGGCTGAGAAGTGGATGCATTCTGTATCTCAAGTAACATGGCATTTCAAAAAATCTGTAGCCATCACTAAAAAAGCATTTTGACAGGTCCTGATCCCTGTCACCTCTCACATGATAGGCACCCTCAGCAAACTTTCTCTCAGTGATGCCAGAACTAGTTGAGCAAGATGATCCTGTAGATACCTTGTAGATTTTAAAGATGATAAACAGAACCATGATCTGGAAGTTTGTACTGCAGCCTAGGTATACTAATGCTGAATCTGCTATTTCAAATTAGCAAACTGTTAAAATTTCTGAATGGAAATTTTCTGAATGGAAGCTCTGAACAAAACTATGGGGCACAAATCCACAAATATAGTAAGGGTGCAGAATTAAGATTTTTCCACTAGTTTTATTTACATGGTGTAGAAAGTTATCACCCACCTTTCTCCTAGAAGAATAAATTATTTTGAGAAATATTAAAAGGCAGAAAATTATATTTCCCTAATGAGAAACATGCCCTTGGAAAGTAGGGCCCACCTTTCTTAACAGCCCCAGCAGAACTGGGCCAGCCTATCTACAAGATAAAAGACTTTCAGCTCCAGGATGATGGGCTTACGACATGGCCCTTCAGGACATAATAGGATCATTTAGCAGAAGACACAGAGCTCACTGCATTGTGCAATCTGCTAAGGACATTGCGTCACTCAGCAAACTTCAACCAAACATGGGAGTTCAGACAAACATGACCACATAGGAATCTGACAATAGCCAATAGAATACATGCTCTTGCACAGGAACAGGAAAGCCCAAGAGAAGGCATAAAAGTCACCCAATTTCAACTCCATGTGTTCAGCTGCACCAGAGAACCAGGTGCTTGATGGTTCTCTTTCATCATTAAACCCTCTTTCCAATCAGCCTCCAGCTTCCATTTTGTCTCCAATGTCTTTCTCCCAGCTTGGAACTGAACCAGAGGGATATTTCTCGCAACAATAGTATATACTTGAATATGGATATTCAGCTGTAATTGTTAGGAATCACTCTTCCCTTTTCTCCACTATTGCTTTAGGAGTCTTTCCACTTGTTCCATCTTCACAGTTTCCTAGAAAACCAGTGAACTTGCTCATTTTTCTTTTCCTTTACATTTCTGCAAGTTTACTGGCAAACTATCTAAGCATTCTCTATAAATTCCGAAGGTCCATTGTTTGAGATATACTATCTTATCTAGTGCCCCTGTGGAAGTCAGATATGATCCTGGGAAAGGATTTGTGTTGCCTGAAGATGAGTATATATCATTTGTCAGGCACAAGATTCACTGGGAAAAGGTTTAGAAGGTTTAAATGTTAATATTTATTTTAAAAACTTACAGTACTCATTATATCATGCTTTATTTTTGCACAAAATTGGTGGATATTATGGATGTGCATTAGAATATGCAAGCCTTGGCATATTCCGGTCTTTTCCCATATAAGGTTGAGAGTAACTTGGGGACGTTTCGACAAGGTCCCACTCGTCATCTTCAGGCTGGTGCTTACAGCTTCGTGCTTGTGCGAGCAAAGTGTGGTTGGAGCTGCCGTCTCTCTATAAATACTGGTGGGGAGGTGGGGAGTGCTGGCTTTGTTGATGTAAGTGGGCTGGTTGACTGTGTTGTTACATCTTGATTGGTTGATGGAGTTGATGTTTGCTGATTAGTCGGCTGTTTCGTAGCATCCTGTGTGGGTGTGGGAACTTACACAAAGAAGAACAAAAAGCACTCACCGACTTGAGGAAAGACAATAACATAATCATTCTCCCAAAAGACAAAGGTAATGCCACAGTGGTGATGAACACATCTGACTACCAAGCCAAACTATCCAATCTACTCCAAGATCCTGCTTACAGACCTCTAAACACAGACCCCACCACCTACCTGGAAAAAACCACCAAATCCAAAATAAAAGCCTCTTCCATCAGTGAAGAGATCCAGCAAAGAATCATCCCCAGAGACAAATCATCCAGATGCCCCAAGCTCTATGGCCTCCCTAAGATACACAAATAAGGAACACCACTCAGACCCATAGTCAACTCCATAGGCTGACCTCTACAGAATCTTGCCAAAGAACTTCAGCCCTACGCAGAATCCATCACCTCACATGTCCAAAACTCATTCCACTTCATAAAAACAATAAAGAAACAAAACCTACAACCCAGCAACCTACTCGTGAGCTTCGATATCATATCCCTCTTCACCCAAGGGCCTATTAAAGAAGCCTTGACAGCTATCCAAAACAAATACAACCCCCCCCCCCAAACACATCCTGGATCTGACCAACCACTGCCTAACCAACACATACTTCATCCACAATGGACAAAGATACAAACAGATAGAAGGAGCACCCATGGGATCACCCCTCTTACCTGTCATCTCAAACCTATACGTGGAATACTTTGAAACCAATGCTTTAGATAAATCTGAACTCAAACCCATACTCTGGCTTAGATACATAGATGACACTTCTGTAATTTGACCACATGGAAAGGAGAACCTGGAAGTGCCCAACAAAGTGATCCTGGTCAGGGGAGAAACAGGATGTGGGAAAACCACTCTGATCAATGAGATGATCAATTATATCCTGGGCTGGTTGACTGTGTTGTTACATCTTGATTGGTTGATGGAGTTGATGTTTGCAGATTAGTCGGCTGTTTCGTAGCATCCTGTGTGGGTGTGGCTTGGTGGTCGTGGCTTGGTGGTCGTGGCTTGGTGGTCGTGGCTTGGTGGTCGTGGCTTGGTGGTCGTGGCTTGGTGGTCGTGGCTTGGTGGTCGTGGCTTGGTGGTCGTGGCTTGGTGGTCGTGGCTTGGTGGTCGTGGCTTGGTGGTCGTGGCTTGGTGGTCGTGGCTTGGTGGTCGTGGCTTGGTGGTCGTGGCTTGGTGGTCGTGGCTTGGTGGTCGTGGCTTGGTGGTCGTGGCTTGGTGGTCGTGGCTTGGTGGTCGTGGCTTGGTGGTCGTGGCTTGGTGGTCGTGGCTTGGTGGTCGTGGCTTGGTGGTCGTGGCTTGGTGGTCGTGGCTTGGTGGTCGTGGCTTGGTGGTCGTGGCTTGGTGGTCGTGGCTTGGTGGTCGTGGCTTGGTGGTCGTGGCTTGGTGGTCGTGGCTTGGTGGTCGTGGCTTGGTGGTCGTGGCTTGGTGGTCGTGGCTTGGTGGTCGTGGCTTGGTGGTCGTGGCTTGGTGGTCGTGGCTTGGTGGTCGTGGCTTGGTGGTCGTGGCTTGGTGGTCGTGGCTTGGTGGTCGTGGCTTGGTGGTCGTGGCTTGGTGGTCGTGGCTTGGTGGTCGTGGCTTGGTGGTCGTGGCTTGGTGGTCGTGGCTTGGTGGTCGTGGCTTGGTGGTCGTGGCTTGGTGGTCGTGGCTTGGTGGTCGTGGCTTGGTGGTCGTGGCTTGGTGGTCGTGGCTTGGTGGTCGTGGCTTGGTGGTCGTGGCTTGGTGGTCGTGGCTTGGTGGTCGTGGCTTGGTGGTCGTGGCTTGGTGGTCGTGGCTTGGTGGTCGTGGCTTGGTGGTCGTGGCTTGGTGGTCGTGGCTTGGTGGTCGTGGCTTGGTGGTCGTGGCTTGGTGGTCGTGGCTTGGTGGTCGTGGCTTGGTGGTCGTGGCTTGGTGGTCGTGGCTTGGTGGTCGTGGCTTGGTGGTCGTGGCTTGGTGGTCGTGGCTTGGTGGTCGTGGCTTGGTGGTCGTGGCTTGGTGGTCGTGGCTTGGTGGTCGTGGCTTGGTGGTCGTGGCTTGGTGGTCGTGGCTTGGTGGTCGTGGCTTGGTGGTCGTGGCTTGGTGGTCGTGGCTTGGTGGTCGTGGCTTGGTGGTCGTGGCTTGGTGGTCGTGGCTTGGTGGTCGTGGCTTGGTGGTCGTGGCTTGGTGGTCGTGGCTTGGTGGTCGTGGCTTGGTGGTCGTGGCTTGGTGGTCGTGGCTTGGTGGTCGTGGCTTGGTGGTCGTGGCTTGGTGGTCGTGGCTTGGTGGTCGTGGCTTGGTGGTCGTGGCTTGGTGGTCGTGGCTTGGTGGTCGTGGCTTGGTGGTCGTGGCTTGGTGGTCGTGGCTTGGTGGTCGTGGCTTGGTGGTCGTGGCTTGGTGGTCGTGGCTTGGTGGTCGTGGCTTGGTGGTCGTGGCTTGGTGGTCGTGGCTTGGTGGTCGTGGCTTGGTGGTCGTGGCTTGGTGGTCGTGGCTTGGTGGTCGTGGCTTGGTGGTCGTGGCTTGGTGGTCGTGGCTTGGTGGTCGTGGCTTGGTGGTCGTGGCTTGGTGGTCGTGGCTTGGTGGTCGTGGCTTGGTGGTCGTGGCTTGGTGGTCGTGGCTTGGTGGTCGTGGCTTGGTGGTCGTGGCTTGGTGGTCGTGGCTTGGTGGTCGTGGCTTGGTGGTCGTGGCTTGGTGGTCGTGGCTTGGTGGTCGTGGCTTGGTGGTCGTGGCTTGGTGGTCGTGGCTTGGTGGTCGTGGCTTGGTGGTCGTGGCTTGGTGGTCGTGGCTTGGTGGTCGTGGCTTGGTGGTCGTGGCTTGGTGGTCGTGGCTTGGTGGTCGTGGCTTGGTGGTCGTGGCTTGGTGGTCGTGGCTTGGTGGTCGTGGCTTGGTGGTCGTGGCTTGGTGGTCGTGGCTTGGTGGTCGTGGCTTGGTGGTCGTGGCTTGGTGGTCGTGGCTTGGTGGTCGTGGCTTGGTGGCTCCCTAGGACACACCATCTACCAGAAAAAAAACACCACCAACCGCTGCTTAAACGCACAATCACATCACCACCCTGCACAGATCAACTCCGTAGCCAAGACTCTCATCTCCAGAACCAAATGTCTAGCTGACAAAGACCACCTGAAAACTGAATTACACACTCTCACAAATGTATTAATCTCTAACGATTCCAAAGAAACACAATTACCAACCTAATCCAAAGGGAGACACTGCCCAAGAACCAAGACACAGAACAAGACAACAGCATCGCCCTCCTCCCGTACATCAAGGGCACCACAGATAAAATCAGCAAAATTCTCCACAAACACGATATCAAGACAGCCTTCTGCACTGACAAAAAATAGCCAACATCTTAAGAAACCCCAAAGACAAGATCCAGCTAGAAAACCAAGGAGTCTATGAAATACCATGCAAAATCTGCCCAGCCACATACATTTGACAAACTAATAGAAGAATAAATGCATGCATTGCAGAACACAAAAACGCAGTCAGAAAAGAAGAAAAAACTTCCTCCTTTTTCCAGCACCTTAAAGCAACAGGACATGAAATTTATTTTGAAGGAACCAAATTAATCTCCAAAACTGAACACTACAACAAAAGAATAATTATGGAAGCCATCGAAATAGAGAAACACCCTCACAACATGAATAAACATGATGATACCTCCCGCCTACCAGACATCTGGAAACTAGCCCTAGTCAACAAATGAATCCCAGCCACAAAAATTGACCCAGACCCAGGAAAACACATGATGCCACCACCAATCATCCTCACCAGATTCAAACCCAAACCCATCCCATAGACGAAAGACAACCATCATCCAGAAACCAGACCACAGCGGCATCACCAGCTGCCGCACCCCCCTCCGATCTCATGCAAAGCAAGCTGACACACATGATGAACACATGACAGGACCCCAGACTCGGAGCGAGGCCAGAGCTGGGGTGCTTCATCACAGCCATCTTATCAGGATGTTGCAGCACAGTACTCAGGATGTCACAGCACTAGAGTGCAGGATGTTGCAGCACAGCCCATTACTCAGGTCATTAAGACTAATGGGCACACAGCTAGGACCACACCCACACAGAATGCTATGAAACAACCAACTAATCTGCAAACATCAACTCCATCAACCAATCAAGATGTAACAACATAGCCAACCAACCCGCTTGCAGCAACAAAGCCAGCACTCCCCACCTCCTCACCAGTATTTATAGAGAGATAGCAGCTCCGACCACACTTTGCTCACACAAGCAAGAAGCCATAAGCACCAGCCTGATTTACGAAAACAAATTATATATATAGGTTTTCATGGGTATAGGCATGTAGGTCTTGACATTTTCGGGTCTTTTCCTGTCTAAGGTTGAGAGTATCTTGGCGACGTTTTGACGAGGTCACACTCATCATCTTCAGGCTGGTTCTTTGGCTTCATGCTTCTCGAGCACACACACACACACACACACACACACACACACACACACACACACACACACACACACACACACACACACACACACACACACACACACACACACACACACACACACACACACACACACACACACACACACACACACACACACACACACACACACACACACACACACACACACACACACACACACACACACACACACACACACACACACACACACACACACACACACACACACACACACACACACACACACACACACACACACACACACACACACACACACACACACACACACACACACACACACACACACACACACACACACACACACACACACACACACACACACACACACACACACACACACACACACACACACACACACACACACACACACACACACACACACACACACACACACACACACACACACACACACACACACACACACACACACACACACACACACACACACACACACACACACACACACACACACACACACACACACACACACACACACACACACACACACACACACACACACACACACACACACACACACACACACACACACACACACACAGAATGCTATGAAACAACCAACTAATCTGCAAACATCAACATAAATCTGCAAAATATCATATAAGCATATATATGACCAAAATATGTAATAATTGTATTAATTTGATATAATAATAATAATAATAATAATAATAATAATAATAATAATAATAATAATAATAATAATAATAATAATAATAATAATAATAATAATAATAATAATAATAATAATAATAATAATAATAATAATAATAATAATAATAATAATAATAATAATAATAATAATAATAATAATAATAATAATAATAATAATAATAATAATAATAATAATAATAATAATAATAATAATAATAATAATAATAATAATAATAATAATAATAATAATAATAATAATAATAATAATAATAATAATAATAATAATAATAATAATAATAATAATAATAATAATAATAATAATAATAATAATAATAATAATAATAATAATAATAATAATAATAATAATAATAATAATAATAATAATAATAATAATAATAATAATAATAATAATAATAATAATAATAATAATAATAATAATAATAATAATAATAATAATAATAATAATAATAATAATAATAATAATAATAATAATAATAATAATAATAATAATAATAATAATAATAATAATAATAATAATAATAATAATAATAATAATAATAATAATAATAATAATAATAATAATAATAATAATAATAATAATAATAATAATAATAATAATAATAATAATAATAATAATAATAATAATAATAATAATAATAATAATAATAATAATAATAATAATAATAATAATAATAATAATAATAATAATAATAATAATAATAATAATAATAATAATAATAATAATAATAATAATAATAATAATAATAATAATAATAATAATAATAATAATAATAATAATAATAATAATAATAATAATAATAATAATAATAATAATAATAATAATAATAATAATAATAATAATAATAATAATAATAATAATAATAATAATAATAATAATAATAATAATAATAATAATAATAATAATAATAATAATAATAATAATAATAATAATAATAATAATAATAATAATAATAATAATAATAATAATAATAATAATAATAATAATAATAATAATAATAATAATAATAATAATAATAATAATAATAATAATAATAATAATAATAATAATAATAATAATAATAATAATAATAATAATAATAATAATAATAATAATAATAATAATAATAATAATAATAATAATAATAATAATAATAATAATAATAATAATAATAATAATAATAATAATAATAATAATAATAATAATAATAATAATAATAATAATAATAATAATAATAATAATAATAATAATAATAATAATAATAATAATAATAATAATAATAATAATAATAATAATAATAATAATAATAATAATAATAATAATAATAATAATAATAATAATAATAATAATAATAATAATAATAATAATAATAATAATAATAATAATAATAATAATAATAATAATAATAATAATAATAATAATAATAATAATAATAATAATAATAATAATAATAATAATAATAATAATAATAATAATAATAATAATAATAATAATAATAATAATAATAATAATAATAATAATAATAATAATAATAATAATAATAATAATAATAATAATAATAATAATAATAATAATAATAATAATAATAATAATAATAATAATAATAATAATAATAATAATAATAATAATAATAATAATAATAATAATAATAATAATAATAATAATAATAATAATAATAATAATAATAATAATAATAATAATAATAATAATAATAATAATAATAATAATAATAATAATAATAATAATAATAATAATAATAATAATAATAATAATAATAATAATAATAATAATAATAATAATAATAATAATAATAATAATAATAATAATAATAATAATAATAATAATAATAATAATAATAATAATAATAATAATAATAATAATAATAATAATAATAATAATAATAATAATAATAATAATAATAATAATAATAATAATAATAATAATAATAATAATAATAATAATAATAATAATAATAATAATAATAATAATAATAATAATAATAATAATAATAATAATAATAATAATAATAATAATAATAATAATAATAGCTACCTAGAAAAATTGTGGGGTTTCCCTCATTAGATATATGTATGTATGTATGTATGTATGTATGTATGTATGTATGTATGTATGTATGTATGTATGTATGTATGTATGTATGTATGTATGTATGTATGTATGTATGTATGTATGTATGTATGTATGTATGTATGTATGTATGTATGTATGTATGTATGTATGTATGTATGTATGTATGTATGTATGTATGTATGTATGTATGTATGTATGTATGTATGTATGTATGTATGTATGTATGTATGTATGTATGTATGTATGTATGTATGTATGTATGTATGTATGTATGTATGTATGTATGTATGTATGTATGTATGTATGTATGTATGTATGTATGTATGTATGTATGTATGTATGTATGTATGTATGTATGTATGTATGTATGTATGTATGTATGTATGTATGTATGTATGTATGTATGTATGTATGTATGTATGTATGTATGTATGTATGTATGTATGTATGTATGTATGTATGTATGTATGTATGTATGTATGTATGTATGTATGTATGTATGTATGTATGTATGTATGTATGTATGTATGTATGTATGTATGTATGTATGTATGTATGTATGTATGTATGTATGTATGTATGTATGTATGTATGTATGTATGTATGTATGTATGTATGTATGTATGTATGTATGTATGTATGTATGTATGTATGTATGTATGTATGTATGTATGTATGTATGTATGTATGTATGTATGTATGTATGTATGTATGTATGTATGTATGTATGTATGTATGTATGTATGTATGTATGTATGTATGTATGTATGTATGTATGTATGTATGTATGTATGTATGTATGTATGTATGTATGTATGTATGTATGTATGTATGTATGTATGTATGTATGTATGTATGTATGTATGTATGTATGTATGTATGTATGTATGTATGTATGTATGTATGTATGTATGTATGTATGTATGTATGTATGTATGTATGTATGTATGTATGTATGTATGTATGTATGTATGTATGTATGTATGTATGTATGTATGTATGTATGTATGTATGTATGTATGTATGTATGTATGTATGTATGTATGTATGTATGTATGTATGTATGTATGTATGTATGTATGTATGTATGTATGTATGTATGTATGTATGTATGTATGTATGTATGTATGTATGTATGTATGTATGTATGTATGTATGTATGTATGTATGTATGTATGTATGTATGTATGTATGTATGTATGTATGTATGTATGTATGTATGTATGTATGTATGTATGTATGTATGTATGTATGTATGTATGTATGTATGTATGTATGTATGTATGTATGTATGTATGTATGTATGTATGTATGTATGTATGTATGTATGTATGTATGTATGTATGTATGTATGTATGTATGTATGTATGTATGTATGTATGTATGTATGTATGTATGTATGTATGTATGTATGTATGTATGTATGTATGTATGTATGTATGTATGTATGTATGTATGTATGTATGTATGTATGTATGTATGTATGTATGTATGTATGTATGTATGTATGTATGTATGTATGTATGTATGTATGTATGTATGTATGTATGTATGTATGTATGTATGTATGTATGTATGTATGTATGTATGTATGTATGTATGTATGTATGTATGTATGTATGTATGTATGTATGTATGTATGTATGTATGTATGTATGTATGTATGTATGTATGTATGTATGTATGTATGTATGTATGTATGTATGTATGTATGTATGTATGTATGTATGTATGTATGTATGTATGTATGTATGTATGTATGTATGTA